>NC_092520.1:128546875-128860000 GCF_037038585.1 Patagioenas fasciata
CTGGAAAAAAAACATCAGATTCTTCAGAGGGTGCGTGCTTGAGTCTGGCTCGAAGCCGAGTCAGTCAGATGCGAGTGTTGCGCTGCGGTTCCACCATGGTGTACGCTGATGTAAATGTAAATTGACACCGTGACTCCCACCCCCCGCTCGGTTCTGCCTCTTTCCTTGTGCCAATGCTAAAATTTGATTCCCTGAGCCTTGGTATCTCTGTGTGAGCAAACCACCGGAAAATTAATCCAACAAGGGAAACTCATGATCGTTGTCTGTATGGAGACTTTTTCAGTTCACTGGCCAGGGTGAATTTTCTTCTGGGTCCTGTGCAGACAAGCAGGACCTGGAGCTGAGGCAGCGGAGGTGGGAGGAAGCCTTGGTTAGGGGAGTGGGGAGAGGGGTGCAACCACGTGTTCTGTGGCAGCAAGGTGTGAGATCATCTCAATACTCAAAACACAACAAAATTGCTGGTTTGTGCAGTATTGCTATTTTACGAGTTTTGGATGCTGTAATGCAGCACCAGCTTTCAGTGGGAAACTGCTGTCACCTGAACCCACTAACTCACAAAACTCTTACGTGTGTAAGGTCAGAGAGCAGCAGCTGGCTGTGCCAGGGACAGGATTGTGCCCGGCTGTCCTGGGGTGACTGCAGTTACTGGCCGAGGTCGCCAAGAGCTAGGGCAGCCCCACACCTTTTCCTGTTTCGTGCCTCGAGGCATCCAGCCCTTCAACTGCAGTCATAGGCATGGAGATGCCAAGCAGAAGAGCCCTGACACCCAGACAAGAGCTGCCCGTCTGGCTGCAGGAGCACATAAGGGGGCAGCAAAACAGGTTGTCCCAACCCACCTAGAGTGGTCTGCCTAATTTGCAGCAATAGGGAGTCTACTTGACAAGTCCTGTTTTCCATAAATTGCAGGAAGGGCTTGTGACAACACTTTCAGCTTTTGCTTAAATTACGTTGAGCCTTCCTCCCTCTGCATTGCATCACCTTCATCTGTCTCTGTGAGTAAAGTCACTGTGCTTGCTGCATTTGCAACTGTCTGCAAGCAGCAAAAATGTCCATGCACACCACAGTCTCCCTTGGATTGGGACTGGGACCGAGTTGCTGGCAGGGGAGGTGATACCTGGCAAGTCGGGAGCACCTGCCAAATGTTTGGGCCTTCATGCCCCTTATAGAGGAGCTGCTGGCAAAGCTGTTGGGATGTGATATGAAGGAGAGAGGAGAAGGGCTTGGGATAGAGCTGAGCAGCCAAAGTGCACATCCTAACAGCCTCCTGAGGTCCAGTGGAAGCTGGGCTGGAGTGGTGGCACCTCCAGGAAGATCTGAAGTTACCAATAAAGGCTGAGGGTATTTGTGCCCCACAGGAGTCCCAATGCCTAAGGAAGAACAGCTGTAACAGATCTTTGTCCTGAGTGTCTTGGCTTCTCTCTGACCTTTTGGGCTTTCATAGACTCATAGAATAGTTTGGGTTGGTAGGGACCTTCAAAGCTCATCTAGTCAAACCCCCCTGCAATGAGCAGGGACATCTTCAACTAGATCAGGTTGCTCAGAGTCCCGTTCAACCTAGTCTTGAATGTGTCCAGGGATGGGTCATCTACCACCCCTCTGGGCAACCTGTGCCAGTGTTTCACCACCCTCATTGTAAAAAATTTCTTCCTCATGTCTAGCCTGAATCCCCCCTTTTAGTTTAAAACCACTACCCCTTGTTTAATTGTTGTCCTTTGCTCTCTTTACCACTCTCTGGTACTAGGTACAAAGGATCTTTTTAAACACCCATAATCTCCAGTGTAAACACAGTCCCTAGCCAGCATGGAGAGCTCCACACCAGTTGCATGGGATACATGGTCAGGCAGAGCAGCACCTGCACTCCGTACACACACTGGCATCGATCTTGTGAACATAAAAACGCGTGTGCAGCTGACAGCAACCAGTGCACGGACCAACACAGGGTTCTGCGGGGGCTTGCCACACCAACCCCAGGCTCGTATCCTCACGGCTAAATCACAGCCAGTGTAAGTCTGTCTGAGTGCTTCTGCCATGAGTTTGTGTTCTGGCATCCAGCTTGCCCCTCTCTCTGAGGCTCAGCTCCCTGGTAGCGGCATTTGCAAGGTGCCAATTTTCTCATTTGCCTCTCTTGAGGCTGGTTGTTTTGTGGATTTCAGAAGAGTTTGGGTTTAAATGTATTTGATCAAGGGGCATCTGCACTGCTCTGAAAGTCTTCCATTCTGTTTGCTTTGGAAAGGGCACAGCTTTTAAGACCTCCGTTAAGAAAAAGGAAGCAGAGGTAGCAGATAAAATTACTTCAGACCTTTGGTGTGACTGAAAAAATGAATGAGAGATGCACAGTGCGGAATGAAAATATTGCTGCAAATTGTCTTGCCAGGTGGCAAACAGTGGGCAGGAAAATGGGTTTCCCTTTGCCCTTCACCTGAAAACCACCCTTTTTATTTTCCTGTTCACTTCAGCTGTGACTGAATTTCAGTCAGAGAGGATGTGAGGATTAATTAATTAGTTAACATTTGTAAATCACTTGGAAGATGGCAAGAGTGAGATAAGTACTGATCATTATTATTACAAGTTTTCATTTTAATTTTAAATGTGTTTTAACCCTGTTTTTTCCTAAAGAAAAGACTCAGAAAACAGACCCTGAGTAGAGCAGAACAGAAATACTTGGACACACGCCACTCTAACTTCTGGCAAAGGAATGAAGTTTAGGGGGTTGTAAAAGAGAGGGTATGGAGAAGTGTTCGTCACTCCTTGAGGAGCAGGAGATCTGCCAGCCTGAGCACAGAAAGTGTAACAATTCTTGTGCATGATTCCTCACAACCTCTCTTTGGGTATTATATATGGGACTTTCACATCTGGATGCAGAAAAGGGAGGAGGTACGACAGGACCTGAATGGCTCTATCACTGGTGTCTGATTTTGCCAGTCAGCCTGTGCCAAGAGGTAACCATGGATTCTTGTCAGGAATTTGGGTTAGTGATGGTAATTCTTATTGCATTACTAGAGGCTCAATTTCTTCTGGGGAGCTTGCTGCTCCCCTTCTTGAAGACGGTGGGCTTGTCAGACACAACGGTGCCAGGAGCCCAGCGTCCACCATGGTGCCCATCTGTACCTGGTGAGTGGGGAGAAGCGCCACTGCAAGCATCCTGCAAGACTTGTCCAAGGTTCTCCCCATCCTCCAGTGGTTTGTGCTGGAGGACTTGTGAAGGCAGAGGTGGTCTTTGTGCTTAACAGCTGACGGCAGGGCTCCCCTCAAAGGGAGTCAGCATTTTGTTTACGTGGGTTGCTCAGGCTGCCCTTGCCTCTGTCCCCTAAATTAGAAATTTAGGGAGTTGTTTTTTGTTTGTTTGTTTATTTTTTGACAAACAGGAGGGCTGTTGTATATGAAAGCATTTGTGCATTCACCAAAGGGGCATTTGTGCACCTCCAAAGGCTTTTTATGGAAGGTGGGTACCTGACAGTCTGGTCTGTTGGGTGAACAGACATGGATGGAGAGATGGCTGTTCAGGTCTGCTTCCTGCAGGGCTGTACCTTCATAGAATGTCCTTGGGTTGCGAGGGACCAGCAAGAATCATTGAGTCCAACTCCGGTCCCTGCACAGGACAACCCCACAGTTCACACCGTGTGTCTGAGGGCATTGTCCGTCTCTTCTTGAACACTGTCAGGCTTGGGGCCGTGACACCTCCCTGGGGAGCCTGTTCCAGTGCTCCACGACCCTCTGGGTGAAGAACCTTTTCCTAATGTCCAACCTAAACCTCCCCTGACACATCTTCCTGCCATTCCCTTGGGTTCTGTCATTGGTCACCAGAAAGAGAAGATGGGTGCTTACCCCTTCTCCTCCCCTTGTGAGGAAGCTGTAGCCATCATGATGTCTCCTCTCAGACTCCTCTTCTCTAGGCTGAACAAACCAAGTGACTTCAGCCAGTCCTCATGCAGCTTCCCCTCCAGACCCTTCGCCAACTTCATGGCCTCCTCTGGACACTTTCTCGCAAAGGGTCTGTGCTGACAGCAGCCACCGACGGTTGCACCTGCCTCTTGCCATGGCTGGACCAGGACCCCTGGGACGAGGCCCTGGCTCTGCAGGACTACGGTGCAGTGCAAGCTGGAGTAGTCAGAGGAGTCCCATGGTCCATGCCAGTAGCCGCAAATGCAGCTCTCAGCTCACTGACATCCTTCTTGTCTCCTTTTTACGCCCTGGAATAGTTACTCATTTTCCTTCTGTGACCCCGGTCCCTCTGCCATCCTCTCCATGAATGTCTGTCCATGTTCCCACCTGCAAGGCTCTTCTTTCCTCACCCCTTTTCCTAGTAGTAGCCGCTGCTTAGCTGCAATACTCAGAAGAAAACAACTGCTTTCTCTACTGGTTCCTCAACCACCCATCTCTTGGGTGTTTCTCTTCAGGGCTGCTCCAGTTTTCGGCACACATTCCTGACAGTGCAGCATGGAACGGGGCTGGATTTTTATCTGTCTCCTCTACAGGTGGCAGGCTCTGCCACTGCTGGGGAAAGGAATTCATTTGCAATAAAATCCTTTGTGTGATGTGCAATTGTATTTGTATCATGATTAATTCAATAGTCACTGAAATGTCAGCTGCGTTTGAGAGCTGTGACCCCTATACAGGTAACAAGAACATCCAGAATTTCTGTAGCACTTGTGCATGCATTAAAAGCAACTCTAAGCCCTCCTGCGTGGAGACACAAGTGAACCCCCAACCCCTTCGGATCAGGAAGAAATGTTTCTGGGGAAGTTTTGCCCTGTCTCCTGCAGGTTTCCCTGCATCTGCCTGTGAAGCATTTAGCACTGGCTTTGTGATGTGGGAAGACAGATGATCTGGTGTGTGGGAGCAGGAGTGAGAAGGAGGCTCCTGGTAACCAAGTGTGATCACTTCATGGTGCTGTCTCATAATCCCTTGTGAAAGCTTCTCAAGTGCCAACTAAAACTGGTTAATTTTATTGTCCCCACTAGTCCCCCTGGCAGGCTGCCTCGGAACCTGACTGCTGTAGTGGTTAGAAAGTGTGGGTTTTTTTTATTTACAGCTTAAATGGATTCATAGCTAGTCTATATTCTCTTGCTCCTGTGCCAGTGTGACTTCAGCTGATGTTATTCTTCCTCCCTGGCGTTTATTCCCCTTAAGTACAGACTTCATTTTGTTTAACTAACCAAACCAGCCCCCTTCTGCATTGTGAGCTCTCCAAGGCTCATGAGCTATCCAACAAGCTTGCTCTTGCACTTCAAAATAAGCTTTGTTGGCTAAAAATGAGCACAGTTCTCTTCCACAGGTGAAGTCTGATCAGCCATCTTGCATAGCAATAGTAACATGTACCTATAGCTACTAGAAATGCCTCTCGGATTCTGTATGTCTGTCTTCTCGATGCCTTGGTAGGTGCTTACAATTATTATATGAATCACTGGTGATCCTGAGTCTTTCTTCTTTTCTGCTGCTCATAATCAACAAGGCTCCAGTTTACAGCTAAGAAAGTCTTGATTTTAGGTCCTATGTGCCTTTCCCTTTTTACTTTGTGGTACTAACTTCAGTGTCTTTGCTAAGGCATCAGCAGATACCTTCAAGGCCACCTATGTGCTCCTGTGTGATACTGTCATCCAATTTGGCAAAGTGTCTGGGTTTTATTTATTTACTCATGCATTTATTTTTTGCAGTCTTTGTTTTCCTTTTCTCTTATTAGTAAGGGTTGGATATCATGAGGCTAGCATCTCTACTTCCACCTGATCATTATGGCACCAGCAGTTGGAGATGGATGGTCTCTATTCTATTCCACTTCCTTTGTATCGCTGTGTTTTTTTCCCTTCTAAGTTTGCATTAAGTGCCTTTAGGATTATAAACCCAGCCAGCCAAAACAGCCAGATGTGAGGAGACAGCAGAAATAATAATAATAACCCAAGCGGAGTTTCCTCATGGGACCATTTTTTGAAGGGCTATCTTTAAAAACTAAAATTCTAGGAGAAAAATAAAGTTACATTTAAGAGGGAGCTGAGAAATAAAATGAAGTCATTTTTTGAGAGTGTTTTGGAACGTAGAAAAATGTTGCAAACTCAAACAAGCAATTTTAACCTAGACCCTGCAGTGAGGTCTGTTTTAAATCCTGTTGTTCCAGTACTAGAGTGGCTGCCATGCGAGTGACATTTGCCTGTGGGATTTTACACTCCTACCCCATGGAAGCACACATTTGTTTCCCAAACAAACTTTGTTTCCTGCAGCTCCCTCTGTGGTCTCATGTGCTTTCAAGTCCCTGTCAAGTCACCAGGTCTCTTCTTTCCCTTCCCACCCTCCCCGGTAGCTTAGCACTGTGCCACCCTGCTTCCCTCTCTGATTCATAGATTCTTGAAGCCTGAAGGGACAGGCCTAATCACGTCGTTCGGCTTCTTGAGTGGCCAAGAACCACCTCACCCTGTTCCTGTACCTGCTCTCCAACCTCTCTTGGAGACACCTCATCCAGGTTTGGAGTAACACAAGCTGGAAAACCCAGGTATCATCTCATGTTCATGCTCTCCCCTGAAGGCTGGCATCTCAGTTCCAGTTCCATCATTAGGTAGTTGCAGGTTTTCTGCTGGGTTGAAGAGCCCTCTGCTGTCAGAAGCCTCATTCCCGTAAAGGTAACGCCAGCCCATGCAAGTGGAATGACCTCAAACGCAAGTCTTGACTTCATGTTTATCTTGTAGTGCCAGTCAGTGCTTCCAGACTTCATGTCATCCTTGTTGCTCCCTTCTCAAATTCTTTTATTCTTTAGTGCCTTTTTTAGTGTCCTTAACTCAGATTTCACAATGGTTTCACTATTGTGATATAGAGGAGAAACTTTACCTCCCTTCTTGGTGGACGCAAGCTGGTGCCTCCATGTGTAACCCATCACCACAGCTGAGGAGTTATTCATTTACTTTGTTATCGCCCAATCCCCTAATTCTTTTTTGGAGTCACTCCAGAGTTTTTAGAAAACAGTTTTCCATCTCGAGAGAGCTCAGACTACATTTATGTCCCCAGATGAATATCTTTCTGCTTTCACTGCAGCCAGAAATACTTACTGTTTATAAATAAACACCACACCAACAGTTATGGACTGCTCTGTACATCTCATCTTTCTCCATCATTTATCACCTTTATTGTCCTCTGGGTCCTCCAAAAGCTTCATCAACACCGGTTTAATATCTTCTTTCTGATCATTAATTACATTACTAATGAGCATTAGTTTCAGAACAGCATCCTACTCAAAATAATTTCATATCCTGGGGTCTCTTTTTCCCCTCATTACTTGAAATCTATCAGTGAACTAAAATTTATAATATTGACCCTTTTTTTTAATATTTATTTTAATCAGGGAATAGTCTTTTGTGGCTAAGTAAGATACCTTGTGCTGATGTAACTTTTAAGTTGCCATAGTGCCTTTGTTAACCCAGTTCATTATTTAATCAGAAAATATTACAGCTGTTGGACAGGAACAATTTTGAAAAAGTGAGACTGAAAAAATTATAAAAGCAAATACATCCATTTCTATTTTAAAATTTATTGCATTTTTGATGTCAATGCCAGTTCAACTGTTTTACAACTGTGGATATCTCATTTAGTTTACAAATATTGGCACAAGGCTATTTCCTTAGTGTTATACAATGCTTTAAAAAGTGCAGTGAAAGGTACACAGGGCTTCAGGGCTACTGACAAAAACATTTAAAGACAAAGTTCCCGCTAGCTTTAATGGCTCTTATTTTCATGATAAATTTTCAAATATGGAAAACTGAATGTACAACAAACCAACCCCTGTAAGTTTCTATTCTGTTTGTGTGCAGCTCACGCATTCTCGTACCAGCTTAGGTCATCCATCAGGTTTTCCAGCCTCTCTCCACCTCATTCCACACCCCACCCTCTTTAGTCACCCCTCTCCCTTTTAAGCAGGGACCCTCCAGGTACCCTACTTGCTCTAAGAGCCGGACTTGCAGGACCCAGGAGTACCACTGAGCCACATTGCTTTGGTGCTTCAGCTAGTCCCGTCTGAAGGTGACAGCTGTGTGACAGAGTTTGTCTCCATCAAATGGATAAGGATGACTTGGAGCCAAACCCTGCACATCTTAAAAAAGACACTGTTTGACTTTCACATTGTGAACATCCAGTCCTCTTTTTCTCCATCATAGACATCTCAGAAATCTAAGAGACTCATCCCAGACCTTCCCTTTGCCCTGATACAGCAGGTGGACTATTTCCCATAGGAAACAATTTTCACTTGAAACAGTAACTAATGGAAAAAAAAAAATCCCGATATATGTGTGGTCTAAATGCTGAAGTCGGGGTTGTATAACAGAGGTGGGCTTTCGGATGGCGTGGGTGCTCTTGTTTTCAGGCAGTTCCAGGCACCTGCTTACAACAATGTGGAGCCTCCCACAGCTTGTCTAAAGAAGGTGGAAAAGGAGTACATCATAGGTTGCACACACACACCTTCTTGTTGCCTCTGTGCAATTCTCCATGTGCTCTTCCTTTGGATTAATAACCTACATCAGTGATCAGTAAGGGAATTTTCATCAAACCAGGGTATCGACAAAAGGGAGAGCCCCAAAAGGCCCCCGCTGGGGTGCAGATCTGCCTTTTTTCTCCTTGCCTTCACATTCTTTCAAGCCGCTGCCAAAAAGGCGCCACTGTGTCCAGACTGATGCCAGCCTGGAGCAGCTGAGGTGGCTTCTCCAACAGAACCCTGAGCAGCAGGTGAAGAACCACCCCCCAGAACCAGAGGAGTCAAGGAAGGTTTACCATCCCCCATCTTTGGGGAAAAAAACCAACCTTCCTGCTATCTGAAGTCAGAGGTTAACGTACTGTGTCAGCCTCAGGACTAGCAAAGGGGAGACCTTCCCAATACACTTCCTGTACTTACCTTTTGGTTTGAGATCTCTGCTCCCCTTGAAGGGTGGAGCATGCGCAGTCTCTGCCCTAAGCTTTCAGGGATTCCATCCTGCATCTTCTTTTCTGGGCGAGGTGTCTGTCCCTCTGTTAGTGCCCAGATGTGCAACATGGGGATACACGGTGAGATCCCAGCACACGACTTCCAAGGGTAAGTCATGCATCAACTTCCTGCCGTCTGTTCCAAAAGAGTTGATGAGGTTTACTAAGGGTGCGTGCTGGAGCAGAAAACTGGCGCAAGAGCCCAGGAGATCTTCCCTAGTCCCGTATTCCCAATACCTCTCAAGTTTCGCCTGATACTGAAGAAGAAAAGGTCATCCATAGCAGTGCCAGGCTCAATTGCAGAGAAATAATAAGAAAATAATGGAAATATTCCCTGGCCATGCAGGCATCCCACAGGCCCAGTTCTGGTCTGCACAGATGACCGGGCAGCAAGAAAGACCAACCAACCTCCCTTGAGTGCACAGCACAACTACAGCAATTAAAGGGTATTTTTGCCAACAGTGGGTTCTTGGGTCGTCTTTCATAATTTCCACGTGGAGCATCATTTCACTTTGTAACTATATGAGAAGGCTATCAGGCTATTTTCTATCAGAAAATAAAGCCTTAAACACCAAGTTTCTCCTCAGCAATTTCCCAAGGACATGAAAGAGGTTATTTAACTCCACAACAGGCACAATTAGGTCAGATGAAGGTAAAGACTGGTCCAACAATTCTTTACAGTTTTTTTTCCTTTATTCAGTAAACATCTAGTTACAAGTTTCACAAATTAAAAAAGTGTGGGAGCTGATTGAAGAGGGGTCAGGGGGGCCCACAGGCTGATCCAGCTTTTGTTCTACTCCTCCCTTCTCTCACACGCACATCCTTCTGCTTCTCCACAGCTGCACCGAGGAGCGGGAGGGGAATCGAAGCCTCTGTCCCAGTGAGGGGACTGACACGGGGTTCTAGCAGAATTCCCTCATATTTCTTTCACAGGGGACTAAACACAAACTTCAGAACCAGCGCAACCCAGCACAGAGAGAGTGGAAATGATGGAAAAGGTGAGGTGGCAGCTCCTCATGCCCACCACTACTGGCAGAAAGAACAGAACCAAGGGAGAGCAGAAAGGGAATGGGTAATTAATGCATTTCTTGCACATCAGTGAGATTCCCCATGCCCCACTGCACCACCCAAATGGGGCAAAAAAGAGAAATGCAGAAGATTAGTTGCTTTGTTTCAATTCTTAAGTGGGAGGGAGGTTAATACTAAATTTGAGGAGGATCCAAGTGGTGCTTTGATGGGGCTTCAGAGTTTCAGTATGTACCTGGGAGGAGGGAAACAGAAAACATAAAAAGAGTAAGTGATGACTAGAAAACAGCACAGAATACAGATAAGGACATGTTTAAACCTGATGTCTGGACATTTAACAAAAAAGGCAAAAAGTCCCTTCTCAAGCACTACATCACACCCTAGTGAACCCTATTGAAAACACAGGAGAGCAGACACCACCACATACTTATATTTCAAACTGGATTGCCAGCAAATGGTCACTAAGTTCTATGCAATGACAGTATAAGCACTCTACAGATTGTGATCCTACATAACTTTATACCATTTCAACCATCAGTTAAGGCTGACACCACACTTATTTGCTGATGACAAAGCTAACTTAAACAGCTTCCACCTTCCCATTCAGAACAGTGTTTTCTCAAAATTCACATCTTCCCCTGCTCTCAAGTGGGAAAACCCATTTCCAACCAACACTTCAAAATAATATAAGATTGGGGGGGCAATGAAAAAAGAAAAATCATATGGCTAAGAGGCAACTGCAGAGTGGAAGACAAGGAAAAAACTTGTTAAGACTTACAAGAGCGTGTAGGTAGATTTGGGGGTGACCACGCTGCACCCCCCACAATGTCTGCTCTGGGTTCACCAGTCGTATCGACGGGACTGTCTGGAGGGAGAATCCTCAGGGCCCTGGATTGCAAGACGAGTCCCTTCAGCCCGGCGGCCACTGCTGCCTTCATGACGTCGGTAATCCAGCCCCCGCTGCGGTCGAAAACGGGATGTCTCTCGCCTCCACTCATCATCAAAGGCGGCTGCATCACCTGCGTGAGGGAAGAACAAGGTCAGACAGGGTGGAGGTGGGAAAGCAGCACCTGGGCTTGCTGTGTGGAGGACAAGGGCAGTACTCACTTTCATCCATGTTGATGTAGTCCTGCCTCTCCTCCTGGTCACCCGTGCGATGGTTCCGGGACCTCTGCATGATGTGGGCCCGCTCCCTGATGTGGTGTCCAATTGACATCTGTTCCAAGCCACTGTCTGAGTCCCTTACGGTCCGCCTAGTCTCACGGATCTGAGGGCAGATTCTCATGTAGGATCAACATTGTAATGGATTCCCTCAGCCCTACAAGGCATTCTGATTCTTGCCTGCAGTATTTCAGTCACGCTGCACTGCCACCACTCCCAGGATGCCAGACACAACATAACGAAGAGGGGAAAATGGATTCCCCCCGCCAGCACTTCCCATGCCCTCCCAGTGGCCCTCAGCATGGTTCAGTGAGTCACAACGGGCTCCTCAAACTGTAGCTGACTGACAAGCAGAAGTGCTGTGGATGGCCAGCGCTGAGCCACCAAATGAAGTCTATCCGCCCACAGCAAAACCAACAGCCTCGTGCTGGGAAGGTGCACTGCAGCCTCCTCCTTACCCCACCAGGTGCTGAACGCATTTCTGAGGTCTCCTGATAGACTTTGGGCCCATCACCCAGGTTGGAATAGGAGATGACAGTTGAGGAGGTAAACGTCTGGCAGTTAGCACCACTTGTCATATGCTCCTGCAAGAGGAAATGGAGAACGGTATAAAGAAGGAACGGGAGGGAAGAAGAGACAGCAGTTAATTATCTCTCTATACAACTAAGTAGGAAGAGATTACAACGAAAAGAATATAACCCCCATGGGTCCATCTTTCTGGAGAATACATCTTCCTGTTAAATTAATTCTTGTGTCTTACTAAACAAGTCTACCCCCACACTTCTTCCTCACCCATCTCTCCTCCCTGCACTCAAGAACAGCTCTCTGTCTCCTGGTCATGAAGCAAGGCTCACAGCGTGTACTAAAGCAGCACAATAAGACGGGAGGCACTAGTCATTCCCCCTCCCTACAGACTGGCTTATGGAGGGCTCTTACCATGTTTCCAATCATGTCGTTCATCATCCCAAACATATCTATAAAGCCACCTGCCTGATAAAAAGGAAAAGATAACACAAGAATAGTCAGTTTGGAAAGATACAGGAGGAAAGAACAACAAACTATCTGCAAGGGACAAAAAACAGCTGCCAAGAAGAAAAACCTTGTTCTCTTCCCTTTCTTTCAGTAGTGCAGGGGAAAAAGAAAACAAACCAAACCCCAGACAACAACAAAACAAACAAACAAAACCAAAACCAAACCAACAAACCAAACCACAAAAAAACCACCAACCCTCCTCACCCCTCAAAACAAAAAATACACACAACAGGATTTGGGGTGGTTGTTCTCTCCATTCTCTCAGGTTGCATTGCCCAAGTGTTCTGACTCTCCAGAACTCTAGATACAGTAAAGTTTGTTCTTTTACTTTGGGTGTGACTCCCAATCCACTGGGGTTTTTGGGCCCGGACACTCAGCAAAGCTAGGAGAAGAAATCTCAGGATGTGCACCAACAGTGATCTTACCCATAAGTCATCCTTGATGATGTTTTCACCACATCACTGTCAACTCTGAATTTAAGCCACAAGGAAGTTTCCATTGATCATATTCTTTCTAACATAATAACACGTTTTCTTATTTTCCCTACAAACACCTGACTTTTTAATCTTGTAAACCTAAGGGCTACAGTAATATACTGGGCTAGCAGGTCTCACAGCTTAATTGTGCAATATGTAAACAAAATTACTATGTCAGTTTAAACTTGCTGATTTTTTTGTTTCCTCGAGTAGCCTCTTGTTCTCATTTCCAGCAGAGCAGTATTCGCATGCAATGTTATTGTCCTTTGAAGTCTATCTGTTTGTATTCTGATTAAACCTTTTCTGAGCTACAACAATTCCAGGATGCTTAGTCTCTTTCACTGAGGCAATCCTGCAGAGCAAGGCAGCTAAAGTTGCTGGATCTGGAATAACCTATTTCTACTGTATTTTAGTAGAGGGAGATCAGTATGCTCCCACCAGAGTGTTCTCACATACACACAGCCATTCTCATGCCAGTCCTGTTCACCTGAACTATTCTGTTGGCTTTTCCATCTACTATCACTGGCAAAGGAGGTTCAATAATCACCTCTGCCTACTGTTGGGCCAGTCTTTTCCTCACCTCATCACAGTTCCTCCATTACCTCCAAACAGATCCGCAGTTTCTTTTCAGACTTATGAGGTTATTAAGAGACTATCTGCTCTTCCTGGATATTAACTGTCCCAGTTCCTATGAAATATTGTGCTATAACAGCTTTAGGGCTCTTTTCTGGTCAAGGTGCAAATACAACCTCCTCATATAAACTGAGTTAGAATCCCTCCTCTAAAACAGCTCACAGACTAGATTAATACATTAGAGGGAAAATAAGGGGAAGGCCTGAAGCCATATAGTAACTCAATGAGACAGGTCCAAGAGAAAGCAGCTGCCTCCACTTTCAGTTCAATATCCTTTTCCATATTCCAGTTACTATAAATCTAGAGCTCATTCTGGTCTCTTCACACCTTCCTACCCTCACTACTCTTCAGGATAGATGATCTTGCTCACAGATGGTGACATTTTAGCACCAGTTGCACTCAGCACTGATGAATCTCAGTAGGGAGCCACTACTTGGAAAGCCTGTCAATTTGACCCAGAAAAACAGAGAACTTACCATGCCGAGCATCCCAAAGGGTGAAACAGCTCCTGCCTGCCAGGACAACAGAAAAACAGAACAAAGAATGACCTTGCAACAGCTGAACACTAGATCCTCATCAGAACACCTTCATCCTTCTCAGAAACAGAACTGGGAACACTCAGGCCTAACGAACAGGTTCACACCATATCACCCCTAACAAACCACACAGAAGGTGATGCTCCTAAATTTTATTCAGTTACATTGACTTATGCCCTTGAGAAGTAACATTTATTTCTTCATTTCCTCCCATTCAACCTCAAATGCAGTTGCACTCAATGCACGTGGAGTGACCACCACTGAGATTAATCCTGCTCCCAACATCCATGTGAAGGCAAGGGGCATGGCCAAACCAATAATGGCAGAAGACAGGAGGTAACAAGGCAGTTTAAGAAATTTTATCTAGTACTCAGCCCCTCTTTTACCTGCATCCTACGGCCAGCCTGGCGAGCTCCAGCTGTGGTCCCATCAGTGATGCCTAGGAGCGGGCCAAATCCAAAACTTCCAGAAAGCATACGGTTCATGTGCTGTCGGTGGATGGCAAAAGGGTCCCTTTTGGAAAGGTTGAGAGAACAGTGGTGAGGAAGAGATGACAGAAAACAAAGTCCTATATAATCCAACCATTCTGACTTCGAGTTTCTCTTATGTAATTGTACATTCCTTTCCAAGCTGAAAATCCAGAACCCAAATAACGCAGTGTTGCTTATGGTGATCCTTGGGGCTGGAAGGGACCTCTGGATCCCATCTTATTTCTTGCAATAGAAGGTATTACACCACAGAATCCCTCTCAGGCACTGATGCCTGTTCACAAGTAGTTTGGTGTTCTGCTCCCACTAACGCTTTAGGGCCAAGCACAGCCAAGGCCATTCCAGAACCTCACTGCTTTAACAGATGAAAGCCACTTCTCAGATCTGCAGTCCATGTACCACCATCATTTCATGCTCATTTCAAAACCCTGTACGTTAACAGCTCTGTAAAACAAACAAACCCTTCTAGAAGGGCAGTTCTTCATTTTGCAGGGAGGTGCACAAAGATTCTCCTGGCTGCAAAGAGAGGAGTATACTTAATGGGACCAAAGAGCATATGATCCTAGATATTGTCCTCTGATCCCTGCACACACACACGCACAAGCACACTCAAACACGAAACTGAACCCTCCAGAATGGACTGTATGGCCTGACACCCTATGACAGCCTTCTGCCCCACACGATCTTCATTTGCTTCTTCCCTACTATGTTATATGTACACCTGTCAAGAGGTTGAGACCACATACAGCTTTTGCAGATTTGAGAGGGAAAAATAATGGGGTTCCTAACTGGTTTTCCTTCTTTTCCTTCTTTTGCAGCCTCCACTTTGAGGGCTGTATGCATTCACACATGCTGGAGGAACCAGGAGAGAAAAAGAAGGACAAACGGCCACAGTAAAGTAAGTCTAGGAAATATCATAGCATTTCTCCGCACATCTTAAGCATGAATAACCCCAACAGCATAAAACATTCCTGAGATGACAAAAGCACCTAGTACAAACCAATACTTTTCTGTCTCTACTGGAACTGCTTCCCATAATAAAAGCTAGACTCATACCTGCCACATCAATGCAAAGACAGTCATTCTGTGACTAACTAGGACATCAAGGTCTCCTCTCCTGCTACTTTGTTTACAGTTGATAATATTGTTGCTTATTACCAATTTTAAAAACAAAGCCCAGAATTTACTCTTCTGTATAAATTAAGGCCACCCAACTTCTAGTAGTGCTATGCTTAACACAATCACATTCTTACTGTAGTACAGTCTATTCCTTATCTGCTTTGGCAAAGACTGCCCACTTAGTTTCACTGCCAAAATTTATCAATAGCATCCACTTTCTGGACTACGGACAGAAACAAAAACATTCAGCAAAAGGAATCCTAGGAAGAGTTCTTCGGATCTTTGTTACATTTCAAGACTGATGTTTCAAAAGTACCTGTTATCCTCTCTTTACTTAGTTCCTTACAACTTGACAACTGCATTATTAGTCCTCTCCAGCTCCATTAATGATTTCCTGTGCAACAAACACTGGACAAACAGTAGAACTTATCCGTCTGAACCAAAATCCTACTTTTCATATGAAAAAAGAAAAACATAAGGTATTCCAGTTCTCTCTTCCTCAGACATTTGCAATGCTTTTTGGCCTACTTTACTTAATTACGCTTTTCTCCAAGACTGTGCTCTACTATTACAGAAACCAGACCAATGGGAACCAGGTTATTCCCTGCGCTGCCCCTTCACAGCACGTCTGTACTTTTCCCCCGGCAGCTGCTGCGCTGCGGTGCTGCCCGCGGCCCAGGAGGCCCCTCTGCCCGCCTGTTCGGAACTAGGGCAGGGCACACCTCGCCCCCCAGGCCCCGGGTATGACCTGTGCCGCCCCAGCCTCCTTGAAGGGGATGCCCGGTGTGACTCACATGGCAAACATGGGGTCCTCCGGCTCGCCATCCCTCATCAGCCGGAACATGCTCTCCTCGGTCGGGGGCGGCCTCTGCGAAGGGGAGATGGAGGCTGAGCGCAGCCGAGGGTGCGAAGGGGACGAGCAGCGGCACCGGCCGCAGCGGCACCGGTCTCCCCGCCCCCTCGCCTCCTGCCTCGCACCCACCCGGGCAGCTGCTGGCAGCGCTCCCCCGCGGCGCCCTAGGCCGCGACCCCCCGCCGCGGTCCTCCCCGCACCGGGCCCAGGACCAGGCCCCAGCCCCGGCCCCTTTCCGTTCCCCTGCCTGCCGGCGCGCCGGTGGGTGCCGAGCGGCGGGCGCAGTCCTTCCGCCTCCGCAACAACCGGACGCCTTCGGGGCCGCTCACGCCTCCGCTCCCATCGCGGCCTGGGACCGCGCTCGCCCCCGCCCGCGCCAGCCGGCTCCCCTCGCGCATGCGCGCCCGCCCCAACCCGGGCGGCGCCGCGCTCACCGGGGGAAGGCGAGGGCGGAAAGGAGACCCCGCCCCTCTCCTCGCGCCGGCCTTGCCGTGCGCGCGCCCCGGAGCTCGGGCAGGCCAGCAGGGCTGCTCGGCAGAGCGCCCCCTGGCGCCCCCGGCGGTCAGGCCGGGCTGGGGGCCGCGGGCCGCCAGCTCGGAGCACGCAACGCCAGGGCGGCCTATGCGCTGCGGGGTCAGCCCCGCAACCTCGCACCACTGCCAGACGGACGCCCCGGGTCCGGGTCTGCAGGCCCAGCCAGAGGAGGATGCCCCAGGCGTGAGGCGTCGTAGGCCCAATGCCAGTGTGGCTGCCTTAACATCCGTAGAGTCTGAGTGCAGCAGCGGCGGGCACCGGGTGCTGCTAACACCACCCAGCTTAGTGCACGGCAGTGCCTGGTGGGTCCGGGAGCCAGCTGCAGCTGGCAGCAAGTAAAAACATGCCCAGGCACAAGGGGCCATTGTTCTCGGGCAGAGGTGGTGGTGGGCAGGCATCAGGGGTGTTGCCAACGTCCTGCCTTGGCAGAGGGGCAGCTGACGGGCAAGGCAAGTGCTCGAAGGGTCAGAACAAGAGGGAGCACGGTCACAGGTGCCTCTGCCATGCTCATTGGCTGGGGATACCACAGAGGAGATGGAAGTTGCCACCTGGCAGTTCACAATAACGCCAGTGGCTAGTTACCAGTTGTTTCATTGCCAGAGTCTGCAGCCACATCCAGGCAGATGCAGGGACAGCACTTGGCCCAGGTGTCCTGCACAGCATGGGCACGCAAGGGCAACTGAAACATCTGCCTGCCTGCGCTGAGAGCATGAGCACACACACACACCCCCCCAGTGCTCTGCCAGGTGGAAACAGGAAGGATATTTCTGACCTAGCAGGCCAAGGGAGGTGATTCTGCCCTGGTGATACTCTGCTCTGGTGAGACCCCACCTGGAGTCCTGTGTCCACCTCTGGAGCCCTCAGTACAGGAAAGATATGGACCTGTTAGAGGGAGGCCAAAGGAGGCCACCAAGATGATCAGAGGGCTGGAACACCTCTGCTGTGAGGACAGGCTGACAGAGCTGGGGTTGATCAGCCTGGAGAAGGCTCCAGGGAGACCTTATTGCAGCCTTTGAGTACCTAAAGGGGCCTATAAGAAAGATGGAGACAGACTTTTTAGCAGGGTCTGTTGTGATAGGACAAGTGGTAATGATTTTAAACTAAAGGAGGGGAGATTCAGACCAGACATGAGGAAGAAATGTTTTACAATGAGGGTGGTGAAACACTGGCACAGGTTGCCCAGAGACGTGATAGATGCCCCATCCCTGGAGACATCCAAGGCCAGGCTGGATGGGGCTCTGAGCAATCTGATCTAGTTGAAGGTGTCCCTGCTCACTGCAGGGGGATTGGACTAGATGAGCTTTGAAGGTCCCTTCCAATCCAAACTATTCTATGATTGTGCAATTCTAGGACAGTTGTGGGTCATCACAGCCCTTGGGCTGCCACCAGGAACCACAGACAAAACAGAGGTACTTGGTTTGCGCACCTACAGACAGCAGTGATGGAGAACCTCCACAAATGGGTGGGGTGACAATCACTGTCACCATCCCTGGGGAATGCTGGTTGCCTTCAGCTACCACCAACTCCACAGGATTAGAAGGAAGAGAGCAGACTGACTCATTCCAGCTCAATACTGGGGCATGCTTCCTTAGTGGTGTTTTTATTGACTGTTGCATCCTGCCTACTATGTGCAGGAGCCAGACTAAATCTGTGCCAGAAGACTGGAAATAGAAGGTTGCAAATTGTGGTTCAGAAGTTGAACTCTTTGTGTTGTGGCAGGAGCCGAGTCCTTGGATTTCGGAGTCTGACAGTGGAAAATGACCCAGTAGCATGCTTTATGTGGTGGGATGCATAGGGACTTCGCAATATGTCTTGCAACAGCAGATCTCAAAACTGCTTGGTATCCAGAAAGAAGACCTCTCACTGGAGGCCTGTGCATATGTAGAAGACTCTTCACATGTTCCCCATTGTATCTAGTAAGTGTGATCTTCAGAGGCTGCAACTAATGTCCACAACATTCAAGCTGTTTTCAGCACAGTGGTGCAGGATGGTGAGATTGAGACAGATCCTATGGGCAGGACATGGGCTAAGCAGCAATTAACCTCTGGCGCAGTGGTCCTTGGGGAGGCTGCTCATAGCTGAGCTGCTGAAACACTCTCTTCTTGTCAGCCCAGAGCTGAACTGTGAGCACTGGAGTTCATATAGTGCCTCTGCTAATGCTGCCTCAGCCTCTGCTGCTTCTTTTGCAACCCTGAATCATCCTTCAGAAACCTCCAGCCTGGAAAGCCTTTCCTGTTTAGCGTGTTTTCATTTTGTTCTGAGGCTGTCCTGGTGCTTGCCTAGAATGTGTGGAGTTGACCTTGAGTGGCAGGATCCAAAGGCAGGTAAAGAGTGTTTTGGGCAAGAACAGAAGTATTTTATTTTTTTTTCTCCTCAGATCTGGGATAAAATGACTTGCTGTCCCCCAGACCAGTGAGTCTCCCACTCCCGCAATGTCCTGAAGATGTTTTTTTCCAAATTCTAAGTCAGATATTGCTACCTTCCAAATGGAGAGGAACAGAACAGAGTTTGGAAGAAATATTGCTTTGCAGATCCTTTTTCTTGTCCTAATGATGCTCCTCTCCAAGTGGCCCGCAACCCAAAGGGCCACTTACAAGACTGGGGGCTGAGGCTGTGACTATTACTGGATGTTCCTGTAGCCTTACAGGCAGCCCCTACACTTGATGAACCTTTTTTACCAAGGACTCTACGTTACCAGTGGTATTGCCAGTTCAGCATATCTTGGGGCAATCTGGCTTGCAAAGAGTCATGCTGGTGGCAAATGCTGGGTGAAACCCTGGAAGGAAGAATTGGAAGTGCAGCCTTGTTCTGGAACATGGGCAAGCCCACAGTTCTGAGGAATGCAGAAGCTGTGTTATGGCACTCTTAGTAGGAGAGATTTCTGTGTAGTAGTCACCACATTATGCCTAACTTGCACCAAGGGAATGGCCATTCACAGGATTAGAATAACAAAGCACGTGGGGGTGTGAATGAGAAGCAAGACTCCCATCTTGTTTCTGCCACATTCGCTATTTATGCTGCTTCTGTTTTCCTCATGAATCAGAGCCATTAACTACATCTCTCCATTTCCTTTTTTAATTTTTTTTTAAGCTACCCAGCTTTTGCTGTAGGTGGTGGAGGATGGGGGAAAGAGGAGGAAGAATGAGCTCAGCTAGCAGCCAGGAGGAGCTGAGTGAAGGGCAAAATGGAAGAGGGGTGAATGGCAACGCTGCTCTCAGCTCCACCTTCTCCCGCCTACCGCCGGCTACTGCCCCGCAGCCTCCCCTGCCAGCCCCATCACCCTCAGCGGCAGGTCAGCCACGGGGGCAGCCACTGTGGAAGCATTTTAAAAGCAAACTGAGTATCACGTGGTGAAGCTAAATAAACAGGACACTGAAAAATCATACCTTGGTACCTGCTGCTTCTAGGGACCAATCATTTTGGCCAGGAACACACAAACAGCTTCTTAATGTGTCCAAATGTTCCAGGGCCCCTGTGGACGCCTGTAAGGCAAAGAAATCGTTGTTATCAGAAGCCAGACCCACAGCCATTTTCTCATTGGTTCCCTTCGTCTGTGCCTCTTACGTAATCCTCACCCAACAACTAAATGACCTCAGATGAAGGACGCCCTGAGTGAAGGACAGCTCTGATTTGATCCTCAAACGTGACAATTCATATTTGGGATGCTAGAGCCAGCTTGTGGTGGCTGCAGCTTGTGTTGCATGGCTGCGATTACTTTCAGAATATTTTTCTCGTGTTAAGAATGTGTCTGTCACACTGTGGGTGAGAACCACGACCTCCATCTGTGCTGTGTTAGCAAAGAGAGGTTCACAAAAATCACAACTGAAAACCTCCCTCCCCTTTTCAATCTTCTGACAGGCGTTGTCACCCCTTGTCACTCCCTTCTATTCCTTTTGCTTTCTCTCATCGTGCTAACTACCCTGCTTACCAGCCCTCCGCAGTGCTTATTTAAATATGTTACCATGTGCCAACGCAAAGTTGGCTGGTGGCTGAATTCTTTGGTATTTCCTCTTGACTTCAGGAAACCATGAAAGAAGAAAAGTGATTATTTGCCTGGATTTTTAATGGACACAGAACAGAACAGAACAGAAAGATGAATGGTGTGGATTAAATATGTAAATGTATTCAAACACATTCCCTCTGATAGTTTCACTTTTAAGTGAAACTACAGCTACTTTGTGTCTGAATTTACGTAAATCTAAGATAAGCTAATGCAAATACACAACCTTCTGCTCTTTTGTTGTTCAGCAAACAATTTGGAAGAGTTTTGGAACCACTTATGAGTTAGCTTAAAAAATAAAATTATTGAAATGCCCAGTATTTTGTTTTGCTCTTGCTCAGAAAATGGCTCTGAGTTAGTTCAGCCTTCAACACAAACAAGAAAGTTCCTGCCCTCCCAACAACAGTGACAAGACTAGCAAGGTATCAAAACAAAATGCATAAATACTTCCTGGTAGGTGCATGCACCTTGCATATGCTAGAAGCAGAAAAATACATACCATGCAGGAAAGCCCAGACACATATGCAAGCACGTGCTCATGTATGAAGACACACACGTAGGCTTAACACATGCCTCACTATAAAAGTACCGTACTTTCTATACTCACAATAGTAAATGCATGTAACAGAGAGAAAATATCAGCACTATACACAAATGGGTATGTATCACATCTAAGCACATGCACACACCTGCATAAACACAAAATACAAACAGCATACAGCACAAAACTTGTAACTTATTGTCCAGAGAAAATTACATTCATATTGCTCTCTGGGCTGCAGCTGGAAATGCATATTACCAATGTTCCCAAACAATGATATATCATGTAACTTCTGCACCTCTCTCATTTTGTCTAAGAACATAAGGCTCCAAAAAGGATGGAATATATTCTGCTGAGTTGGTAAAGAAACTTGAGGCAAGGATTACAGCACATGCTGAAAAGGGACTCACATCTGCAGACCACACAATGAGCATACTCGCTTTTGCAATTAAGGGGAAAATACAGATGAGAGAGGGGAGCAGAGAAAATCTGCAAATCAGTCCAGCAGATGAAACGCAGATGGACAAATCTGGTGGAGAAGCAGAAGACACAGGGAAGAGTTAGGTGAGACGGTTAAGGCGTTCCCTCAGGGCTTGAGTGAAGGCAGCTGCACGCGAGAAGCCAAGGGAATGTCACTGTCAGGATCTGAAGGGTAAGAAGAGTTGGGATGCAGAAGCGGGCATGTCACAACACACACAGAGTCCTACATTGGATTTAAGGGGAAAAAATACTTGATGCAGGGCAAAATGGGACATGGGGAAAACGAAGGGGAGGACGCAACATTAATTTTGTACATGAGATAAAGAATGTGCAAAGGGAAGCCAGGGAGAGGGCCACGGGAGGAATGCTGCCAATAATACAGGTACAAGGCAAAAGTTGAGAAGCAACAGACAAGGTAAAAATTGCAAAGAGGATATATATACAGTGGGGAGCGTGTAAAGGAAAACATGAGGCTGCGCGCTGTAAGTGCTGGAGGGAGAGGTCACAGGTGGCACACCAGATTATAGAGCTGACCAAACAGCCCCATCCTACAGGTTGTTGGAAATGGGCTTCCTGTACACAAACAGGTGTTTGTTTGTTTGCATCTGCACTGTTTGTGTCTACAGGGTGCTTTGGGCACAGCAACATCACTGAATATAATCCTTGTTTTCTCTCCTCTAGGATGTTGTGTCAAGGCCTGTTCATGCATTAATATGAAAATGTCTCTGCCAAGGGATGAGTGTTGATGTAGTTTTGCATTTTCAGTAACTGATTGTGTAAAGGAAAGGATGAAAACCCGGACTGGTGAAGAGAACAGCAGAGTCATGTGCCGCATTTTTCCTGACAAGCAGCAGAGACGAACATAATCTGTCTGATTTATAGATTTTTTTTCAGCTCCTGTTTTTGGGTGTAGCTCCAGAAATTAAGGTTTTTTTCTTGCAGAAGAGAGGGATGAAAGAAGGGTAATTGAACCAAACCAGGGCTTGAATGCTGATAGCAGGTAGACCTGACAAGTTGGCCAGAGGGGCTGTATGGAACAGAAGGAAAAAAAAAAATTAATGCATTTATTTTAATGATCTGTTATTTTGGTCCTAGTCTAGATCTGTGTGTCTGGATTACATGACAATTTATTTGGGGCAGACACTATGCAGTGTGTATAGCTAGAAAGAACACAGATTAGTCAGATCATCCGAGAGGAGCAGCTGTAGCTGCAAAGGAGACAAGATGGCAAGGTGGGGACCTGCTACCTCCCTGTCACACAGATGATGCTTTATCCAATCTCTTTCATACTTTCCTTCAGGAGACAGGAGCTCATTACTCTTCCTGTCCCGCAAGCATAGCTTTCTCTATTAAATTTTCAAAGTGATGCACATTTTATTAAACTTGGAGTACCAGTTCCAAATCCCGACTTTGTACTGGGGCTTACTGAGCTTCTATCAGAAGGCCAAGAAGGGTTTGTGTGCCTAAATGCATTTTCCAAACAGATGGATTAATAACCTTCCAGCGTACCTGTAAGAATGTCTGTGTACATGTGTACACCCATATGTACGCACGCTTAGTTTTGTACATAGGCTTGCAAGTGCATGCAGATTTTTTTCATATGTGCTTGTGACTAGGAGTGGGACAATATAAATCTTCTGGGAATGGTAAGCAGAACTTAGCCCAGTCTGCTCAAACTGACAAACAGTAGTGCAGCCATAGGAACATCTGCTTAGTTAGCAACAAATCTCTGCAGCTGCAAGACACAACCTGCCAGCCTGCAGGAGAGAGTTTTGCTTACAACGAGACTGAGCTGGGCGGTGACCCTTCTCAGCGGGCCGTCCCCTGCCCGGCGGCACCGCCACTCGCTCCGGGCCGGCGGGGGCTGCAGGCGGGAGGAGCGCGGTTTCCCCGGTCGGCGGGCAGGGCGCTGCGGCAGCCAGCAGGGTGCAGCGTTGCACGCCGTATGCTGCCCGGCCGCTGCTCCGCCCGACTCGCCTCGCCGCCGGAGCGGGAGGCCGGGCTGGCAGCGGGCGGCCGCAGCTGCCTCAGCCGAGAGCGTCACCGCCGCCGTCTCGGGCTGCCGGGCGCTCCCCGCAGAACTAAGGGCTGGGGTGGGGGAAGCCCATCGCCAACATCTGCTGTGCTACAGTGGCGTTGCACGTGGGGCTGACGACACCGACTCCTCCCCGGCTTTAGGCGCCGGACGTGCACAACGCCCGCGCCCCACGCCGTCCGGCTGCTTCCAAACGTTCCCCTCATAAGCCGCCCCAAACGCCACCCAAGACAGGCCCCCCCACCCAAAGAAGGCAGCTGCACCGTGCGATAGGCCAGCCCCGGGCAGGACCCGAACCCAGCAGTGCCCCATAGCGTGTCTGGCCCGCCGCCTCTGCCCCACACCCTCGATCCTTCGCGCACCTTCCCCACCGCCCCACGTGCCAGCGGCACCTCCCTCCTCACTGCAGCAACCGCCCCCCCACCTCGCCAGCAAGCCGACCCCCGACAGCCAATAGGAAGACTGTTGCCAGGCAGATAGCTCATTTGAATAGCCCAATCAGGCACCTTCCCTTTCGTCCCTCCTTATATGGGGAACCGGGACGCGCTCGCTAGCTCTCCCCCCACCGCCAACTACCTCGCCGGCTTGCGCGAGCGCCGAGCCCCGCCCTCTCCCGCCGCCACGGACAGAGCGCGGGAAAAGCAGCCTCGCTCCCGCCCTGCCCCCACCCAGTGGGTTCTCGCAGGGCCCCAGGGCCGGGTGGGGGGAGGGGAAAGGAGGGCCGGACCGGGCCGCGGGGTGGGCGGGGGAGCCCCGCCGCCGGGACAGCTTCCAGCGGGCGGGAAAGCGGGCAGCTGGAGTGGAAAATTCCAGGCAAGAGGCCGCGTGAGTCTCGCTGTTGCGAGCGTTGCCCTCCTACACGGCCCCGCAGTACCGCTCCTCGCCCGCCCCGGGGTCCCCTGAGCGGGGCGGCTGGGCTGCACAGATGGCCTCCCCCGGCTGTGCCGCAGGGGCGGCGGGTAGAGGGCTCGGGTGCTCCCGGACAGTGCCTGGTGCAGCAGTCCCACGGCTCGCCGGGAAGAGCGCAACGGGGCTTTCGCGCTTCGCGCCCCCACCTGGCTTTGACAGGCCGGGCGGCGCCGGAGGGGGAGGCGGCGCTTTGGCGGGGGCTGCGCCGCGCCCCCGCTGCCAGGCGGCCTTCGGCTCCCGTGTAGCGCTCAGAGCACATTGTTCTGCCGGCCGCGCTCCCCGTGGCGCGGCCCGTCCCTCTCTCCTCCCTCCTCCGCCTCCCGTCCCTCTCCCCTCCCTCCGCAGGTCCCTCCTTCCCTCGTCACCGGGCGGTGTATAAATCCCCTTCCCCGGCGTATCCCCCCACCGCGGGAGACCCTGATACTTTGGCCCCCGGGGCGGGAACCCGCCGCCTCCGAATCGCCGGGACTTTGCGCTCTCGCCGCTGACCACCCCCCACATCCGACCCTCGCTCTCTTCCCCGCGGGGCTCCCTCGGACGGTTGCCACCGGCCTCTTCCCTTCGCTACCCGGCCCAGAATGTCGGAAAAACGCGTCGAGGAGGCGCCGGCGGAGCTGAGCGCTAAGGTGAGACCCACCCTCCCGCTTCGCCAGCCGACCCGCTCCCACTGGGGCGGTGGAAGCTGCTCAACCCCGCTCGCCCCACCGCGGGGCCGGCTGGCGGCGTCTGAGCTGCCCGGCCGGCGGGGGGCGCGCGCGGGCCCGCCCGCCACCCGGCCAATGGGGGGCGGGGGCGGGGCGGGGGGCGCGAGAGGACTCTCGCGCCCCCCGCCCCGCCCCCGCCCCCCATTGGCCGGGCGATGCGCGCGCCGGGTCCGGCTCGGGGCGGGGGTGTGCGTGGGGGAATCGCGCCTGCGCGTCCCTTGGCGCGGCGGGAGGTGGCGGGGCCGTTAGGGAACGGTTTAACGACGGCGGGGCCCCCGGGCGGGTAGAAAGTTGTGTGGACACAAAGCGCGGGTGGCGGGGGGAGGGCCGGAAACGCCTCGGTCCTACGGACAAGGTTCTTTTACATCAAAACTCTTCCGTACTTCTGGTTTCCACATGTGTGTTGTCTAAAAGTAGCTCTGACGCGTTATCGCTGCTCGCTCTTTGTCAGGGAGGACAGATTTAACACCTAGTATGTTTTCTCTCCTCACCGTTATTCTGCATCTCCTTTAAACCCTCTTTGTTTAAGCATCGCAGGCTTTTATTTTCTTGCCACTGACCACCAAAATGTTTTTTCTCATCTCACGTATAGGAGATGAAAGAAAAGAAGGAAAAACTTGAGGAGAAAACAGCCCACAAAGAAAAGAAGAAGGAGATTGTAGAGGTGTGGTCCTTCTGAGGGATATATTTAGATGTTGGGGGGGGCAGTTTATAAGGGGTGGTTAGCTGGCCTTGCTGCAGGTAATGAATATAAAAAGACTATGGGAGATTAAGAAAAAGGCTAAGAGAGCTCATAAGGGAGAGAGGCAAGTGGATAATTGTGGAGAATGAGCCTTGAAAGACTTAGCATAGTCAGCATGGTCTAGTGAGAAGAAAAAAGGTCAAAGAAGGGAATGGAGGCAAGAGCAAGTAGGAGTTAGGTGGAACAGAGATGTGGTCCTGCACCTATTGAAGTATCCTGAGGTGCATAAGGAGTATAAGATGAAGAAGGTTGGGGAAGGAACAGTGAGGAAATGCACAGATTGCTGAAGGTGAGAAGAGATCTGGGAGCAGATATACCATGACCGTAGGTTGAGTAATTAGCCTGTAACCAGAGAGATGTTCTAATTGGATGGCAGCATCTGGTTGGGATGTAAGCTTGTGAAAGCCAAGGCAGTTCATATTGCTGAGGAGGGACTGGAAAGATTTGTTTTGGAAAAAAGGCTGGTTGGGAGGAAGGTTTCAGCTGGAATGGTGGGAATGATGGTGTCTGAGTAGCAGTGCAGAGATCACTCAGGTGATGCACATCTGAGACTGGAGTCTGAAGTGGGTGGAGCTATGGAGGTGGTTCTTGCACTTGCAGCAAAGAGCACGTGGGAATGTCATCCTGATGCCAATTTCTGCTCTGACCAATTTGATTCACTTAGGATGAGGAGAATGGAGCTGAAGAGGATGAAGAAGAGAATCCTGATGATGTGGATGAAGAAGAAGAAGGTGGTGATGAGGATGAAGGTAGGAATAATTGGGAATTATCAAGTTGTGAAGGAATAGAAGATCATGAAGGGAAAGTCCTCCTCTGGACCCCTCTGACTGAGATTACATTCCTTTAAATGCTGCTTCAATTAACCTGTTATTTCCTTTCTTGCTCGTGCTTTAGAAGGAGATGAGAATGGGCAAGAGCAGGATGGTCATGCAGAAAAACGATCTGCAGAGGAAGAAGAGGTGAGTGATAGTGTGAGAGTAATGGCAGTGAGAAGGAACTAGGTTACCTGCTATGTGCTGATCAAATCCCTGTGGATGCCCTTGCTGAGCATGTCAAATTGGCCTTGGGTCTCATTGCTGCTTCAGCAGCAGATGGGTAAACAAATGCAATGTGGCAAGGGGATAATAAACCCCTGTAGACTATTTGGAGGATGCAGGTCCTTTCACTAGCAGTCACAGTGCTGAGAGTTTGAGAATCAAGGTGCTTGAGATGGCACTGGGCGATGACCCCTCAAACAGCTGTGACTTTTGGACTTCAGGCCAGAAGGTGGACTTGTCAGGGTAGGTTTCAGTGTCTGAAGTGCTGTGAGCCTGGGCTTATTACCTCCCAAAAGTAACAGCACAGATATGCCTCCAAATAGAGCCGTCCACACCTTAATTGTGACCATCAACAGAACAGTTGTGTTGGGTATTCAAAAATCCTTTAAAGAGGAGGGGATTTAGGGTGGGCCCAACACATTCCTATATGGAGGAAAGACCAGCAGTAAGAATTTTATGGAGAAATTATGTGCCTTGGTGTGGTGACTGGTGGTAACTCCTTTTTTTCCTCCCTGCGTCCTATGTAGGATGAAGTGGATCCAAAGAGACAGAAGACAGAAAATGGGTCTTCAGCCTGAGTCCTCCCCTCCCATCTCCTCTGTTCCGTCCATCTCTCCTCCTTCATTCCAGCCTGTGCTTGCACTGTCAATTAGCCTCTGGCTTCACACAATCTCAGATGAGGGAAGATTAGAAATGGTCTCAAACAGGGAAGACAGCTGTTTCCTTCTCACCCGAAGATCTAGCCCATCTGTGGCATTCCCCAGCTCTGAAATTATTCCAGACCCCACATCCCTTCAGCTGTGCCCCGTTTACAAATGATCCTCTTCTCTTGTTGTTTCCTGGGACCCAGTACCTGAACTTGCCAGGCTCTTCACCTGGTGAGCATCTCTCCTTCCATTGCCACTTGCCCTCCTTTTTTTTGTCACTAGTGTGACTGAGATTCTTGACAGCTTCTGCTTCCCAGACTTGCTGTTGGGTATCCTCCCTGAGGCCAGGAGGCTGCAGGCACAGATATCATGGTGCATTTTCCTGTCCTAGGTCTCATCTGCTTTCGTGTTGAACCCTGAGAGACAAAGAGAAAGAATATTACAAGCAAATAATGGTTCTGTTAAACTACACACAGAGACAGAATTTATTTTAAGCTTTTTTTTTTTTTCCAAGTTTACATGACAGCAAGTTAGCCCTCGTGAATTTTTCAGAAGATAAGGGTTGTTTTTATATATAAATTCCATCTGAACTGTGTAATTTTTTTTTTTTTTTAATTAGGAGGCTTTTATAAGACAAACCAAGAAAGAAATAATTGGGGACCAAACTTTGATTTCCATTTTTTTTCCCTTTCAGATTTTCTTGTGACCATTTTTTGTAAATTAAAGGCAATATAGCCACAGCATTTTCTATGGCACAGACATCACGAGGATGATAGATATAAATATATATATTGTTTTCAACTAGCACTGTAAATAAAAGTGTTTAAAAAGTTTCAAACAGCTTGTGTGAACAGTTGTGTCTGTACATCTTGGGTTATGTTCTGATCAGATTTCCAGACAAGGTGGTTTGCAGAAAGATAGGATGGCTTGACCAGCAGCAGGTAGTGAGGGGAACCCTGAATTTGTTGTTAGAAGACCTGTGTTAATTTTTCAGATGACTCCTGCACTGCAGATCAGCATGCCTGGGTCCTGCTCCCCACCTTCTGCCAGGTGGTTACAGTGAGGGCAGCACAAACATCAGATGAAGCTCCGGGGCTGTCATGAAGCTCTGGAAACCACCATTGGGTCCTGACACCGGGCAACAGAGGTTCTGAAAGGGAACCTGAGCCGCAGCTTTGGGGCACGGGCATGCGCTGCATTCACCCTCTGCTGCCCCATGGCCTCCCTGCCTGGCTCCAGACCTGACCCACGCAGCACCAGTCACAGCCACAGGGATGTGTTTCAAGAGGCAAGAGCTTCAGTTCTTTGTCCCACTAGCCACCTGGGAGAGATGTGTCAAGCATTTGTCTTTTTATCTTTGTAGACCTTTAAAGTTGCTGTTAGCTTTCTTTTCATTTTTAAACTCATATTTTGGCAATCATGCAATGAGGCACTGAGACTGGGAGCTGTAAATAATACTGATTTTTGTCTGAGCATCAATGGCTTTGTGCTTGTCCAACTGCAGCAATAGATTAGATACTGGAAGCGCAAACAGTTGCTTTTCTCCAGAGCAGCAAAGCATCAAACATAATTTTCTCCAAATGTCTGTGTTTGGCTGCAGGACTGGCCCCAGGGTGCAGAGGGACATAAGTGTGGTGCAGAGGGCACAGCTGCTGCCAAGACCTTTCCCACCTGCAAAGGTCCCAGGGCAGGGGGAGGGTGTGCCTGCCTGGTGGATCTCACTGCACTGTGCAATGTCAGTGCAAGTGATGGACACCAGAAGCAGGCTGGGAGATGGGACAGCCCTGGCCTATCCTCCAAGAGCCCTGCAGAAAATCCAGATGTGACCCAGGTTGTCTCTGTGCAGATCCTCTAGTTCCTCACGCTTGTCCCAAGCTTCACAGTCTCTTTGGACCACACCAAGGAGTCCAGGGGGCACTGCTGAGCTGCTAAGTAGAGATGCAAAAGGCTGTGTTCACTACAGCTGTCCTGCTTCCACAAAACTCACTTGGCAGCTGGAGCTACAGATCCAAATCATAGAGAGTTGAGAGCTGTGAGATGCTCTGGGCGCTGGGAAACACTCTGGATCATCCCGCTGCTTCTGGTACCCATTTCTGGTGAAGCCTCTGCTGGGTCTCGACCCATCTCAGCCCAATGGCCACCACATCCATGGTGCTCCTGCCCCAGCCCCTTCTCTCCTTCCCAGCTCAGTGTCAGGAAGAGAAATTGAGCCCTTCTCCTCCATCAGGGATGGGCCTACAGTTCTGGGATATCCCCATCTCCAGCTGGAGCCATGTACTGGGCTCTACCTTCAGGGGCCTTTGCAGCACAGTTGTTGCAGTCATGTTCTTTCTCTGCTGCCCTGGGTTGGTTTCAGTCATGTTACCTGCAACCCTGTCCCGCTCCACAGAGGTCCCTGGGCAGCTGGAGCCACAGCCAGCTAGAGTGCCTTCCCCCCGTGAATAGTATTGTAAAAGCAGGGAGCTGATGCCTCAGATTGAGGGCTCCAAGTCTGGAGCCCTCAGTACCAGAAAGACATGGACCTGCTGGAGATGGTCCAGAGGAGGCCACAGGAATGATCAAGGGGATGGGATACCTCTGCTGTGAGGATAGCCTGAGAAAGTTGGCGTTGTTCAGCCTGGAGAAGAGAAGGCTCCAGGGAGACCTTATTGCAGCCTTTCAGTACTTAAAAGGGGCCAATAAGAAAGATGGGGGCAGACTTTAGCAGGGCCTGTTTTGATAGGAGAAGGGGTAATGATTTTAAACTACAGGAGGAAAGATTCAGGGTAGACACAAAGAAGAATTTTTTTACAATGGGGGTGGTGAAACACTGGCCCAGGTTGCCCAGAGAGGTGGTAGATGCCCCATCCCTGGAGACATTCCAGGCCAGGCTGGATGGGGCTCTGAGCAACCTGATCTAGTTGAAGATGTCCCTGCTCATGGCAGGGAGTTGGACTAGATGACCTCTGAAGGTCCCTTCCAACCCTAACTATTCTATGATTCTATGACTTGCAACTCCCCTCCCTACTCCTGCCAGCCTTGGGCACTTTGATGAATGCTTACATTTATCTTTTAACTACACTTTTGCAATTTTGTTTTCCAACTCTTTCTCCATTATAAAAAATGATGGCTTCTAGTATCTGTTTAAGATACTTTGACATTGGAGCAAGTCGTCAGGACTCCCTCAAACTTTCTGCTGGCCAGTCACCTTTTACTGTTTGGTACTGAGGATAAATTATTAGTGGATGATATGATTTTTGCAGGGGCTGATTAGAGTTTTCACACTTCGTCCCCATCACTGCAGCAGTGCCTGACTATGAGCAGTGAAGAATGTACTTGCCACTGAGAAGGTATGGAGAGATAACTCCATCTCTGCTTTCTGTGTGGATGCAACACCAGTACCTCTGGCTCTAGTGAGCTGGTCATCCAGAAGGAAGCGAGCCAGCACCTGGTTGTTAGCCCAGCACTAACAATGTGAACAGCCATCCCTCATTTCCTCTGAGGGAAACACTGCAGGACAAAAGGAAGTGAGAAAGGGCTGCCAGCCAGGTTTCCCATGTCTCTATGGACCCCTTGGCTCCACAGCTTCTACTAGTTCTTCCATCTTATTCAGTTTTATTGAATACTTTTGCCATCATCTATGGATAGTTACAGCTATAGTTCTACAAATAGAAGAATATCTGCTTTGGTAATTTTTCATCTTGGTGACCTGTGGGACATCATTGCTGTCTTGAAGTGAGGGCTGCAGATAGCATGATGGAAAAACTGCAGTTTCTTCCCTTTCCTTAGACCTGCAAAGATCCATGTTGTATCTGGTGGTAATTTAGCTGACAAAGACAACCACAGCAAGAAGTCGCATAGATTTCCAGAAAAAGTTGAGAATACAGGCTTCTGCACTGCATTTCCTCTCAAGCCTACCTGTGTGCTTGATTTACATCCAAACTTGAAGATGCTTTTTATCATTCAGTCTAATTCTTCTTCCACAGCATGTGTCATGCTTGTGCCATCAAGGTAAGAACAAAGCCCATCTTCATCAGTGATTCCTCAGAAATAATGATACTGTTCAGGGGCCTTATTTACCTTCCTGGGCCCTGTGTTACTTCTCCGCTCATCTAATTTAACTCCTGTGATCACCTGTTAACCTCATCAGCTGAGGGTAGAACCCCCTCAATGCTATCAGTTTTACCAAAAGTTACACTCTACAAGTCAGTGCATGCTGAGATTAAACTGAAAGAGGCTGCACAGAAGTGTGTACCATCTGAACCTAGTTGTCTTTTGATCAGGTCTTATGGCTGGGTCAAGTATGATTGTAGACCAGACCTTAGTTTTCAATAAGCCCACAACAAAGTCCTTAGTGGTTTCACCTGAGAGAGGTTTTGGTGTCAGAAGGCCTTTGCTAAGCAACTTAGTTGCTCCAATCACAGCATTGTTAGAGCTGTCAAGGACATGTCTGGTGCTCATGGTCCCTTCCTTGCTATGGGTGGCAGCTTCTCCAAGCTACTAGCAGCTCTGGTCCTGCCAAAAGCATCGCCAGAGATTTCCAAGATGATGAGAGATGAGAGAGCTTGCTTTGAGAGAGGTGTGGAGGTAGTGCAGTCATGCTCATGTGGGCTCTACTAGACTTCCCTCTAGACTGACAATTTCTTCTTCCAACAGTCCTTTTGTGTGGTTTAGAAAAGCAAATGCAGATGCCGGTGCAGAGAGCAGGTAGAGTTGCCTACCAGGTCTTAGCTGGGTCCCTGTCCAACCTCAGACGAGTGAGTGAGCCCTTGCTCCCTGGCAGGAATCACTGGACAATTGGGACCTGGACCCACCAGGGAGGCAAGCTCACCTCCTGAAGGCTGTGGAAGAGGGTGCCAAGCCTGCCAGGATAGTACTGGTGAGATGTGAGCTTCTCCTTGTTGGGTGACCACGCAGGCACAGCTTCCTGAATAGGACAGCTCTGGCTGCGGTGGTGAGCAGCAGACAGCAAGCATGAGAGGAGTCAGCTGTGCTCCATGTTGATTGAATAAAACCAGTTAATGCTTCTGGTTAAGCAGAGCAACCTGACCTAGCTTTGGAGTCAGCTCTGCTGTAGCCAAGGGGGTTGAGCTATAGATCTCTAGAGGTCCCTTCCCACCTACATTTTTTTCTGTGATATGTGGAGAAATAGAGACGGGCCATGGAAAATCTGAGCAGTGTCTGAAGATGTTTTGAACTGCTGTGCCCAGAGACAAATGCCGTTTTCATCTTATAGCTGTCACCTCCTCATTTCCCCCTTAGCCTCTTTGATCTTTCACACCAGTTTTAAGCCAATAAATGAAATAAGACCAGCATAATCAAAACCATTGCAGGGGCAGAATTGTGGAACCTCCTTCAGAGCTGGAAGAAGTGAGTCCTCCAGCTGCTGCTGGTCTGGGAGGAAAACCTTTCTTGCTTCAGGAAAGTCCATAATAACCCAGTTGTACTAGCTTAAAAAAATAGTGAAGATGAATTACTTCTCCATCCCTTCATCTGGGATCAGGGGTTTCGTTAGGCCCTCTGGTTAGGAGATGCATTGCTCAGCCACTTCCCATACACCATATGGGAAACCGAAGCAACTTGGCTTCCCAGATCCTTAAGAAGCCCATGTACTTTTCCCTCCCACCTCTCTCCTTTATTTCAAGAGCAGAGTCAAAGACAGACATGCTCATAGCTGATCCAGCCTGTGTGTTTTCTCAGAGAAGTCTGTGTTTACATGTGTGGGCTCAGACTGGGGACATATTGCAGATGGACAAGACTGGAGCGCCGGTATTACCACTGGCTGAGTTTAGGGTTTTGAGGTGAGCTCTTACAGTTTTAGAATCTTGTCCCTAAGTCTGAAACGTTCCTGGAGCTTCATACATCCAAGATGGAAGATCCTAAAACCAGTAAATGCCATAAGATAGAGCAAAAATAGTTATCTTCCAGAGGTCTGTGATTATATATGTCTGCCAATATCTCTCTGGTAGCTCAGGTAGCGTGATGTCTTAGACTTTCCCACATCTTACAGCAATTCATCCATCATTTTAGGATGCATTTATTAGGCTGCATAATTTGTAGTGAAAATTTTCAACAACCCTTACCTGAAGCATCCTTCACCAGTTTTTCTGTCGTTGCGCATCCGAATGACTTCACAAAAACATATTCACTGGACAACACTCCACATCATGGACTCAGGTAGCACTCTGTTAGACTTGTCCATAAACACACCAGAAATCCCATCTGAAAACTTAGAGCTAGTTGCTGTTTTCTTATGTGAAGGACAGTTTCTTAAATGGTACTTCTGATTTTTTTGCTATGTCAGATCCAGTCTTGAAAACAGCTGAGGTTGTCGGATATGACTCCAACAAACTCCCTGAGCTTCCAGGATGGCAGCATGGTAGACGGAAATTTGTCTGCTCTCCACAAGGTAAATTTCACAGAAGGTTCAGTAGAGAAGTTTGGGAAAGCCAGCCTGGTAGTTTAAATTAGTCATGAGGTTTTGCTTATAACTAAAGAAAATACAGACTGCTTCAGGGTCAGTGAATCCATTTTCATAGCTATAGAAATCAGCATTCTTGTAGAGCACTGCTAACAGTGTGCTGTGTTGGCTGTAGTTTCTCGTTGGGAGATGATCCTGTTCAACCTCAGTCTTTCCATGCTTTACAGGGTTTTCAGATCAAATCCTGCTTTACAGTCTCCCATCTTTGGCACGATTCCTATAGGTGTTCCCAGCATTCACTACTGCTTCTTTTGCTCTTATTTCCAGAGGTGAAAGCCCTACAGATAGCTGATGGGATCCCAGACTGCAGACAAGAAGGAAAAATGCTGTCATGGTATTGATGTACAGTGGTGACACCTGCAGTATCCCAATCGCTATGTGGTAGAACATCTCAGCACTGTACATGCTCTCATCACTGAAGACTCCAAGGGGTCCTTTAGTAGGACGCAGTCCTTCTCTGGGACACAAAGGCAAAGCCCCAGTCTCTTCTTTCAAGACCTTTGCTTGTGCTGAAAAAGAGCACCACCCTGGGAGAACAGGCAGCAGAACTAAATGTAGCTCAAACTGACAGCTCTTTCAGCTTGGAGGGTGCACTTTATCTTGTTTTTCTTGTTCCTCTTGAATGGATTTACTAGTGAAAGAAGAATCCCTGGTCCTTTAAACATAGATCTACAGCTTTCCTGCCTAAAGGGCCCCCTGGTGGCACCAAACTTAATATGTCTGTAGATCCATAACTGAAACATTGTGATCAGTCCTCATCTGAGTTACTCCATACCCAAAATGCCTGTCAGAGAGCTTGCTGTGAGCTGTCTCTTGGAGTGGAGGAATCAAGAATGGCTGTGGTCACACCACCAGTCTTATGAGAGGCCTAATTCAAACATGGAGAAACAAGAAGTACCTGTGTGATCAATCAGCATCAGATTTGTTTTGTCTGGGTGTCCACAGGGTGATTTCAACACACAGAGATTGCTCTCTGGCTTCCAGGAGAAATGGTCCTTTGCCTCAATAGTGCAAGGCAGAACCTGGAAGGAGATTTCTCCTCCCTTGAATCCACTTCCATTAAATGGGACGCTGTATTACTTTCCTAATACCTGCTCCACAAATCTCTCCTGGCCCGGTACAGCTCTTACTGTGCTTTTTGTCTGGAACAAGAACAATTCTGGATCAGAAAAGGGATATTTCCTCCAATGTGTCCTTCCTCAGAAACCAGCCTTTCTGGGGTTGCACCATACTATCAGGTGCACCAGGCAGTGTGACCATGCCCACCTCTCGTCTTCTTTTCTCATATGCTGTCAGAGGAAGGTTAACTGGAAGCTAAGGTTAAACACAACAGCTCCTGTGAGCCTCTTGCACAACTTCAGGAGCCTTAAAGGACTTGTGGAAAGGCTGTAGTAATCCCGGAACTCACAACTCTTCTTCTGTGGCCAGGACTGGCTCCACCCATGCAGATTCCAAAGCCCCTCCACTAGAAAGGCACATATACGTTCACGCCACTCGCAGTCTTCTCAGCTGTAGCTGATTTTGGACCCTTTCCCACTACTGTTCCCCCCCTTATTGGATCCCCTAGGTAGAGCCTTAGAGTTCGACTATCCCCCCCTTAGGAAGTTAGTGGCCTGTTTTTCTCATTGTCTACAACTCCAGCTGATTATCAAGAACTTATATTGGATGTCCAAGAGCAGAGATAGAACCTGGTATCACTGCAGCTTTCTGAAGAACCTGTTTTAGGGTTGTCAGTTGCAGAATTTTCTTGGGGAAACAAACTTCTGGGTTTAGCTGGCAGGCCCACAAGTCCCCAAGCAGCCACAGCAACTGCCCCAAGTATCTTCCAATCTGTCAGTGCTGCACTGTCTGCTGGGTTTAGGACACTGCTTGGATAGTCTACTTGTCCCAGAGCCCTTTACAGATATCAGGCAGCCATTCAGAGTGTGCTTTTATTTGACAGCAACGGCATTTTAAAAGTTTTCTGGCCTTTGCACTCCACAGCATGGTTTCTCAACCACTCAGGTGTGCTAGGAACCTGCTGTGGAAGTAATTTTAGTTATTCCATACTCTAATTACACATTCACCTTTTCTTCTCCTCCTCCTTTTAAACCCAGTGTTTACACTGGTCTGTCTTACAGACCCATGAAGGCCCATATTATCATAAACTCTGCACAGAGGGGGGTGACTACATAGCCAGAAGCAGCATTCCCAGTGGCACTGACACAGGAAGGCAAATTTGCAAGAGTCTCTTGGATCAGTTTCCTCATGACAGAATCTGTAAGGTGGAATCCCACCCTCAGACACCTGCCTGGGAAGGTTTCCAGGTCATCTTCTGACCCTTCCATGAGCATGCCCCTTCACTTTGAGGAGTTGTCATTTTTTATGTCCAGCTCAAATGTTTGTTTTTCACAGACCAGGGCAGAAAATGCTGTTAAACTTCCCTTCCCACTCCCCTTCCCCTTTCCCTTCCCCTTCCCCTTCTTCACCCCTTCTTCACCCCTTCCCCTTCCATTTCCCTTCTCCTTCCCTCCTCTTTTTATTTTTTTTTTTGTCTTTTGAATAACTACTCTTGGGCCAGTATTTTGACTGTAGCCTCGTTTTCCATTATTAAGGCTTCTGAACTTCACCTTGGCTCGTGACTGGACCATTTCATCCTTATTTCCTCCTCTGCACAAGCTGATGTGCTCTTACAGTTCAGGTGGGGGGACACAGAACCCTTGAGGTTACCAGTCTTTCACAGTGACTTTTATTTTTACTAGATAAGCAACACACAGAAGAAAATTATAGTTAAAAAAAAAAAAAAAAAAAAAGAGAAACCCCTGTATCTCTTTCAAGTCTGGAACAAGTGAGCCCTCTGACCACCTGTAGCTAGGGAAAAAACAGCAGGTTTGTGATAAACTCAGGGGAAAGTCCCCACACCCACATGCCACCACCACCTCAGTTCGTTTGAGTCCAGGAGCCTTTTCCTTCTTTTTCTCTGTGGTTTGTGTGCCTCAGCTCAGCAGTCACACTCTTCTGCTGTTTCCTAGCCCTGTGCTGGAGTTTCCTCGCAGAGCAAGACCAGCTGGCTTTTTTTCCTGAGTCTTAAAAGTGCCCCACATGTACTCTTAGGGAAGCTCTGCAGCCAGGTCTGCGAGTAAGGGAAGAGCCTGGGGAAAAATGGATAGATAGTGTTTTAGTCTTATGATGGTGATCAGCTGGCATGGCTCCGTCATTCCTGCAGAGAGCCCTGTACCCTAGGGCAAAGCAAGAGGATGCCATTGAGCATTTTTCACATCAACAGCCTGCAGGTGGTGAAGAGGCCACCACAAGAGTTCTTCCCACATCAGAGCCTTGTTCTGAAAAACATGTACCTCATTTCCAGTCAGATTTTGGTTTTCATTTCTAGCCATGGGTCATCATTATGCTCCTCTGCTGGAGCAGAGAACCTGCCTCTATTTCACATCTTCTCCTCATGAGGAGAAAATATCAAAGATCGATTGCGAATGTAGGAGCATAAAAGTGATTGTGCCAGTGGTTTCTCTAGCCTAGTGCTCTGACACAAGATCCCTAAGGAAAGGTGCTGAGGGACAGGGCATCATATAGAATCTTCCTGTAAATGAGAACCAAGGACATCCTGAGCTGACCGGCATAGTCAGGTCATCGTATTCAAAAACCAATGAGGAACTGATCATCCACAAATTACCTACTTTATAATCCTGGTCTTAACAACATCCTCTAATGATAATTATACCATTTTTGTGATAGGTAAAATTAATTTCCTTTTGTTTGTAGTAAAATTGCTGCCTGAGCTCACCACTGTTTCCTTTGGATTCGGTAAAACAGATCAAATACCTCAAGTTCTGTACACTCAAAAGCAAGATCTCCAGGGCTCAAGTCAGTTTTTCTGTAGCACTCTTCCATTTTGCCACATCCTCTTTTGAATCATGGACACATTCCAGTAACTTGTGCTGTAAACAGAGGTAACACAATCTGTTCACTCCTTGAGATCCCATTTTATACAGCATGATATCATGTATCTCCCTCCCTGGAGTCTTTTCTTCCCAGGATACTGTATTCTGTTCTGGAAGAGTGATCCACACGCTCTGTTCCTCAACCTTATGTTTTACTTTTAAGTGTGATTTTACCAGGGGTCCTAGGAGGCAGTTGTTTCCCGTCAACCTTGCCAAATATGAAGTGTGCACCATGCCAGGAGAGACAGTCACACCTGCAGAGCTGTGAAGCCCTCCTGACCACATTTGGCAGCGTAAGACAGCCATGGACATCAGAAGGCAGTTGGATGTTGAACGAATCATGTGGCAGCCTAGCACTGGAAGCTCACAAAGCCCGAATTTCTAGGACACTTTAATCTCATCAGCAAAGGGTCTGAAGCATTTACACAGGACACAAAAGCATTAGCTGCTTTATCTTCTGCTCTCACGCATGCTGTACAGCTACAGAGGCTCCTTTGGTTTTTTGTGGCTTTCTGAGAAAAGACCTGACAGAGAGGCCTGTTGTAGTAGAGAGAACGCTGCTCAGCATGACCTGTTCACCTCCTGGAGAATGGGGCCTGACATCTGCAAACTGGAATGTCTTAGAACCAGGAAAAATTATAAATGGCACCAAACAAAATAAAATGAGTTTGAACTCGTTTTCCCCACACGGCCTTAACTGTATCCCAGTGACTGACTCCTGACAGAACTTCCTAATATTTAGTTTGTTGGGAACCCAGATCTCTCCCAGCCCTCATAATGACATGGGAGGTGCCACCTTTTCTTGGGAATTGTAAAGCCCCTTTACACAGAAGAATAGTTCCATCTCTTTGGTCCCATCCTCCTTTGAGAATAAAGAAGGGTGAGTCCTTACATCAAAAAAGCCTGTTGTACATAGCATAGTGGTAGCCAGTCACCTTCCAGTGTGGTCAGAATGGGGGTACCTCCAGAGCCAGCAGGGTGTCTCTGCAGCGCTGAAGACTAGCTGAATGCTCAGCTTCATTAGCAAGAACATAGCAAGCAGTGATTAAAGGAGGGGAGATTCAGGCTAGACATGAGGAAGAAACTTTTTACAATGAGGGTGGCGAAACACTGGCACAGTTTGCCCAGAGGGGTGGTAGATGCCCCATCTCTGGAGACATTCCAGGCCAGGCTGGATGGGGCTCTGAGCAACCTGACCTAGCTGAAGATGTCCCTGCTCATTGCAGGGGGGTTGGACTAGGTGACCTTTGAAGGACCCTTCTAACCCAAACTATCCCATGATTCTACAATTCGTGGCACATCTGCAACACTGTGGGACATTGTCACACTGGAGCACGTCGTGGTTGAGACGGACAAACGACATAGACCAAGTTCTTCCAGGATGAAAGTAGTAGATGAGATTTATTCCCACAAGTGCATTTTTATACAGTTTTACCAATTCATGTGTCTCTTCACTATTGGTTACAAGTTAGAGCAGTAACATCTCATTGGCTATTTTTGCTATCATCAATGTTACTCTTTTACTCCCTTCTCTCTCACGGGTACATCCTTAACATCTCCAGATACTCTTTACTCCCATCTTTCTCACAGGTAGACCTTCATATCTTCAAGGGTAATTTCTGTTGCCATGCCTCTCGTCAGGGAATCCAAGGACCTACCATAATCCCCCACAAGCAAGCCCAGCAAAAGACCATAAGATGGCTGTGGGGTGGAGGATGTGAAGCATGACAAGGGATGTTTGTTCAGCCTGAAGAAGAGGAGGGAGGTAACTGCTAAGGGGGTTAGAGAGAAGATACAGCCAGATCCTCTCACAGAAGCACAGAGAAAAGGCACAAGACAAGGAGCACTGGTTGCAACATATGAACTTTCTATGGGACAGAAGGAAATACCCCTCCTGTGAGGGTGTAGAACAGGTTTTCAGAGAGGCTGGAGCATGTCCATGATTTGAGTTGTTCAGGATTTGCCTGGGCTGGACCCTGAGAAACCCAGTCTAGTCTGAGATTCATGCTGGTGGGAGCAGAGGGATGGAGTAGAAACGCTAGAGGTCTCTTCCCACATGAATCTTCTTGTGATGTCACTAACAAGGGGGTTTATTTGATTCTATATCTTTATTTAGTGAGGCAGTAGAAGCTATATTACAAAATGATGCAGGCTGCCACCTGCCATGAGGTGCCAAATGGAGAAGAATTTGAAAGAAATGGCTTAGCTGCCACCACACTCTGAATTTCAGTCTATCATACAATCATGTCAACCCAGCGTAAATTCATAGTGTTGCAGAAAAGGGCAATCCCATATTCCCTTTCATCTCTTGCTGCCTCTCTTTCGTCAACACTGATGAGCACCAGAGAACTGATCCATCTGAAAACGAAACAATAAACAAACAAACAAATAAATAAATCCCTTTTGATTCACAATTAGCCCTTTCACTTAAAAAATGCACCATCTCCCTCCCCTGCATTTTTTGTTCAAAGCAAAGTCATTGGGAATCACCAAATCAGAGACTCTATTCTCTTCAGGTGTATTCTGGAGCATTGCTGTCTCCAACTTTGCTGTGCCATCATCCACATGATCCTTCTCATGGATTTTATTCTTCTGTATATGATTTTTCATAGCAACACATGCTCCTTTAGTTACACTCGATTTTTTAATATCTAGGTTTCACACTAAGAAGGGAATAACATATTCTTTATTAGTAAGTATTTGCCTGTAGCCTCCAGAGCTCTAGTATACCATAAACTACGAGTTCATGTTCCCCTGCCATGAAGCACAGTGAAGACACAGCTCATGGATCAGATATACTTTTTCACAGTTCCTCAGGATACATGCAACTAAACTGAGAAACAGACCCCTCTGTGCCCTGTGCAATGATCGTCCCCTAACGTCTGAAACACGTCCAAGGTGCCGCTTTTGTGTCAGCGAGACCCATGCTGGTGCCAAAAGTAAGACATCAAGAGAATTCAAGCTCTGCAAACAGAAGGCACATCCTTCTGTGGCAGTCTTTCTTTGAGGGGATACTTGCTGTATTGTCAGTGGAGATTAACAGCAGCAATGGGGACCTGAGCCTGCCATATCTGGTTCAGACTGTCTCTCTTGGCACCCAGGAGATCATTGATGTTCCCCCAGATCAGCTGCTGGAAGGGCTCATACCTGCAGACACAACTCACATCTGTTCTGGAGAACCCCCACGCCAAAACAGCTCTCAGGAAAGGCAGTCATACAGTCTCCCTGCAAAATTGGCAAGAGACCAACAAACCAAAGACGACACACCTAAGTAGGGGCTTGTGTGTAATCCATTGGGGGAATCTGGGTGTCTTGGTTTCACTAAGTGTCCTGCATCATCCTCCCAGTCAGTCCTGACACCACTCTCGCCACCAGTCTTGGTACTGATGGCTCTTTCAGAGGTCTTGTTTGCTGGCCATTTATGCCAGTGCTCACCCACTTTCTGGACTACCCCTGATGTTTTCTGTCACCCGGCTCCACTCTTGGCATTGGATCTTCCAACTCTCTGGGGCCCAGGGACCCTGCAGACAGTTGAACCTTCTCTCTCCAGCTGCCCATGGGAGAACAGATCACATCTGGAGAATCCCACTCTCAGACTATCAGCTTCTATTAATCAGAGCACTCCTCAGTTCCTTTCAGCCCATACCTGTGTCAAAGGAATCTTTTAGAACTGTGCTGCTGCTGCTCCAGTCCCTCAGCGACACGTGGCACACTGGGTCAGCACCTGACTCCTTCATCTCAATGTCAGGTCACTGTGAGAGCTTTCCCCTCACAGCTGGCATGCTTCTCCCACCCCTTGCATGTATTGGGCTCCTTGAGAAAACTCACTGCAGCCCTGGGATGTTTGGGAGGCTATCACATATTTTTCAATTGAATTAAAAGCATGACATGAATGCTGCCATAAGAAATGAGTCAAAATGTAACCTGGCTTGCTGCTTAGGTTTTTGTAGTGGATCCACCTCACTTTCTCTGTTGCAAAACACAGAGGCTGTGGCATCAAAGACATTGTGTGTCATCAAAGACATTGTGCATCATCAAAGACGTCAGTTAACTAGATATTGGCCAAGGTACCAATATCCATCACCATCTCCACAGGTAGCTGTGGATGTCCAAAGAGGATCCTTCAGCATCCCATCTTTTTTCCCAGGAAGCATCTGGAGGTCTTGTGAAAGAGAACGGTTACATGCTTGTCTGCAGGTAATGCTGGACAGATACAAGATGCTAGCTGACAAATATGCCCATGAATGCTGCAGATTCTCTTCAGTGATTAAGTCACTGTTTGAGGGGTTTTTAGCAGAAATGCAGCCCACAGCCCCAGTCAGAACCCCTAAAAGTTGTTCCTGACTTTCTAATTCAGGTTTCTCTGGGATGTTCAGCTATCTGCTGAGGATTATATATATATACATATATATATATATATATAAAAAATATATATAATATATATATGTTATATAAAGGTCACTTGTCTTTTAGCATTATAAAGAAAGGGGTTGCAGATTTGTCCAAAGACTCCGGAAAGCTATGCCTTCCTAAAGGTGTTCCCGTGGGATTCTGGGAAGCAGATCACCACTAAACTCTCCTCATTTCCACATCAGACACCTATGGGGATTCAGGTGGTGTCCATTCAGAAATCCTTTAAAAAGGACCTTTTCAAAAGCAAAGAGCCTCTCAATAAATGTCAGGCAGCCAGCCACTCTTCCTTCTCCTAGCACTTCTGCAGAGGCACATTTTGTTTTCTCTCAGGTCTACTGCAAGACGTGAATTTTCCCTTTTCTAGTTCTCTTCGCCTCAGCCCTTTTTGGGATCTTCCACCTTGGATAAATGGGTCCCTCCTCCAAGACCACTCACTGACGTGTGGAGTAGCCTGGCCCTGGGAAGATAACATGCTGCTTCCAGGCGTCACGGAGGGCCAGAAATCCAGAGCAACTGCTTCCTCCCACAAGAAAGAAAGCATGCTTGGTACCCACCCTGATCTTGAAGAAGCTGAACGATTTAACATGGATCTCAGGGACGGTGCCTTGGTAGAAATCATCATGATCCTTTGTGGGTGAAGACTGGTTTGCATCCCTCTACCTCATGGGTGCCTATTTCAATCTATTTCCACATTGTGCATCACATGCAAAGCCTGCTAAGCCATGGGCACCAGCTCTTTCTGGTTCAGTGTTCTGCTGCTTCACCCCTCCACAGGCACCAGATGTTGACTCAGGAACCACTGCTTCCGTCCTGGGCACCCAGGGAAGGGCAGCTCCATTACTTTGCCCCTGGAGCTGAGCTTAGATCTCTTTTAGCTCCCTGAGCTTCCTGGTCAGTGCCACAGTTAATCCCAGTCTGACCTCTGGAAACCCCACTGCCTGTCCAAGTGTCTGTCAAGTACCAACCCGCCTGGCAGCCTTTGCTCAAATTACATCCCCTGCCAGACCTTCCCTTCCGTCTCCCCAGGTGTGGCTGCTTTCTGTTTACAGTCTCTCACCACGAAGTTATTAGTTATCTTTTATTAGTAAGTAACTTCTTTTTGCTTGTTATGTTTGCTTTAGCTCTGGGCAAATGGCAATCAGGACATTTTAAATTAGGTCCTTCAGGTGAGTGCCCTATCTCAGGAACACCCAGACCAGCTGATCTCAAGTTGCACAGCTGATAACCCAGTCTTCAAGTCACAGCACAATTTCTTGGGTCAGTTGGAGTCTGCAAATAAATTATAGAGCACCTCAAAAAGTCAACACAAAGCAGAAGATTAAGACTAACTTCAGAATTAATGCTGCAAGGACCAAAACATGAAAGCGGAATCACTCAGAGAAAAAACATGGTATCACAGAAATCTGGAAATGCAATGGAAAATTCCTTCAGCGAGACTAACTCGATACTGCAGAATAGTGTTTTCTATTCATATTTTTCTTGGTACGTGTAGTTTGCACCTGTAAGACATGCCAAGAGAGGCAAAAAAGCAATGTGTTAAGGTTGCACACAAGATGATTGCTGCGGGTAAGTAAGTCTGGAACCTGGTTGAAGCTAGTTAATCCCTGACATGGACAAGGGAGTGTTTGGTGAGCTGGGCTTCCATACCCCATCCTGGGTTTCTCCTGTCACAGCCTGGCCCTCGTTACCCATGGCTCTGCCAGAGCCCCACGTGTCCCTGTCAGCCCCTCTGCCCAGACGACCCACACAGGATGTTTTGAGAAGATGCCCCTGTGCTGATCTTGCTCTGGTCACTGTTATTTCTGCGGTGGGGTCCTGTTCTGGGAGATGACGAAAATGCCGTTCAAGGGAGTCAGCATTTAAAATGGGTTGTAGGAGAGAAACGTCACAAGTGTCTTTGCTAAAGATAGCCTGGTGCTGAGTAAAACGGTGCCTCGAAAACCTTCGTTTCACAACATGCTCATTCAGCATAATGGCCTCTTGGCCCCAGACACCCCCCTGTGCCAGACAACTCTTGTCACTGTCCCGGGCTCTCCATCACTCCCCCTTGATCACTGCTCAGGAAGTGGGAGCAGGACAAGAATACGCCAGTTCTGACAAGGAAGAAGCATTTCCTAGAGCATGGATTCAGTGAAGGGTGGTTTTGGGGACTAGACGGGAATGGTATCAGGGCGCTGAGGTTAAGAATGAGGTCAAGATGGAGGTGGAGAGCAGCAAGTTCGGTGTGTCCTCTGGGCAAAGCCAGGGGAAGGGGAGCAGATGGCACCAGGCTGTGGAGCCATGTCTTCCCACCATGGTTCCATCTCCCTTCTCTCTCTCTCTCATCTTCACCCACACACTCACACCATTATCGCACTGCTGATTCAGGGGAAAGAGAGGTTGATGCTTTCTGCTGGGACTGGGCACCACAAACTGTTTTTCTTGAATAGGACAAAAAAACACTTCCCGCCAACGGTTGCAAGTTCTCCCCCATCTTCTCTCCTCTCTTCCTCTCTCATGCAATCCCATCGGCTGTGTAACTACAAAGCAGTCCTCCAGGGACATCGAGGCGTGCAAGGTTGCAACAGATTCCCGTACACCTATCCCACTACTCAGAAGGCTGAAGAGCCACGTGTGATAAAAGAGACAAGAGCCATCACCACAACAGGGCACTGCTGAAGCGAAGTGTACCGCTTGCTCTCTTTTATCTTCTACCTTTACCACACAGCTGAGGGCAACTAGAGAGCGAGCAAGGATCCTTCCACAGCGAAGATACGGCCACTCTGAGTCACCTCCCTTCCCTCACCCCCAGGAAAAGCCCCAGCCCAGCCCTCGGGGGCAGCCCAGCCTTTCTGGGGACAAGCCACTGAGGGGCTCAGGTGTCTGACACCCATCATGAAGGGCTGATTAAGTCCGAAAGAGTCAGAGCCAGTGGGTTGCTGGAAAGTGTGAGCCACAACAGTGGGGGTTCTCTGAGGCAAAAAGAGCCCCCAGGGTGAGGCACAGAGATGGAAACGTATTAACCTATGCAAAGCTCAGCAGCTACATGGGAGGTAGGACAAGCCCCCTTAGTGCATAGACTCAGGTGGGTTTCCCCAGTGCCGCTGAAGGAGGAAGGTCCCTTCCTCACATCCCTTGCAGTGCCACAGCATGTAGTCCCTCTTCTCAGTGCTCGTTGCTCCTCCTGGATGCTTCTCTCTGTCTCCCCAAACCACCTCAGCTTTGTTCTAGATTGCCCCTTGGGCTCTGAATTGATAGGTTGCATGTGCCCTGGTTGGAGCTCACCATAAACCCTTTCCTGCCTGTGAACTGACCAACGAGAAAAGGCCAAAAAATCAGCACGTTTGAAGTATTAAAGAATAAAAGAAGAAAAAAAAAACAGACAAAAACAACACCACACAAAAAAAACCAAACCAACAAAAACAACAAAAGAACATCAGAAAAAAAAAGATCAACATGTTCTGAAAAGCCCTGAAACAATTAGAGAGAAACTGTAAGAGGCGGAAAGATTAAACCAAAAAAGGTAAGAGATGAAAGAAAAACATGAAGGGCACTTGCTGGGAAGTGTCTTCTACACTTTTTCCACTGTCTATGTAGAAGCGAAACTTGTAAGAAAAACAACAGCGACCCAAAGAATTTCCACTAAAAGATGCTTAGAGCAGTGTCTCTGGTCCCTCCCTCCTCTCTCTCACTGGCTTCATCTCTGTCTTCACGTGCCTCAGACTTACACTGGTTTCTTGGCTGTGACGCATCTTCTTAGTGATACAAGGAAATTAGCTGCCCACCTGCAATATAAGGGCATCTAGTGAAATACTTTGATCAGAGAGAGACAGCACGAGAAGCAAGCATATCCAGCTGACATCCCCCCTTGGTTCATCCACTCACCCTAACATCTTTTTTGCCCATACCTCATTTTTGCTGAGCTCTCAAAGCTTCTGACCTGATCAAGCACGGACTTGAGTGGGAAGACGAAGCCCTTCACCTCTCCTGGCTGCCACCATGAGGCCAGTATCCCCGGTGCTGTTCCTCACCTTCGCTCTGCTGGCTTTCAATGGTAAGAGGGTCTGAACATATCCAGGGAGGGCAGAGTAGCTCGATAAGCTGAGTCTGGGTGTTACTTGGAACCTGACAGGTCTGGAAGGGAGAATTTGTGCCCTTCTGAAGATGGCCAGATATTGCCCTCTGTTCTGTGAATCCCACCCTTTGCTCAGCTCTCCATGTTGTTACAGCTGGCCACATCCCACCAGGAGTAGCAGAGGAAAGCAGAGAGCAGAAAGTATGGGCCAGAGCAGGGAGTTCAGCCGTGCTGCCTTGCCACCTGAGCCCCAGAAGGATGTCAAAGAGCTTGAAGCATCTGCCCGACATGACATCCGTGCTGTGGAAGCGGCATGGGGGAAGGTATGCCAGGGCCAAGACAGATCTGTGTCCTTGTGGGGACTGAGGAGGGTGGGAGACATTTCAAACCCCCTTTCTCCTTCCCTGCATTCCCTCCTTCCTGCCTCGCATCCTTGGTCTTGCCTTTGCCTCTGGCATGAGCCGCTCACTTGTCCCCCTCCCAGTGCCCACCAGGAGCCACACATGGTGCTGGAAGTGGAGCCCTCAGGTCTCCGGAAGACGGCACTGCACATGAGGTCCCGGGTGTCAGTCCAGGACTCTGCCTTACGCAATGGCAACTTCTCCCTGCGAATTGACCCCGTCCGGAGTGAGGACGCCGGGCTGTATGAGGCACGGGTGGCATACAATACAGAGGTCCAGAGCTGCCAGGTGGAGCTGGGGGTAATTACAGGTAGGTGAAGATTGAAACCCTGGATAACCTTGATTTTAGGTCCGTGGAGGTTGTATGAGCGGGACGGGGTGGGGATGACATGTTTGCCAGGACAGGTTAGAGTACAGGCAGCAGCTTCCTGCTGTCTGCTCTCAGCTCTGGAGAGAGAGCTGCCCAAGGGACAAAGCTAGGACAGGAAGGGCACAAAGAGACGGTTTGGTAGTCCCCCTGCGATCTTAGATTCCCCCACCTCCCCCCTTTCTTTTTCTTGCAGTAACCCTCAGTCCACCCAGCCCTGTGATAGAAAATGAGCCGCTCTTGTTGAGCTGCAACTCTAGCCACCGGGCGAGCCTTGTGGAGACATGCTGGTTCCACAATGGATGCCTGGTCCCCACCTCCAGGACCTTCTGCTCCTTGCCTGGGGCTATCTCCATCTTCCGGCCAACCATGAGTGATGCAGGCCTCTGGCGCTGCCAGCTCAGATACTCCGATAACGAGATTATTTCTACCACATACGACCTGCAAATTCTAGGTGAGCTCAGCCTCTGTGTTGATACTCCAGCAGCCCCAAGTTTCTCCCTTTGATGTGACTGACCAACCCCAGTGGCTCAAACTTCCCAGTTCCCACCTTGTCCTCACTTCCCAGGACAGTCACCTCTCTGTGGAGCTCTTTGCAGCCACCACCCCACATTGTCCTATTTCTCTGGCTCAGGTTTTGATGGCCCAACCAACCCTGTGGTCTATGCTGCAGCTGGCTCTGCAGCTGATCTACCATGCACCCTGAGCTACCTTCCCAGTGCCTTTGGGATCAATGTGGTGACAGCCCACTGGAGCCGCCTTGCAGGAAGAAACTTGCAAGACTGGGACATCTCCCAGAATTTGAGCAGCAGAAGCTTCCCCCTTCATCTCCCTGTGGTGTGGCCAGGTGATGCAGGGCAGTACCACTGTGCTGTCTCTATTGGCAGCAAGAAAATCACCAGGGACGTGACCTTGGCAGTGATTACAGGTGAGGGGAGAGACGGGGAGGTGCATCACTCCGCTGGGGTCCCCCATCACTTGCAGATAAACCTTGTTACTTGTCAGTGGTTGGTCTCACTCATAGGTTCTCACCCCAGGGCGGGAAACTAAGTCTCTCTTCAGGACCTTGCACTTCACTGGACTCTGCTGAAAGCAGGGGTTTTCCTGGCTAACTTGATTTTTCTTCTTGAGACTGAAGAAGACAAAGAAAATGAATTAGAGGAAGTAATAAAGAAGGGGTGTATTAGAAGAAGGAGGGATGGGAAAGAGATGTGGACTTGCCTGTAGTCTTTCCTGAGGATATTTTTTTCCTTTGCTGCAGTCACCCCAAGCATCCAAGGACTGGTTTCTGAGGGGTCTCGCTTGCTGCTCATCTGCAGCCTCACACATCCCCAGGGACACGAACGTTTCCAGTGGAAGCACCTTGACTCAGCCCCCACTAACAGCAAGGTGGCTGTGGCCACCTCCCGTAACCTGGAGGGCCACAGGTCCCAGACGGGCCCTACCTTGGAAATACTCCAAGTGTCACAGAATGATACAGGCACTTGGGAATGCAGCGTATATGGCCCAGAAGGCAGACTGGGAGCAGTTCAGTATGGGCTGCAGATCACAGGTACTGTCCTCCATGTATGTGTGACCGATTCCTTCTTGCCCTGTTCAGTTTTCTGGTGCCCTTTCCTCTCTCAGCCTCATTCTGTCCTTCTCCTGTTTGAACACTTGGGTTCCCCTCTTGTTGTCATCCTGTCTTAGCTCTCACCAGTTCCTCCTGTTGCTTCCAGTTTCATGCCCCCTTTTCCAGTTTGTCTCTCTTTGTGCAGTCCCTGCCTTGCCTCCGTGCAAAATAAGCCTTCTTCTGCTTCCTAATTGTGGTTCCTCCTCACAGGTGCGCAGGTCTCCAGCCCTCCCACCATCTTCAGTGGGCAGGTTACTTTTGGACTCACACTCACCCTCTTCCTCCTGCTTACAGTGTGTGTTCTGGCTCTGGCCATGCAAAAAAAGGTAAGTGTCCACCACTCCATTTCTATCAGTTTTCCTGTACCTCAGCCCTTATTTGACCTTCCTCTGGGTACCCTAGAGACAGCAGTGAAATATTGCAAGGATACAGAAGCCAGAAGAAGAGCGGGGCTTGGGCAGCCTGCTGTGAGTGCCATGGATGTGTGGTGAAAGCTGTACCCTGGGCATCAGCAGGTCTGGCTAATCATGCCATTCATCTGGTGCCAATAGGCAATCACAGCCCAGCTTTGAAAAGCTTCTTGTTTATTCTTCCAGAGATCAAGCCACAGTGTAACAGAGGAGGGTTAATTTTGAGGCTTTTGTAGGTGTCCTCTCATTCTTTATCTGGATGCTTTGATGCAACAGAGTCTCTTCTTCCGTATAAATGTCTGCCGATCCCCAGACGCTGGTCTCGATGAAGGTCTGTTGTTGTCAGCTCACCCCTCACACCTCGGCTGTCTGCATCCAGCAACTTACTGCCCTTTGTTTGCTCAGCTTGTTCCAGTATCTCATCTTCTCAAAACTCTGCCTTGCCCATATAATCCCAAAGACTAGGCCAGGACTGATCCCTCCCCAGCATGCTACTGGAGAAAAATGTCCTAACAAGTCACACTGTTTCTCTGTAGCTTTCATGCTGTTTCTCTGCAGATGTATTACATGACAAATTCTTCCCTCATAGACGAGGGACACCTTTCATGAGTAGCTGTGATGTAGTTGTCTTCAACTTAGCTTCTTGGAAAGTGAAAATCCCCTTCTAGTATAGAAGGTTCCTGGGCCTCAGGGTGATTCCAGGTTGGGAGAACTTGCCCTGGTGAAAGAGCTGGATGCCTTGAACCTGCCTTGAGCTGTAGACGAGGAATGTGACAGCACTGATGCAAATTCTTAGCAAGTCTCAGTGGCTGGAGGCTGAAGACAGGCTGCATTCGAACAGAAGCAAAACAGGCATTTAGAAAAAAACAAAAGCCAAAAAACCACAAAAACACTGCAAGTAGTGCTAGAGATACTCGTGACCGGTTCTTTGTCATCCGTCCTTAATCAGCACTGATGGTAAAGGATAATCTGAGGCAGAAATCTACAGTTTCCAGATGACTCTCTAGACTGTGCAAGTCCAGTCCAAGGTGATCAGAACCACCCTTCCTGACCTAAAAGCTTGGACAAATAACCCTTTACAGTGTAGCTGTAAATCCTCAGCTAGCAGTAAATAGGATATCTGGGTGTCCAGCTCTGTTAGCTTACACAGCTCTAATCCCACCAGGATATTTACTGCCTCAAAGCATTTGTATATGCCCTCACAGCCTTGCTTTGCCAAGTAGCAAATCTCCTCTGTTGCAGCACAGGTCCACCATCCACAGATGGTCTTCCTGCCCACCTTCCCTGGTGGGCTCAACCCTTGCGAGAGTGCAATTGAGGTGCCTTGAGCAAAGATAAAAGTGCTTCTCTTGTTCTCTCCCTCTCTCTGCTGGCATTTTCTGATATTACATTTGCTCTTCCTGCGTTGGTCGAACACTGGCTGCTCACTGGTATCCCTTGATGGGCTATTGCTCACACATTAGAAATTCGTGTTCCAGCCTCCTGAGCCTATCAACATGCTGTTGGTACTGTTGCATTTCATTCACCTTATCATTCAGTTTAATGCTCTGTTCTCCTAAAATGTCTGGATTTCCAATGACATTTTCATCCCCTTTCTTCCAAATGAGGCTCCTCAGCTTTATCAGCTACATAACTCTTTAGCACTTTTACACTCTCTGTGCCATTAATGATTGGTCCCACAAATGATCTTTGAATACTTATGCTTATCATTTCTCTACAGCCTGGCAGAAACCTGCCAGCAAAATCCCAGTACCTTTCTTAGCTGAGGTCACACCTCCCATGCTGTTCTTTTACTAATCTCATCTTTCCAGTTGTATTGATTACCTGTGTGTCACCATATACTTTACCATTATCAGTAGCCCTGAGATCTATCTCTTTTCAATTGTCTAGGAAGTCACTTGTTACAGCAAGATCTGGAAGTGGTTCTGTCTTTAATTTGTTCTTATCACATTTTGCATGAACCTTCATGCCTTTAATTATTCACTCTGAAAAGGTGGTGTAAAATCTGCCATGACATTGAACCTGGTGATGGCCTGACCATTTCCCAGATCATTCTTTGCTCTCTACTAAGCATGTCCTGTCTTTGTTATTCCTTATGCTCAGGACATCACAGGGAATAGTGTGGAGCCAGTCTTCCCCAGAATGAACTATTTGTCTCAAAGAGTGGGACTGCAGCTCTTCCCTGGCTCTGGGAGGGAATGGGAGCCTCATGATTGCAAGCAGTAGGACCACGTCTTCCATGTCCGGAAGAAGCTCAGACTTGTGCTATTCAGTCTCCCTCCCGTGCCTAATATTGCCTTTTTCTTCCCCTTCAGGCATGGTCTCCTGCCTTCCCAGCACTGGAAGGGATGTTTGCAGTCACTGTGCCATGGAAGAAGATGGAGGAGAAGCAGAAAGAGAACATGCAGCAAACTGAGTGCTGATGGGAGCAGGGACACCAGGCCCAGTCTGCATGGGAGGATGAAACTCTGCATGCCATGCTGCAGAGAGATGGGCACCATGCAGATCTCTCAGGAGGGTCTAGGGATGGCATGAACATATGAGAAGGACATGGAAGCTCTGTACCTGCAGAGGGGCTGGAAGCTCCATACCAGGGCAAGACAAGACTCACTGCTGCAGTAAGATGGCAGGCAGCACAGACGCTTCGGAGCTATTGGAAGCATTTGAGCCAGTAGCTATTGCCACACCACTTCTCTCTCCCACCCTTTGGCCCCCTTCACAGCCTGTCTCACAGCCTTTCACTGGTGGGACACGTGAACGTGGGAGATGGCTGGAATCCAGATCCCCTGCAGCCCGATGGTGTTTTCTCCTCTCTGCCCACTTTCTTCTCCCTCTCCCCACACTGCCCTGCTCTTGTGCTCATTCAGTGGCAGAGGGGACCCCTCAGAGAACTGCACATGTTGCACATTTTTAGCGTTTTATTTTATTATAAATGCATTTTATAACCTAAAATAAAATTCTCTGACAGAAAAAAACAAAACAAAACAAAACAAAAACAAAACACCACCAAACCCTGGCTCCTGTGTATGCTTGTGGAGGATCACACCTATTGACAGTGTCGGCTGTAACTCTGCCTTTGCGAAGCAACTTCTAAGAACTTTGCTGCGTTCTCTTTCTCTTTCAGTTCTCTTTTAGTGTAGTCGCCTGTTAATTTCTGACATTTTGATGGTGGGGAAGGGGAAATAATATGCCATTAGAAAAGAAAGGATCACAGGTTCAGTCTCTCCTTTTTGCTGTGCTTCAGAGTCTGTTTTGTTTTGTTTTGCTTTGTTTTGTTTCCTCCTGTCTGGCTTTTGCATTCATTAATTAATTTATTCCTTTAGTCCTCACATTTTCCTGATAGATTGATGTTAGGGCTGTCACTCTCCTCCAGCTAAGGATGTACTTACGTGAGTCCACAGGTCCCATCTCCCACAACCCTCAATGGGTGTAGATTTAACTTAGAGAATTCTCTTTACCACCTCTCTGAACAGACAGGGAAAATCGGGGTATCACTCTTGAACAGCCCTTGCCTGCCACCCCAGAAGGAAGCCTTGCTAATAAAGAAAGTCACATGTGTAACTTCCATACAGGTCACTGGGCTGTGGCTGCTCACGGAGGTGGTGGTACAAAAGTGAAGCTCTCAGTGTTTAGGAAAGGAGATCCTTTTCATTTGAGAGCTTCACTACCAGGCCAGCTTTTCATTATTTCAGCAGGCACGCAAAGAGGTGTTCTTACTAGTGTGGCCCTCACCTTCCCCCCAAGAACTTCAGGCACACCAGTAATGAATGGCTTCTGGCAGACTTCAAGTAGTGGAGCAGCACCCAAGAAGTCCCAACTAACCCACTCTGGGGAGCACAGCTTGACTCCACAGCTCTTTAACTGCTCAACTAGCCATGCATTTTACTGGAAGTGATACCCTTTTATCCACCAAGTCATAGAGAAACTCAAGCAGAGGTGCAAGGTAGACTTGTGTGCTTCAGCTGTCTCACGCAGACACTGAAAGAGAAACCCTATAAGGAAGGACCGTCCAGCCTAATACCTGACATCTTCCTCACAAATGATGCTGCTGCATTTTTTTCAAGTTGGCGTTATCTGTCTAGCTCAGTCTCTTCTCTCTGCCAGATGCTTTGGAGATAGAAAAAAAGGTGGGGAAGGCCCAGTGGGGTTAAGGGGCAGTCCAATATTCAGCAGGACCACATCACATTCCCTCAGTGCTTGACAGTGGTTTTCTCTCTCTTCTCATGCACAATGGGGTGCTCTCTCCTCCTGTAGGTAACATTTCTAGGATTGTCTGTTACCAGCCAGGATGTTCTCATTGCTCAGATGTGTGCCCGATCTGTCTTTAAACCTCACTGTTTTCTTGTACTCTCTGACTTCCTCTGGCAATCAGTCCTCGGGTCTGCTTATTCACTGTGTGAAAATGGTTCCTCTTTGTCAGTTTTGAACTCGAAGCTTTCTGCTTTCATTATCTGCTTTCTTTTTTCCTGTCAGAAAGGCTGGAAGAAGAGGGAGTCCTATCACCTCTTGGCTGGTCATTATTCCACAGTCTTTTATCACATCTCTTTTTTCTTATTTCCCCATCCCCTCCTGACTCATTTCCCTCCAGGTACTAATCCCAGATTCTGGGGACTTTCTCTCTGACACTTTGCTCAGGACCATCTCTATGCATGGTGAACTCTCCTTCGATCCTTCATGCTGCAAGAGGGGGTGACAGCCTAGTGGGGGAGCAGTGCTGGCTTACAAGGAGTCGGGGTGCCTTTCTCCACATTACTTTCGTCCTACCCTTCATGGCTCCCAACGTCTTGCCTGCTCTCCTGGCTGTAGTTCCCCACTGAACAACACTGAGCTTGTACCAAGATGTCCACTGTGTCCTCGGTGAAATGCCTGCCATGATGCCAGGGGCTCTCACTTGGCCTGATACAGGTAGAAAGCCAAAGCCTAGAAGGATTTATGCAGTTTACATTTTCCCTGCAGCTGCATGGCTTTGGGAACAGTGGTGCTGAATTTCATTTCCCAATGAGCACAGCTTTCTTACGTGTCCCCAAAGTTCTTGTCATTCTCTTGTCTCCTGACAAATTTAAACAGCTTCATGTCATCTACATACTTGGCCTTCTTAATTCAGATACTTGTGGGCCTCACTGCTGTCTCTGATGACAACTTGCAGTTTAATCCTCCTCCTCCTGTCCGACCTCGGGGATCAGTTTCAGGTGTCCAGAAGAGCTGTCCCACTCACCCCTGGGAAGGACCAATCCATTGCCCTGCTTAGCCCTGCAGCTCCAAGGGGGCAAGGAGAAGGTGCGAGCTGTTTGGAGCTGCAAAACACAAGCTGAGGAGTGGATTACTTACTGTGACACAGGTACTCTTGCTTCATGACTCTTGACCAAGAACTGATGGTACCAAGAGTCAGCTTGACCAGAGGCGCTCATGCAAATATATATGGTTACACTGCAAGACCTGAGTATGCAGTGGGCACCTCCACAATCGTTGTAATATCTCTACCAGGTTCTGAAACTACTTCCTATGTAATATAGAGGACGATGGTGGCTGAGGTGCATAATCTGCATAGGTTAGGGTGACACCAACTACAAAGGTTACAAGGCCTCACATGTGGTATATAAATACAAATTCCACCAGCTCTGGGGCACTGAGAATGGTGCCTGAAGCTTCACAGAGGTTGCAATCTTGCTTTTGTAACCAGCAGAACACTTCACACATGGTGATGATGAGCATTACTGACAAAATACAGGCATCAACAAAAATGACAAGCGTGGCCATGGAGCTGTTATGTTTGACAAACCTCAAGGAAAAATGCTCAAAAGCCAGCTGCCACCTATGCAGAAATAACTGTCTATGGCCACAGAAAGCTTTACAGCCCAAATGCTGCAGGATAAAGGGTGTATCACTGGAATACTAGGAAGTAGGAAAATCTCTGAACACTGAGGGAATTGAGATGGTTCCAGGCAAATCAGTACAAGTGAAGTAAAAGGACCAAGAGTCTGTACAACAAAGCAAACAAATCTGGATATCTGTCCCAGGTGGAGTCAATAAGCAGGAGGAGCAAATAAAGCAAATGTCATACCAAGGAAAGAGACCTGATGTTTTGCCACAAAGATACAGCTACAGGTGCAAAAATCAGATAAATATTTCCAATGTACCAGTAGCAGAAAGCCTGAGAAAAACACAGGAAATCCAGTAGATTCCCTTTTGGCAGAGGGGAGCGGTAAAGGAAGGCACAGAAAGTACTATGCATACAAAATCCTTTGCATCTGACTCCTCCAAAAGGATGGGAAGAGGATTTTAATCCCAAATTAGTATGTTTTTTTTTTTGTAAGAAATACCAGCACTATAAGAAGACAAAAAAAATAATTTCTAGGTCCAGATGTCCTGCATCCACGACTTCTGAGGGATTTCAAGTGAGAGGCCGAAGAAGTGTTAGCGAATAGTGTAATCTGACAAAGAAACAACTAGAAACAACACATCAACACATCTATTGGGGTCTTGGTACGTGCTGCACAGCCCTTTAAAAATGACAAAAAATTAGAACACGATCTCGAACAATCTAGGACCCTAAGCCACACTGAGTTTTATAGCTGCCTGGCAAATCAGTGGGAACAATATCAGTATCAATTGGGGGTGGGGGGAAGGGGAATAAAATAAAAAGAAAAAAAAAACATTATTCACTACTCTGCTTGTATTTCTTCAACACTTCGATGTTGCAGTGAATAAAATAAAAACAATCTGGAGTCCTTCATTTTGTCTTCCAAAGGTTCTCTCAAACCAAGCCACTTACCGGAATGCTGTTGTTATGAGGACTGCATCTTGTGCCACCCACTGAGATCCAAGGCATCTGGGACAGCTGTTACATCGTCCTTGACTCTATCATACTCAAGAGTTTCTGCTCCTCGGTTTCCATCCTGCTGGCCTGTCGGTTTGATGCAACTCGCTCCAGCTCTCAGAAGCTGTCATACTGTGCACCTCTGAACTGGCTGTCGCTCCCACCTGAAGGGAGGGGTTTCAAAGGGTCTCACAAGTGAGAGGACACAGGATGCGCTCTGTGCATAGCGAAAACGGCAGGAGGTGATGCACAAGGGCAGCTTTTGGAAGGGCTTGTTAATTCTCATGTATCTTCCCCTCCTGTCACCAGATCAACATCCCTCGTTTTTTCATGGAAAACGGCACAGGTTTATGGACAGAGGAGGAGGCATCAGCAGAATCCCTACCAAACTCTGGGGGCTGGCAGGGCCTCAGCTGGAACCTCTGCTCAGGTACTCCCCAGCCCTTTGAAACCTCACGCCTGGGTGAGCACAGATGCCCAGGGTCCCCTTGAAGGGTCTCCCCGCCTGCCCCACGGCTCAGCCCCACGGCTCAACCCCACGCATCCCGCGGCCCAAAGCCTGGGTTACCCGCTGGAGGAGCCTTGTACCTCCATCACCAACCGAGGGCTGTCCCGGGGAGCAGCAGCGCTGTGCGGGGACACTTTGGGCTGAGAGGTTGGGGGCACACAGGTGGATCAGCCGCCCCCGCTCCCGTCCCAGCACAGCGCGGCTCCGCTCCTTGGCCCGGGCTTGTGCCGCCATCTAGTGTCCACGCAGGACCGATATTTCCCGTCCACCCCTGCCTGCATCATCAAGTACATCCATCGTTGGTTCCTTTCGTGCTGTGAACACCCGTGACCGGCCCTCCAGTGATCGGGTAACATGCCCAGGTCCTTCTCTCTCTTTGCTTTCAGCTAAGGAAGTTAAAGCAAAAATTTTATAATTACTACTGAGAAGGAAAACCTTATGGCGTGTGCTATTGGATTGCATTCCACTTCAATGATCCAAACTTCAGGTGCTTCCAGTGTGAAATTCCAGACCCTCTCTGTCCTCATGAAACCCCTTCGGTTGTGCATCATACCAAATATTGTCACCAACTTCTCTCCCTTCCTTTTGCCAAGGTCATTACTAGTAAAATACTAAGCAGCATCTGTCACACACAGGTCCTTAAAAACTCCTCCAGCTACCTCTCTCCTGCCTGTTGCATTTCTGACACATCTTCAACATCGGCCTCATTTTGTTTAGGCTCACTTTAGCCCCTGTCACGTTTCATGACACAATTTTGCAGTTCGTGATTCTTGGACCATCCCTCTCTACAGAGCTCCCAAGCAGTCCCTGACTTCCCAGCACATCTGGCTAGTCTTCCCGCATCAGACTTCACACCTCCTCCTAAAATACAGGGGATCCGTTGTTCATGAAGTACATCTCCGGAGATTTTCCTAATTTTCCACTGTGATCAGGAAATGAACCTTCATGATTTCTGCTTAGAGAGTTGTATCTTTCTAGTCTAATCTTCTGCAGAGAGACTCCAAACGCTTGCAGACAGATATCTCCCTTCAGCATAACCCAAGACCCTTCCTCCTTTTCGAGGTATGTAGCTGCGGCTAATCACTAGGCCTCCTCACCAGATGGATAGTTATTCCTAGCTCTCCACGTCTAGCATCAGAAATGCCCCTCAATGAGCTCAACAGGTGTCCTCAGCAATTCTGTTGCAAAGAGAAAGCTCCTGTCCTTTGAAGCTGCTGACATTCAGATGCCCGAAGATACGGTTTTCATGCTGTGTTCAATATTTTTCCTTCTCTCCTACACTACTGAGCATTCACTAATTTTCCAGCACATCTGCGTATCCTTTACCCATCAGAGTTCATTGGTACACTCCTATCCCGCACTGACATGCAGGGAACTCAATTTTAAGGAGACCATCTGCAGAGGTTTCTTGGTTTTCTGCTGGAGTCAGTAAAAGGTCCTTCTCAAAATCTGATTTCCGAGACCCTTTCCTCCCTTTTACTCACTTCCTTGAAGAGACTTGGTGTCTCTGCAGACTGTGACTTCCACCCAGCATAGCCTGGGAACCTTCTCTCTCCACGAGAATCTGTTACTCGCCAATAGCAGTTTGAAAAATATTTCTGGTGATGGGATTAGAGCAAAGACAGCCACCATGGGATGGGTTGGGAGTGTCTCTGCAGGAGAGAAAATGGAAAGAGGGCAGCCTCAAATTTGGCTGAGGGGGAGTGATGCGTAGTGCTCTCTGCCGCAGGGTCAGTGTATGATGCTGGATAAGCCCAACTTTCCCCATGGGTGCAGCACAGCAAATGTCCCAGCGAGGTGAGAGCCACAGTCACATGGAATTTAAAAATCAATTAAATATTTATGAGAAATATTACATTCAGAAGAGAGACTGGCTGGCTAATATTATTCATCCATCCTGGATTCTGATATTTAATTAATGCTTCCAAAAAGTGCTTTGAGATGTTTGGATGAAAGTGATGCAAACATGTCACCGCACATTGTGACCCTTGGTCCCAGAGGCACCTGTTCACCACACAGCTGTAGCAACTCTGTGAGATGAGGCTCCCTCCTGAATCCCTCCTCTGGGGGTGAGAATGGGTCCATGTAAAGGACAACCCTGCAGCTTTGTCACCTCAGATGCACAGCCCTGGTTCTCCTTGTAACTCTGCAGCAAGTTTCAGCGTGTTTTGAAAGCTTTACCCCTTCGGGGAAAGCTATTTCTGGTAGATATTTGCAGTGACATTAACCAACTGTTTAAAAACAAGCTTGGATTTCTGCATTACAGCATGCTGGGGAGCAAAAATTCAAGCCTGAATCCATGTGAACTGAAGCATCAGCTTAATGTCCCAGAGCCTCAAGCCCTGAGATGCCAGGGTCTCACTATCCCAGCCTGACTTTTTGAAGCTCTGTTTTTCCCAGGACAGCCTCTCTCTGGCAGCTAGTGTCCAGAAGGGACATGTTTATTTACAGGCATGTAGGAGAGTTCTGGGGATACTAAATGTGATGCTGCAGGCTCTTGTAGGAAACCTTGCCTCAGAATGGGGCTTTCTCAGGTTCAGGACACTGGCAAAGTGGGCGTGCATCCCATCCCATCCTGTTCCATCTTGTCCCATCCCATCCCATCCCATCCCATCCCATTGCCTGCATTCTACACTAGGAAGTTCTTGTCTAACACAGATGACTCTTTCCCTGTGATGAGAGGGCTTCATCTTTCTCCAAAGACACAGCCAATGAGGCCTGGTCGATGCTGTTCCTTTCACACCTGGTGGCACATTATGAACCTTGGTGCTGTGTCTGTCTGTCTGTCTGTCCCTGCTCCTCCAAAGCCTGGTTGTGCCTTGCAACCCCATCTTCCAGGCAAAGGGGCAAGTGACTACCAGGAGAGAAGAGTGGGTGGCACAGAGATGAAATCTCAGCCATGTCTGGGGCTCAGTGGGTTTCCGCTGTCTTGGCTGAGGCTGGGATTCAGAGAGACATCGAGTGTGGGTGGGAAACCACAAAAGCCCCCTCCTCCACCCCACAGAGAAGGGAAACAGCTGAGATTCACTAGTGGTACAGGTTACCTCAAAGTAACCTTGTATTGTGTTTGCATGGCAAGATTTTGGTAGCAGAAGAGCTGCATGGGTAGATTCTGAGAGGTGTTAGCAGGAGGTGGCCTCATATCTGTCAGAGCTATGGCCAGCCAGCGCCAAAATGGACCCACCATAAGCCAAAGCTGAGGCAATGAGCAATGCTGATGGTGTCTCTGTGATAACATATTTAAGAAAGGGTAAAAATGCTGCACAGTAGCTGTAAGATGGAGAGGAGTGAGAAAACGTGAGAGAAACAGCCCTGCAGACACCAAGGTCAGTGAAGAAGGAGGGGAGAAGGTGCTCTGGGCACCAGAGCAGATTCCCCTGCAGCCCCTGGAAAAGACTATGGTGAGACAGGCTGTCTCCTTGCAGCCCATGGAGGTCCACACTGCAGCCCCTAGAGAGTCTGCGCTGGAGCAGACACCTGGCAACACCTGGGGCTCATGGAGAGTAACCCACACTGGAGCAGGTTTTCTGGAAGGAGCTGTGGCCCATGCAGGACCCACACTGGCACTGTTTGTTCCTGAAGGAGAGTACCCCGTGTAGAGGATCCATGCTGGATTAGTTAGAATCATCAAATCATAGAACAGTCAGGGTTGGACAGGAAGATGATCTGGTCCAGGCTTTCATGGGAAAGGGGCCCTAGGTGAGATTATCTCGCATCCTGTCCAATTGCATCTTGAAAGCCTCTAGCAATGGCGACTTTACCATATCCCTGGGGAAGTTGTTGCAGTGAATGATTGTTCTCACTGTAAAAAATGTCTTTCTTATGTTGAGGTGAGCATGAAGAACTGCAGGCCATAGGAAGGACCTGCATAGGAGGACTTCATGAAGGACCTCACGGTGGAGCAGGGGAACAGCATGAGCAGGAAGGAGCAGCAGAGACAAAGTGCTGTGAACTGACCACAACCCCCACTACCCGTCTCCTTGTGACACTCGGGGAAGGAGGGACAGAAGAATCACGTGTGAAGATGAGCCTGAGAAGAAAAGGGGGGTGAGGGAAGGTGGTTTTAGTTTTGTTTTTATTTCTCACTATCCTGCTCTGTTTTTAATTTGCCATAAATTAGATTAATCTTTTGCCAGGTCAAGTCTGTTTTGTCCATGATGGTAACTGGTGAACAATCTCCCTGTCTTTATCTTGATCCATGAGGTTTTTTTTCATCTTACCTTCTCCCCCTGCTCTGCTGAGGAGGGAGAGTGAGACAGCGGCTGGGTGGGCAGCTGGTGGCCAGCCAAGGTCAACCCACCACCACTACAAAGAAAATATTCTCTCATCTCACCCTAAATCTCCGCCATGCTCCACAGGCAGGTACCCCTAGCGTACCACCAGAGTCCTCTCTTCCTCTGTTACTATTCCTGTGCCACCCCTGGGGCCAGGTCCATGACCCACTCCTCAGAGGTGCCTCCTCTTAGCAGTGACACAGGCTGGGCAATGGAGGTCGGGTGGCTCTTACAGACTATCAGAGGCCCAGGCTAGGTCCGGATCCGCTCAACTAATATGTTCATTTGCGAGCTTTCTTTGTCGGCAGAGCAGAACCAGTTTCCAGCGATTCGCTTTTAAGTTTCAGCCCCGTCACGGCCTCCCATCAGCTGCCATATGGCCAATAGGCTCTCTCTGTTTTACACACTCATTCTTCCCAGGCGCTGCAATACATCACCTTCCGTTATGGTCTCCATTTCTGTTCACACCCAGAGCCGAGATCACATGCATTTGGGAAAATCATCATCAACCTAGAGAACCTAGGTGCCAGGTGCCAGCAGAACCTGGACTGGCAGCAAGACCTTGCTGACGCTCCGGCAGGAGAGGAGGAGACTTCAAGGCCAACATCTGTTGAGCTACTTTCTGAGCATCAACTTCGTTCTTCTTTTGTTTCAGCTGTAGCTGGGTGAGATCAATTACGGCAGGCGACAAACACAAGGAGACAGAAACACAGAGGCAGAGAGGAAGGAAAAGAGGTAAGGAAACTTTATTTCTTTCTCTGAGAAAAGGGGCCAATCTGTTTTCGTTTTTTTTAATGTTACAAATTTTACTATTCCGCACGAGTTGCTGTTTCGGCACGGACGGATTGGTTTTGCCCCACTTAAAGGTCTGATGTAAAACCATCTTGAACTTTTGACTTGATAGTACTTTTGGCTGTGCAATCCTCCAAGGCCTTTTACTTTTAACTAATAAATGATTGTCTCCCTGGACTTTTCCCTGAAAGGGGCAAAAGAAAGGGAGCTACAAGAAGCTCAAGCAGCCTCAGAGGCCAGAGATCTCACAGATCTTTTAAATCCATGTATAAGGAAAACCGTCAGATATGAGGGCCTGTCTCTGGTGACTGTATATCCCCCAGGGTTGGAAATGCACTGGGGAGTAGCCCTCCACCAGCTGCCACTTGCTATCACCTTCTCCATGTGCCCTCCAGGAAGGAGAACATTATTCTAAAAAAAGCCTGAAAAAATAACAAGATGTCGGTCTCTAGCTAACTAGGGGCATCTGCTGACATCTGTACGAGCTGAGACCAGAGGGGTTTGTTCTGCTAATCCAGGCTGACTGGCTCACTGCCTGACACTGGCTGCCGATGCAGCCTGATCCACTTGCTCAGGGCTGAGCAAGCAGTGTTTCTTGAAGAAAGAGTAATCCTTTCTATATAAGGACACCAGAAAAGAGACTTGCCTTACTCTTTCATAGGCTGCTGCACTGTTCTAAATGGGAGTTTCATTTCTGGTTGAATTTTTAAACTTTCAGGCAGCATATCCTACTCAACCTTCATCACCCAACTCAAATATTCCACTACATGGTGCATTAAGGTTGAGCCCAGGTTGCTACTCAATGTTCTCTACTATAAACTAAGCAATTCTCTTGAGACCCTGGTGCGCATTACCCTCAAATCAGTTCGCAGCCTTTTGCTTTTTTCCCCAGTGTTTCATAAACATGGCTGCCAAATCCGCCTGCAATACAGCAGGGCTTGCCTCATCTCAATTGAGCGTCTGTCCCATTCCCACTTGTGGTTCTCAGCTGGCCAGGGACTCTGTCTACACAATCTGCTGCCACCCCCTGTATTCACCAGAGAAAAATTAAGGAGGGGTGTCTCCTGGGCTCCCCAGATGTAATGGATGTATTTTTTCTCTGAATACGCAGGTATATGTCATTTTTCTGTGCTGACTTTATCAATATGTATACAGACCCTTCTCCAGTCTGGGCTGCACATCAAGTATGCTGCATGGTAGGATCTCACTGTTCCCATTTTGGCAGCTGTGTGAATGATACCTGAACATCAAACCATGCATGAACGTAGCTTGGGAGGGTGATGGAGGGCATGACTTCAGAGGGCATCTCAGTGCCTTTGCTAGTCACAGCCTCCAGTGGCTTTAGAAAGTCATCCCTAGGCTGCATTTGCAAACTGCAGGATGAAAGGCTGTGGAGCTAAAATGAAGAGAGTTAGGAGGAAAGAAGGGGGCTAAGTGTAGGGGCAAAAGTTCGGAAAGGAAGTGCTGCAATGCTTGTGAGGCAAAGGCAGATCTTGGCTTCCCCGTAGGCTGCTGGAGGGGTTAGCGGCTGCAGGGAGCAGCCTGGGCTGTGAAGATAGAGCTGCTTCACATGTCCTCCACATGGTTCCAGGCACACGGCAAGACCACAAGAACTTTAGGGCTGTAGGAAGCCCAACTGAAACTGACACGGTGGCCTCACCACCCTGCCTCCTTCTGATGGTGGGATCTGTCACTGGAGGGGGTCGGCAGATTTCACCTGCCTGATCCCAGGGACTCCTCCTGCAGCAGCTCCCAAGGGTGGCAGCTGCTCTCCGCTGAACGGCCCCAGGCACTCGAGGGGACATGGAGGCAGGGTTGGCCAGTCTGGGAGTGACAGTGGGGCCCATGAAATGACCTTCACTGCTATCATCTCTTTGATCTCTGTTGGCTATTTTTTGTTGCATTTGGTCTCTTACCCTGCCTGCTGCTCGCATGTGTTTGCTTTAACGTTAAACAGTAATTTCAAAGACCGGCTTTGATTTAGATGTTTAAATTGTGAGAAAGAGAGGTGACCCTCTGCAAGCCAGGTCCCCAAAGCCAATACAACCTGATGTGCGGGGACAAGGGGCAGCTGTGTCCCTCTGGCTCGGCAGCCGTGGCAAGGGGAAATGCCGTGCAGCAGCAGAGCAGAGGTGTGGGAGCCCTGGAGCGGATGGATGGTGGGGAGGCCCCCTCGCCCCAACCCAGCAAGCTGCTGCCAGATCAAAAGCACAGCCACAAGCAAGAGCGAGAGGAAAAAAAAAAAAACAACAAGAAAACCACACTGCATGAAAGAGGCACAGGAACACAGAGAGAGAGGGAGATGGCCTACTCAAGAGCGGTTTCTGAGTTTTTGGTGTTTTGTTGTTTTTTGAGTTTTTTTAATTTCAGTTTCCTCCTGTGTTGTGCCAGCACCAGCCTGGGGAAGAGCTCTCTGCAGCCCTTGCTCACTGGTGCTGGGTGCTGGAGCCAGCGAGGGGCTGCGAGCCCCTCTCCCAAGCAGATGTTCTCCAGGCCAGACCGGTCCTGCAGGCATCATCCCCCAGACGGTTCGCTACCCCAGCTCATGTTTTCCTATCCCTCAGAGAGGCAGGCATTATTAAAATAAGTCAAGAAGGAAATTAAACCCTTTTAATAAGAGGGGGAAGTTAAAATGAAATGGAAATCAATGTTCACTTGGGAGGGAGCCCTGCTCTTCCTTTGCTAGACGTGCTAATAAATCAAGTGTGCCTGGACTGTTTCTGGCAAAGAGGCCAACCGGCATGAGATGGTCTGGGCTATTAAACTCACTTAACCTCCAAAATGAACTGGCGACGTGCCAGCCGCCTAATGGGAGTGGTCCCTGGCCCTGCTAACACCTAAATGCATCTCGGGAGTTGCTTGGGAGTGCGAGAGTTGTCTTGGACCAAAAATCTGTCAGGAAATGTTCTAGCAATTTAACAGGGCTGATGAGTGTGTTCCAGTGCCTGGGGACATCCCCTGACACCACTTAATTTATGAGTACCACCATAAGATACAGCTGGGCTGCCTGTAAGGAGGTTGCGGGTCTGCTGGAGGCATCTGCTAATGAAAATTAACATAGCAGAGCCTTACCCACTGAGATCTGTGAACTCCAGAGTAGCGATGCCTGTGATCTGACCTGGAAAGATACAGAAAGAGAGAGAAAGACAGCAGGAAAATAGGAAGTGGCACGCATGAGAAGTAGAGATAATCAGTAGACAAAATGTATGAAAGAAATGCCAGTTGAAGGCAACCCATTTTCCCCATTGACTTGCAACATGTAGGTGGGTAAACATCAAATTGTAGAGATTTGCCACAGAAATACGAAGATTAGTGTGAATGAAGTAGGAATGAAGAACATGTGAAACCATGAGAAGAAACAGAAAAACAAAGGTAGATCACTCTGAATCTACAAAGCTGCACCAGTTCAGCAGTTCACCAGTCCCACGGTGCTCTGATTGTGGGGTTTCACTCAATAACCAGATAGCAAGAAGGCAAAGAACAAAATGAAGCCATAAGATGACAGGAAAATAGATTCCCAGCTAGAACAAAATGATGGGGTTTGACTCAGCAATTTGTTTAATTTTTACCTGTTCCATTGCCTTCAGGTTTTATATAAAGTTTAAGGACTTAAAATATTTGAAACCCAGCACTGGCCCTGTTAATTTGTAGATATCACTTTAAAGTGGGGATTGACTTTTCCTGCTGGTCCATCTAGGACAGGTGATGTAAGTGTTCACAGCGGGGATGAGGTTTCTTCTGTCGTTTCAGGAACTGATCTTACCCGGGGCCCTATGCCAGTTCTCAGTTATGGATGTTTCTTTAGATTGAGATGCATATAGATGCCTTGTTGATGGCACTTTCTTTATTCTGTAGAGTAGCCCAACAAACTGCTTGATCACTGCTACTGCGTCTTATTAGAAGTGATCTCTAATCACACATGCTGATTCCTTCATTTTGCTTTTTTTGCACAAAATAGCTCATGCACATACTCCCTGGTGTTGGGGTGGTATTTTTGCATTGCGCGAGGCACACCACAAATTTTCTCTGACTGTGTCTTTGCCATCTGTGCATCTTCTTATGGTGTATATGGCTGTTGCTTTGCTCTTGCACCGGCATTTTTCAGATGTATATGTGTGTACATCTGTCAAGCTGTCAAATTGTCTGTCGTGCTTACCTGATCTTCATGCAAATGTTGTGCTGATGTTTTCATCTACTCTTTGATAGTTGCATGTGCTCTGATAATTTAAATTTCAACTTTAAATTATCCTCTAATAGAATATGTTATATTTAATATCGTACAATAATACATATAAATATTGTGTAAAAATATTCTAGCTTTTTTTTTAGTTCAATCCCATCATGACTCCAGCCTTCTATCTATCACACTACCTGTAACAGAAGGTTTCTATTATCAGCTAGAGCTGAGCGACCATCCCACCAGCTATCCTACTGATTTCTCTGAAAACCAGTGTGATTTTTTTTGTTAGGGATCCAGATCTCCTTGGGCTTGGATCTCTCATCCATGTCCCCACTAATTATTAGTTCTACTTCTGATATCTGATTTTCTCCATTGATAGTATCCATAGAATTTTTCCATAGTCCATTAAAACAGGATTTGTTTTTTTCAGCTTGCTTCCCACTGCTTGTCCCTTGAGCTTCATCAGCTTCTGCCTGAACCTTCATCTGAGGACATGGAGTTTTTATGTTCCGGATGCTTCAACCCACATTATGTGCTTATCTGTACTGGTTGGATTTTCCCCAGTCTTCGTATAAAAAAGTTCTTACTTTGTGTCAGCAGCTGTGTGCTGTTTTGGTTTAAATAAAGCCTCTCTTGCTTAAGATGAAGCCCACGTTTTCTGTACAGCTCAGTTCCCTTGTTCCTGATGACTCCATACTCCTTTCTCTTCACACTGCTCCCGCTGTCACACTTTGCAGCCCTAGCACTCTGCCTCATCTTATGCATGTTTCTAGAAGAATTTCCAGCTTTGGTCTTTCTGCCTTACAAGCTAAGTATGCCAGGAAGACCTTTTGTGACCTGTTGCTATGCTGTCAGTGTTCACACAGCACCCTCCAGCTGCCTTCACAAGCGTGGCATCCTCCAACCTTTGCCTCATCCTGACCAGTACTGAGCTTGGAGGTAGGATGCTTCTGATCTGCCCTATATCAGCTGGCTCCCTGGCCCCTCTTGGCTCAGCCACCTTGGCCACAAGAGACCCCCTGGTGGTATCTGTCTGAGGTTTAGTGGATGCCTGCCAGGTACAAGTCCTCATAGGGCTGACGCCTTATACAAGCAGCAGGGAAGGTCCACCCCAAGGGCCTCTTGGCATGGGGAGTGTCTGCTTTGGGGGAGGTGTGGTTGCCTAACTGTTTTTGCTCATTTCCCAGACTAGTTAACCAGCTTGGCTTCCTTTTTGTGATGCCTTGGTTTAGCGATGGAGAGCTCAGTAGCGTGCTTGCACCAGCAGCCATGGTCCCCTTCACCTTTTAAGCCCAGCCAGCTGCAGGTGGTCCCAGCACTTGGTCTGTGCTACAGTCAGATCCTTCATCTAATTTGATAACTCGCCTTTAACACGATCGTTTACTATCAGTTGCCACTTAAAGTGGCATCTTGCTCTTTCTGACCTCATTCCTCCCTTCTCCCTAGACTTCATGTTGAATAGTCCTAAGAATTCAAGCAAGTCTTTCCAACAACATCAGAGTTGGTGGTTATTGATATTTTTAAGAGAAGAAATAAGAAGGCAAAAAAGCAAACTCAAGAAAACCAGTAAAAGCCTAAATATGTCCTTAATCATAGAATCACAAAATTGCATAGAAATATTTAGATGGCAAGGGTCCCCTGAAGGTCTCCAGTCCAACCTCCTGCTCACAGCTGGGCTCCTTCTATCTAGTCAACAGTTCCCTACTGCAACCTATGGGTGCTGCCTCCTGTTCCTCTCCTGTACACCACTGAGAAGAATGTGGCCCCTTCTTCTAGGTGATATCCTTCAGATAATGGGAGACTGAAATTAGACCCCACCTTGGCTCTCCCTACCAAACCCAATTCTCAGTCTCTACTTGTATGTCATGTGCTCCAGCCTCCTCACCATCCCAGTGGCCCTTAATCGGACTACATCCAATTTGTTGACATCTGTCTTGTACCGGGGTCCAAAAATTGGATCCTATATTCTAGATGAAACCTCAGGTGTGCCAAATAGAGGGAAATAACTACTTCCCTCAGCCTGCTGGCTGTGGTCTGGCTAATGCAACCTTGTATGTGTTTAACCTCAATCGCTGCAAGAGCGATGATAACCCACCATAGAGAAGTAAAAAAGTGCAGAACTCTTGACAACATGAACACCTGTAGCCCGAGGAATGCCAGAAACCTAGGGATGATTAAAATAAAATGTTTAATACCACGCTCTAGGGGGAACTCTGCAGCTGGATTCTTTGCTGAAACACGGCGCTCAGGTGACTTTAGCAATGAGTTTCCATTTTGCTGCACTCAAGAATGGTGGGTACTCACTGGGAACATTGGTCCCATCTACCAAGGTCTAAAACACGGAATATTTTTAACACAGCATTTGAGTCTTCCAGGATAGCACCCCTTGGCACCAGCAGCATTTCCAGCCCTGCGGTCCACAGCAAGGAGGAACATTCCCACAGAGATGGAGCCATGCAGCATGGTGGTGAGCAGCACACTTTGCGTCATCTTGGTTCTGCATCTGGGTGAGTCCTTGGCTCAGTGAACCCTCCCAGTTCTTAACAGCCTTTCCACAGGTCTCACCCCATTTGGAGTGGTTTTAAGTACCTTTTGATTTGCCATTTGTTATATATATTTTATATTTTTCATAACATCCCTCACAAGGCTTAAAGGAGGCTCATTCCAGTGATGAAGCTGTGACAGCTGCCTCCTTACCTTGTCTGGCCCACTCCTGCCCTGCCCAGCAGCTTTCTGTGGGGCCATGCAGTGAAGATGAGGGCAGAGGTTCAGGGAGCTGGGGGGCTCCCTCCGTCTGTGTCCTATGACTTCAGAGGCAGCAACAGCTCAAGTTTTGGGACTCAGGCTGTTCCCAGCCTGACTCCTGCTCAGACTGCCAGCCAAAACCAGGGTGCCTGGAGCCTCACCAAGTTTGGGGAGCTGCCCTGTAGAGGTGCAGGAGTGGGGTTCCTGTGAGAGCACACTGAGCACAGAGTGGAAAATACAGCTCTCCACTCTGCCTCCAGCTGCTTGGGAAAAAAAACTTGTGTTTCTTAATACAGATTTGCTTTTATAAAGACGATGCTACCACCTTGCTCAGTTTGACTGCTAACGTTATAAGATTTAGAGGACTTTTTAGTGCTCGTTTTCCAAGAAAGGAAGGTGCCTGAGTAAGGCCAAGCCTGCATTTCTTGGATACTCAGCTGTGATTCCTCTGGTTGCAGAGGGAAGATTTAGAGGAAAGATTTAAGCTCTTCTGTGCACACTAGCACCAAAAGCAAAGCAAAAGTTACCAACTCTTATTAATAGCATTTATAATTCCACAGTTTAAGCAAGTTCATAATTTTCTGTGATCCAATGTGTAATTATTGAAAACATGTATTGGCAGATTATCTATGTTCTCAGAGGAATATGTAACTTGCGAAAAACCCTCCTTTAGACTAAGGTAAACTTTTTACTTTGCATTTTTGTGGGTCTCCAATACCAGGGTCACCTGAAGGATCTGCAGACAACCCTGAGAGATCCATTTCCTTCTTATAGTCTCCTGCAGATATCCTCTTTACAGTGAAGGAAAGAAGGTGGTTCTTCCAATAATGTGCTTCTAATGTTTCTTCAGCCTTATACATCCTACTTCTTAAACTGTCACATAGTCCTCATCTCAAGAACACAGACCTGGCATTGGGCCAGCCTTATTTCTTTGGTTTTCACTTTGTCCTTTCATTTTCCTGGGTTTTCAGTCTTGCTCCATGCAACAACCGGAAGAAGGGGTGAGCAAATTTGCCAGTGCTGCCTCAAGTCTTGACTGGGGAGTAAAGGAGGGATGGCATATGCTGTCCTGCCTTTGTTACCAGTAGGACAACAAAATCTCATCCAGTGGGAAAAGACTGTTTCAGTAAAGCTGTTGACATCTCAAAACTGTGAATGATGTCGAGTCTCCTAGGAGGACAGGCTGAGAGAGCTGGGGTTGTTCAGCCTGGAGAAGGCTCCAGGGAGATCTTACTGTGGCCTTTCAGTACTTAAAAGGGGCCAACAAGAAAGATGGGGACAGATCTTGTGATAGGACAAGGAATAATGGTTTTAAACTAAAGGAGGGGAGATCCAGGCTACACATGAGGAAGAAAACTTTTATGATGAGGGTGGTGAAACACTGGCACAGATTACTCAGAGAGGTGATAGATGCCCCATCCCTGGAGACATTCCAGCCCAGGCTGGATGGGGCTCTGAGCAATCTGATCTAGTTGAAGATGTCCATGTTCACTGGAGGAGGGTTAGACTAGATGACCTTTGAAGGTTCCTTCCAGCCCAAACTATTCTATGATTCTGTGAATCTACCACAACCACTGGCATTTTTCCTCTTTCAGAATGTATGTGAAACAGAATAACCTTTAGAGAGTCAAAAGCCAAAAGCGGAGCAGAGGGAAGCTATGGAGCTGAAAAGAAAAGGAATTGGTTGATGAGACAAAGACATGAAAAAATCAGAAATTTAGGTCAATCTTCCCAGTATCTGGGAAAGGGAGGAGAAATATCTGCATCTTTCTGGAGGGACAGGATGTATTCACTTGCTGATTTTGGTCGGTATTGACTTTCAGGTCTGATCTCCATTACGGCACAGCAAAATGAAGTACAGATTGGGGTCGCAGGACAGGCGGTCATCTTGAATTGCAGAGGCATACCTCCTCATGCAGCTGTGACCTGGAAGCACTACAAGCTTGTTATTAAAAAGTCATCTATTACCCCTTTGAAAGGCAAGGCTTCCAATTCATCACCCTTTCTCCCCAGTATATGGCTGAGAAACTTCTTCCCTCCTAACCAAGCTTACTTGTTTAAAAAGGCAAAGCTACCATGAGTGATCGATCGGAAATCATCCCCAGCAATAAACACCTGAAGGTGATGGACTTAAGGCTCTCTGATGCTGGCATCTACACCTGTGAATATGAGTCTCACGCAGTCAGTGTCTCACTCCATGTCTTCAAATGTGAGTGATTAAAGGGCTTTTGTCCCTGAAGAAGTGAGGGGAGGGGAGATTTTAGAGCTCAGAGAGACCTCTCTGCTGGGATTCTTTATCCAGATGCTGTATCTTCGGTCCTGGGCAAGGCGGAAGGTCCCCATATTCTCTTTGCTGTAATGCTTGTCCCTCTCTCACAGGAGGAGTAGTTGACTTACTGGTTGTGCTTTTTCTTTTTATAGTGATGGTCTCTTTAGATGGGCACTTCCTGCCAAATGAAGACCTTGAGATGACTTTAATGCAAAATTCATCCCATCCTCTACCCAATCTCAGCATCACATTGTTTAACAGTAACAACAACATTGTAACACCCATAGTATTGGGAGACAAGACCCATCAAAAATACACAGTGAAGTTAAAGCAACTGGAGGCTACGGACAGCGGGACTTGGGCGTGTCGTGTCCATTCAGACTCTCCATTGATTAGTCAGAACATCTCCTTTGATGTAAAGGTATTAGGTATGTGACAACAAAAATGCAACTCACACGCAGGTTCAGGATCCAGCTCATGAGCTGAGCTGTTACTTTCCAGTATCCCAAGCAATGGTGCTCCAGGGTTGATTTGCCCACTGCAGCCTGGGGATTTCTCTGCTGCCTGAGCTCTGTCCCACACTTGCTCCCGTTTTCCTCTCCAGGCTTGCCCTAAAATACTCCACTCTCCTTGGGGTCTATTCTTTTCAGCTCTGGTAAGCTTGAGAGCTTTGGGTCTTTAAACCTGTTCTCAGACACTGACTATTTATCCTTCCTGGGATATCTCTTGGCTTTTCTTCAAGTCATCTTTCAACTGAGCACAGCACACATCTCTCCAAATCAAGGGTGGACACAGGGAAGTGTGGCCATGGCTTTCCCTGCTTCTGTATTCCTTGTGTCTTCTGAATTCAGGTTTTCAGAATTCAGACTTGGAAAGAAAGTATGCAACTGTCGGTAGCACTGTCATCTTGTCATGGCATCTGAACTTCCAGAAGATAACATGGAAAGAAGGTTTCACAGGACAGCTGAATTGGAGACAACAGGAAAGTGTACCTGCTCATGAACTACTTGATTTCAACATCACAGCATGGGGAGAGCAGCATAAGACCAGAAAAAGCAACCCCTTTTTGTTTGAAATACCTGAAGGCAAATCTGGAAGCACCATAGAAGTGAAACTCCACAAAGTAAATTTCAACTACTCTGGGCATTACCAGTGCCAGCTGGCATACAACAGCAGATACGTGCAGAGCAAGATAGAGTTAGTGGTGATGAAAGGTGAGAGAAAGTGGCTCAAGAGATGAAGCTGCAGAAAACTAGAATCCACAAGACCCCTCTTCCCATCCTCTCTCTCCCATGTCCTTTTCTTACCTTCACAGTCTCAGCGAACCCTGCTGGGCCACTCCCCAGAGGGGCCGAGATCACCCTGACCTGCCAGGTCTCTAGCCCACTCCCACCCAACACACATTTGCGCTGGGAACGTGTGAATGGGACTCAGATGGATGTCAAGAAGTCAAAGCAGCATGAAGTAAAGGTGGAGGTGAATGTCAGCACTGCAGGGCTGTGGATCTGTCACCTCATAGAAGACAATGACTTGATGATCAGCCTCAGTTACACTGTGGGTATGGAAATTAGCATCACATCCCTGCCTTCACCCAAAAGCTTTAAAATTCTCTTTGTATCTGTCTCTGAATACTTATTTTCTTCCACAGAGGAAGCTCCTGTTTGGATTAGCTATGTGGTAATTGGAGCAAGTATTGGAGGCAGTGTGTTGGTGTTTGTCCTGGCATGCCTGTGCACCATCAGTGGTATAAACTGGCAGCGGAGAAGGGTGAGTGCCTCAGTCCCTGTGAAAGGTGAAGAGATGACAGTCTCCCCAAACCATAGGAGGAGTCTGATTTTCTGTCTGGGTGTGGGGCAGAACAAATAGTCAATCCTTAGACCCAAAGCAAAGTGTTAGAGATGGGCAGTCTGCAGACATCAGACAGTACTTTACCACCACTTCAGAGGTGAAGCATTAAAAAAATCCTGTTGTTATTTATCCCCTCTTTCCTGGCAGCAACGGGCAAAAAGGATGGTACAAGCACGACAATACTTGCTGGAAAACAAGACATGTCAGTGTCAACAGTAAGTGGCAATGAGGGCATCTGGAATGGGCAAAGACTCCGGTTTCAAGACAGGGGAGCCTGATGGTCAAGTGGGGGAAAACGAAGCTTGAGCCTGCTTGGTGCTACAGTACAGCTGTGTTTCAGCATTTTCAGCTTTTACTCATGTTAAGTCATGTTTAAGGGTTCAATGAAATAGATAGGTTTAATGAACTTCCTGTTATGCCCCAAACCCATGGTAGTAGCACTGTGCCAGAAAACTTTTGAGTAAAAAGGTTTCACTTGAATTACCCTGATGTTGAGAGATGTTGGCCAAACCCAAATAGGAGCTCCAAAGTCCTTTGACGGGTTGGATAGTGGATCTGGGACCTGGATATCAAGGTTGTGGAGGTGGAAGACACATGAACAAGCTCAAGGATGAAACACACCTTTTAAAAAGCTGTGATGTCCATGATGTGATTCCAGCTCTGCTAGAATAGTGCTGGACTGCAATTGTGAAAATTGCCAATAAACTTGTTGGAGCAAATAAAAAGAGGAGAAAACCCCAGCACACTGTGAACCATGCCCTCTCCCAAAGGCCTTAGGTGATAGGAGATACACCATCATGTCCTGTCCCTTGTCATCAAAGCAAGGATTTCCCAGCAGAGAAGCTGCCATTTTCCAGGTATTTAAGCTTATGTGATATCAGGCATCATAAGCAGTTGTGAGAAAACACTGGCAGCTATTCTGTCACTGGAAGTGGAGGGCTATGGGCAGTATAAATGATTGCATTAACCAGTTCAATGGATGTATATGTACAGAACTGTATTTCTGCTTAATTTTCACTGGTGACAGTGGCAAACTGTGATAACTTCACTTTTTTTTTTTTTTCCACGGTCACTGCAAATTCAGTGAAAATGTTTATTTGCATTCATAGCTGGGAGGTATAATCTGTGAAGAGTTGGTTAGCATAACGTGTCAAAGAATTCACTTTGTTTTCACCTACTTTTAATCAAGGTTAAAAAATAACCTCCATAAGAAGAGGACAAAGCCCATACAACTACATCAGAGACCAGATAAATCCGTGCGATACAAGTGCTGATACTGTTGTTTTTTAACTCTCTTTGCCAAGTCAGCAGCTCAGTGTAACTGAAACCTAAACCACAGCCATGTGGATGCACAAGTAACCGTTTGCATCCCCAGCTACAGAATTGGGCAGTCGTTCTCTACAATAAGCAATAAAAGTGTGGGGTTGGCTGGCTTTGAAATACCCAAGTGAAGCCTTTCACCTCTGCAATACTGGTACTCACATCACACTTTTCTCTTGCAGTCGGCTGAATAAGTAGTATTGCAGCACTGGAGTCAGAAGGATTGATGAAGTCTCTGCTAGTACCTAAACACCTGCCATCACATAGTGCTCTGTGAATTCATCTCACTGTCTCCTGTTTTGATCTAATTCCTCATTTCTTCATCATTCACCCAGTCTAATGTCCTGGAGGGATGTTGTCTGGATAGGAGCTGATGGACAGCACAGGAAACCCTTAAGGATTAGGTTTGATACCCAGTTCTATAATCAGAGACACTGAACAGAAGATGCATATATATGTATACATACCTATATGCTTGTATTTTGTTCTTGCACTTAATTTGACCTTCTTATGGAACTGATTTTGTGCACTTCTTTTATCTGCCTGAGCTACAATAAATTACTTCAGGGTTGGGTTGTTGTTGTTGGTTTTGTTTTGTTTTTTTTTTTTGCAAGCTGGGCTAAATTTTTTCCTGAGGCATTCTCATCTGGTTCAAATTCATATATCTTCCTTTCCTGCTAGGATGTGGAATCCTGATTCTCACTATCTCTCTCCACCCTGGCAGCCATGAGCCTTCCTTAACACACCAGCCCTCTGCTCTCCATGAAACCTGTCCATCCTCATTTTCCTTTCCTGGGCAGTCTGAGCCCTACAGTGCCCCCCAGCCCCATCCCTCAGTCTGTACTTTCACGTGTCCCACAACAAAGCAATGCACAAGTGAAAAAAACATGAGCAGCGGGATAAATCAGGACTAATTTTGCCAGGAATGTAGTCTGGGATACCAATGGCTTCTGGAAATCAGAGCCTGAAGAAGTTGTGAGTGTCAATATAGAAGGCGAGTTTGGGAAGGGGTTGACCAAGTCATTTCCTAGGGAAACAAACCAGCCTTGGACTGTGCAAGCCCACAAAGTGCAGAGAAGAGATCCTTCTGAGAAAGCCACCATAAATGGCTCCTTGTTGGCTCAAGGAGATGGGAAGAGGGAATAAAAAGTCCAGGAAGTTTAGGATGGAAATAAAAGTGTCTTGCAGAGATGCCAAAATGTCCTGAAAGAAACATACTGTTAAAATATGTACACAGAAGCCTTGTGTTTGTATAAGCTATTCTACTGTCTGCTAGCAATGGGTCAGAAAGGCTTTGAGGTCCTACAGCTGTCGCTGGCTGCAGTCCAGTTTTGCTTGTTTGTGCTGGGTTTGCTGAGGAGAGGCAGAGAGGGGCACTGGGCTGTGGGAAGTGCTCCCCATGAGGTAGACCCCTCCTCCAGGATGCTCAGTACTGGAGGAGGGGGTTTCCTTGTAGCAGCCACATGAGCATCATACTGTTACTGACAGTAAAAAGACAGATGGTAACAACGGCAGAAACGACACCTGTGAGCTAGGGGAAATCTTCCCCCCGCCCTAGCCCCATCTCACTCCAGAAGTGGGGAAGCAGCCCCAGGCAGCTGTGGCAGCAGGTGTGGGCCATCACGAAAATCATGACTGCTCCTCCACCACCTGACAAAGGCTCGTGACAATGTCATTTGCCTTCCCCATAGCTTGTGCTTATGCACACAAAACTACATTACTTTTGGAAAAGCCTTGGTCCATATACTGGTGCACACAGTTGCTCCTCCTGCTCCTGTCCTGTCCCTCAGTTATAGACTCATAGAATAGTTTGGGTTGGAAGGGACCTTCAAAGCTCATCTAGTCCAGCCTCCCTGCCATGAGCAAGGACATCTTCAACTAGATCAGTTGCTCAGAGCCCCATCCAACCTGGCACTGAATGTCTCCAGGGATGGGCCATCTGACACCTCTCTGGGCAACCTGGGCCAGTGTTTCACCACCCTCATCATAGAAATTTTCTTCCTCAAGTGTAGCCTGAATCTTCCCTCCTTTAGTTTAAAACCATTACCCCTTGTCCTATCACAAGAGGCCCTGCTAAGAAGTCTGTTCCCATCTTTCTTATCGGCCCCTTTTAAGGACTGAGTGGCTGCAATAAGATTTCCCTGGAGCCTTCTCTTCTCCAGGCTGAACAACCCCAATTCTCTCAGCCTGTCCTCACAGCAGAGGTGTTTCATGCCTCTGATTATTTTGTGGCCTCCTTTGAACCCTCTCCAACAGGTCCATGTCTTTCCTGTGGGAAAGACATTTTCAGCTAGTGCGTTTTCAGCTAGCCCTAAACTGCCAGTGTGAATTGAAAGCCAGTTGAGGCTGATCAGTCTGCTAAACAAGGCACCATCAAGATTTAAGGAGAGGTCAGTTTTGGAAGATGTATGAGGGAATTTGAGTCCAGGGTCAGTGGTGGTCAATACAACGATCATGACAAAGTGCTTGACATAGTTCTTTCAACCAAAACCAAAACTTGCTCCTGCAGTCCAGACTCTCTTTTTAAAATAACTGTTCGAGTACCAAGTTCTGCTCCTCTTCATGCTCACATGGGTGTCTGGAGCACAGGGATTATCCTGTATCACCTGATCCCTTGCTGGGACAAAGCAGCATCTTGGGTGAGGGTCCGTCACAAGCTCCCCTGGCACTGCAGCCAACTCCAGCAGTTCAGGTGCTCAGCTGAGACTCTGGCAGCTGCATCAACTACCTCTGTACCTAAAAATACAAGCCTTGACTTTTTCAGTGAGATGATCAGTCTGACAATGAGAGACTAAGCTGATAGGGCCTCTGGCACTGGGTCCATCAAGCCTAGCTTGTCAAGGATTAAATGCTCGGGCAGCAGAAAATGTGCCCACTTGTGGCTCGGGGAACAGTGAGGTTCATGTGCTGCCTGACAGTGCTGCCCGCAGCTGTGGGAGTCCAGGAGGCAGAACACCTGCCTCACCACAGCCCTGATCTCATGCTGGCAGGTGGTGGTGCAGTCTCCAAGCCAGGCTGGTCCTCTCATGAGGCGAGGAGTGGCACCATGTAGACACATGACCCTCAGCTTGGCAACCCCGGTTCTGCTGTCTTCCAGGGGCTGAAAGAGGCACACTGTGTCCCCACAAGCAACCAAAGGCTGTGTCCCCACTTACAGCTGGGACCGACCTGCAAAGCACAATCAGGCTCACACTGCCACCATCGATACAGAAGGTCCTTCCACCCATTTCCAGGTGGCCTGGCTGATGTTACAGCAGATGTGATGGTGACACTGGAATACCTGTAAGTACACAGTCGTGTCTACAGATGCACAGCTTCCACTTCTCACCTCTGGATGGGCATAACAAGAATTATAAGCCTTCCTCAACACTGCACATTTCCTCAGTAGGTGTCCCCATTTCAGCAGTCATGACCCTGCCCTACTCTATGTGAAACTCACCTGCAAGCACAAACCACTGTAGGCTCCGATCTCATTAATCTCTATTTTTTTCACAGTCTGTATCTTTTCACATGATGAACTTCTTTGTTCCCTAGATGCGCAGACTGCCCTAACTGAGAGAAAAGTCTTTCACAGAGCAAGTCCTAGATGGGCTTTGCTTTCTGAATGCAATAATAAAAGCTTCAGTGCGGGTTTTAGGGCAGCACAGTGGTGGAGGTTCAGACCAGGTAAGAACAAGCTTGCATGAAACATGTGTCAATGTAGATGTACCTGATGAGTCCCCAGCTGGAGTGGACTGGGGTCACATCTTGCCCATGCCTGAGCTGAGGGAATACAACAGAATACAACAGCGTGTTCCCTTTCTGACACAACACGCTGTCTTCACAGCCTGTGCGGGAGGTGACACGGTGGCAACAGTGCTCCTCCACACATTGAAGACAGAAACAAGAAGCCAGGTGTTCCTATCAGATCACTTTGTGTGGTTCCTTCCTTGTGTCACACTAGGGCTTTAAATGCTGTGTTGAATGTATCCTGGTCCTCCTTCTCAGGAGGACTTCTCCCTTTGCTAGGTGCAATGAGGGTGTATCTACACTATGCAATAGCATAATGCCTCTGCACAACACAAACCACAGTGATGTACAACTCTACAAAGCAACAAACACAATGACAGACTTTTTTTTTCATGTGGTGACAGATCATCAGAGTAGCCCTGAGAAGACAGCAGGACTCAGAACAGCATACAGGCCCATGCTTACAAAACAACAGCAACCAGAGTGCAACGATGTGGAAACATCATGGAAAGCAAGAATTTAGAATAAACTGAGATGTGTTTGTTTCCCCTAACATGTTGGTCTTTCTGATACTACTGTTCCCCGCATTTCTGGGCTGCAGAAGGAAAAAAGCACATGCTTCAGTCCTTTGGACCCACCTCCAATGCATGGGCCCCCAGTAGGACCCACAGACCTGCTTGCTTCCATGGAGAAAAGGGCTTGGACGCAGATGAGGCTGTACTACCCTGTCCAGTTCTGCTGAACCAGAAGCACAGAGGCTGAAATAACCCCGGCCCATAGCCCTACCTCATCAAGCCCCTCCTGCTTCCTAGTTTATTTCTGCCCTTTGAGTGAAAGGCGAGGCGGTGATCCGGTGGATGCTGTCAGCCCGGACCTGCCGAGGCAGCCCATGTGACTCATGCTCCCCGCGGGCTTTGCAGCGAAGCGCTCGCATCCCTCAGCTTTCAGAGCCAAATGACCCTGTGTGTATCTTTACATGTTCCCAAGGTCTAAAAGGGAGGAAGCTGTGCACTTCAGCATGTTCTAGTTTCTTTTTATCTCGGGGAGGGGCGGGGCGGGGGGAGCGGAAAGAACAGCTTTCAGCGTCCATTTGAGTGGCTCATCAGGCTAATGCAGCTGCAGAGAGAGTAGCTTCCATGCACCCTCCTCAGAGGTGAGGGTAGAGTAGGAATAACAGACCCTTGCAGATGCTCAGCTCTGGACTGATTGCTTTCTGAGTGTACTCCCAGTACAGTTTAGTGCACACACATCTGAGCAACACTTCCAAGCCATAGCAGGCTGCCTTTGCCTCATGCGTGTCAGTGTCCTTCCCCAGCATCACCCTGAAGAAGTCTTTGGCTCTCTTTTTGTTCATTTTCTAACCAGCTTGGCTGAGCCTTCAAGGCTCTCCAGATTTGTAGAATTAGAGAACAGCAGAGTAAGAGGTGATGGCAGAGACTGACTCATTGGCAAGGAATCAAAAGGAAAGGAAGAGAGGAGAAACTCATTCTCCTCAATGTTTTGGTACCAGCTGGCTGATGTCAAAGTGCCTGTTTTAGGCTCTGGTGCTGGAAAGTCCCTCCTTGGAGCTTGTCTGTGTGCTATGCGGAAAGAAGGTCCTGGAGATGAACAGCAGTAACAGTGATGCTGGCTCTGTGAGGGCCGTGGCTCCCGGAGAGGCCACCACACCAGCTGGAATGACAAGGGGAGCCAGAGAGCTTCCTGACGCGGGCCAGCTGCATGCAGCATGTCAGCAGTGCTCCTGAAATCTCAGCACATTTTTGAATTAAGAAAGTACTGCTCTGGTCTTAAGAAACCTCAGACATACCTAGGCAAGTTAGGGAAACAGATAGTAAAAAGAAAGTTGTAATTTTGTGCTACAAATCCAAATTGAAAATGACGTCAGCTCCTTTCAGATGTCATAAGTTCCCAGATTAATTATTCAAGAGCTCCTAATTATCGTTTCTGTGTAGGAGAACAAACAAGTAAGTGTCCTGTAATTTTGGAAAGTGGCACAATTAAATTCTGAAATGATGTTTTTACATCCTTTACAGGCTGGAACTGTAACTGAGATATCACTGCACTGAGATATCAGTGATGCCACAAAGGCAGAAGGGATGTAGCAGGAAAATATCATATACAAATATTTATGTATGTGACAGAGGGAAAAAAAAATATATTTTAGAAGATGCCCAGTTGTGTAAGGAAATACATTCAACTGTAAACAAGCATCCACAAGTTCAAATTCCAGTTTTTACATTGCAAGCCCTTAATATTTCTGTGTAGCTCATGACCAGCATTAGTCGTCTGTCCCCTGATGTGAGCTATTATTACTTGCCCATTTTGCAGATGAATTATCCAAGAAGTCTCACTAAATCTTTCCATATGGTGCTAGAAATAGAATCTAAGATTTAGATATGACAAACCTACATTGCAGTCACTGTCTTTTCTGAAGCAATATGCTAACATATCTACTTGGCTGGATTCTTGTTAGCCATTAACCACACCCTGCTCAGAGAACCAGGAAGGATGCCAGGAAACCTGCTTGCAAGCACCGCAGCATTGCCTCACAAAAGGCTGTGCAAGCCATGTTGGGGCTCTGAGGATGGATTTAGTTACATTCATGACCTGTGAGAAACATGTGTGAAACCTCCCATGGTCACTATCAAAGTCCTAAGTAAAAGCATCAAAGCCCTGTGAAGTGAATTTGGCTGCTCTGCTAGTGCTTTTGGTTTTACAATGCTGGTGTTTGTTGCTCGGTTAATGAGCTCTGTTCCTTTAAGAATCCAGGGCACCTCTGGGAAGCACATTTCCCTGGACCTGCAGAGCTGCTGTCCAGAAATAACTGATCTTTAGACAACGAACTTTTACAGAAGGCATTTCATATCCTTACATTGTAACACTGGTGTTTCTTTGGGTCTGGATGTCTCAGGATATTCTAGTGAGCTGTTGAACCTTTAGACAGCAGATCACCAGAGACCTGCCTGACTCTATAGGAATTAAAAATCACTCCCAGCTGTGTGCATCCTTCTAGGAGATGAGTCCGGAGGAATCTCACTTCTAGCCTGGACTTCCTAGATACACAGGGAGATCTGCACCATGGGGCTCCAGGTTCTCCAGATCTGAGCATTTGTGTTCCTTTGCATCTGCATTGTCGATATGCAGCACATATACAGTTGTGACCCACCACTTATCAAAACCAGTGAAACCAGGTGTCTGGGAATGCTAAGCAAATAAACAGAGTCTTTGAAATCCCTTTAGATGAGATGGATGGACTAGTATCTGCTTGGGAGTATGACAGCCCCAGGGTAAATGCTCTTCTCCTTCCCACAGAGTTCATTCTGCTTACAGTAAATCTTCAGTTTTATGCTTTTATTCAAACTAAGAACCCAGACACACTGCAAATACAAGAAGCCTCCTCAAGACAGGACTCATCCCTATCCAGCTCTGCTCACTGATCTCTGTCAGGTGTATCCCAACCCCTGAAGAGATGCTGGGTTGCAGGATGTCCCTACCTGAGTGAAGCTGACACAGGCAGCGCAGAAAGTGCCAGAAACTTGGTTTGCTGTTTCCCTGAGATAATAAGAGGATTTATTCACCCACGCAGGCAGGCTAACAACTCACACTAAGGAGGCTCAACTTCTGAATCAGAAGAGGATGGTAATGTGGAAGTTATCACATTAAGTAATTCATACAAATGACACAACTAGAGCTGCACAAATGTTTACATCTGTGGATACAGACCTTCTCACTTCAAGACATAAACCTCACACAAATTATATGAGTTGAAAAGATATGACTGAGGGGGGCCATGATTGTCCTCACATCTCTGGCTCCTGCTGTTGCTGGGCTAACCACTGAGATGGACCACCTTGGGGCTATTCCATCATGGCAGCTCCTGCATGACAAAGAATAGCCAGAGCACAGCAGCATTGTCACCACTTCATCAAAAATATCTCTTCATGTCTACTTGACACGAAGTCAGATCTATTACAGCGGTTACTGATTCTGCTCACTGTCTCTAAAACAGGCCCCAGTGACAACAACCAGTGCAATGCAGACAGGTCTTGTCTCAGATATATACATACATGTATATACACATATATATATCTGGAACTGCCTTCACTGCTGTCCCTGGGCCTCAGAACCCCCAGTACCTCCAGCATCCTTACTCAGGATTCTTTCTGCTGACCATGCAAACCTCAGATGAAATTCCTTGATATCCAAGGCACTTGGGATCACCTCAGCCAATATTTAGAATGATATATGAAACTTGCCGTGTCAGAGAGGGTGCTAAAGCTGAGCAGATGCTGGATCTGCAGGGTCAGGGTCCGCTTTAGCAAACAGGGTGATGCAGTAGGAGGAGATCTGTAGAGGAAAACAGCTGATGTTGAGGAATTAGTGGCCATGCTGTAAATGTCTGGGCACTTACTTCAGACTATTTCTAGTCCAAAGTAAAGCTGAATTCTCACAGTCCTCAGACCATATCTGTTGCACATCTTGCAGATTCCTTAAACCTAAATTGTTCATGATCCAAACTGAGGTGTTAACTGTCCAGAAACTTGGTGTCCCATCCCACCCCAGTTCTAATGCAGGAAAGAGATGCAGAGATTTTGGAAGACATTAGCTCCTAAAATGATCAAGGACAAGGAAGGTGTTGGTGCCTTCACTTCAGTCACGAGACATCAGCTGAGTAAACTGAGATGTCCATTGTCTTGTGAAGCCAGGATTGCCCTCCCTGAGGTGACACAGCTGTAGGGGGAGGTTTAGTCTTCCGACATGACCAACCCATTCCTCTGAGCACTAATTCTGTTCTGTTTCTTTCTTTCCCTTTCCCTGTTTGTGGGACAACGCTGCTGGCTGGTGAACTCAGCTCTGCTACCATGGCTGACCCTGGGGACCAGGTGCCCTGGGCACCCCATGCTCCAAGTATCCTTTTGCAGGCCCCTCTGCTAGCTCCTTGCCTTTCCCCTCACACCAGACATCTCTTAGGTTGCCTCCTCACAACCCTCTGTCTTTGGGAACGGGAGCCCGGCGCTTGCTTCTCCCGCAACTCGTATTCCAGGGGACGGACCCCGCGGGGCAAGAGGGATTCATACGAGGTGGAGCCCGCTGGAGCCCGGCAGCAGCAGCAGCCCTTGTGGCTGAGCCCCGGCCAGGACCAGTTCGAGAAGTCGCGCGTTCCCCGGCACAGCCGGGCGCAGCCGACCGGTCACCCCGCGCCCGCCGGGACCGCCGCTGCGGGGGTCCGGGCGCCGGGAGGGGCCGGGACCGGGGCCGGGGCGGCGGCTCCCGCGCCCGTCCGGCCGGCCCGCCCCCTGGCTGCTCGGCCCGGCGGTGCTCCCGCCGCCGTCTCCCGCCGGCGCTCCCCGCCCCTCGCCCCTCGCCGTCGCCCCGCCTGGCGGATGGCCGGAGTGCGGGGCCGGGGCGGCTGCCTGCAGCGTCCGCTGCGGCGGCCGGGGCCGGGGGCCGGCACAGCCGGGCAGAGGCGCGCACAGCCGCGCGGGGCGCCCGTCGCCATGGCAGCGCTTGCTCCGGCGAGAGGTAAGATGGGTCCCTCCGGCCCCCGCCGCCATCGGCCCCCGCCGTCGCCTTCGGCCCCCGCTCCGCTCCGCCGCGCACAGGGCGGCGCCGCCGCCGCCGGGCACGGCCGCGCTCCGGGGCGCCCCGTGGGCTCCGCGGCCCCGGCCCCCGCCCAGCCCAGCCCCGGCCGGCCGCGCCGCTCCGCCGCTGCCCGGTGAGGCCCGGGGCGACCCGGCCCGGGGACCCCCGCTGCCCCTCCAGCCACCACGGGGGTCGCGGCCGTGCCCGCGCTGCCGGGAGGGGGGCGAAGGGAGGGAGTGGTGGGGGGCAGCACTGCACCCCGGCCCCGAGCCCGCCGGCCGCCTGCATCCCCTGGCACCCCGGTGTTCTCTGCTCTTCCTTGCAATTATTCTGGGTCATCTTCCTCTCAGACCTCCCGCCTTTGCCTTCCCCTGAGTCACCAGCCCCAGGAGTCTCTCTCTCCGCGCTGGTGAGATGGGCGGTGGGAAGAGGTGGGGGGCTCAGGCCAAGGAACAGGGTCAGGCATGGATGGGTTTTCCCAACATGGCCATCCAGCATCTTTCCCGACCTGGCCATCCAGCATCAGCACCAGCGGTCTCCCATCTCCAAGAGTGGCATGACCCCGTCTCGGAGCAGAATCGGGCCCCAAGGCCAGCAGAGGCGGGAGGGTTCCTGCCTCATCAAGGGAACAGCGTGGGCCATCAGAACAAGCCGGGTGGGAAGGGCGGCAGAAAGAGATGCTGCAAGGAAATTCATTCCCCTGGGATTATCAGGGCTGGCTAGCTTCGTAACTGTCTCCAGACGCCACAGGCCCAACTGCAAGAGTGGTGGCACTGGGGGAGAAGAGCTGAACCAGGGTAGCGCGGGTGCATCGCCAATCCAGTAATGACAAATTGCTCCAAGCAGGGGGGAAAGGAGGCAAAGCCTCAGGTGGTTACAGAGAGGGTGAGAAAATGAGTGAAGCAGAAGGAAGGGGAGGGGTGGGAACAGAGCCACTAGCTCAGACTGGGGAGACACAGATCCATCCATGGAATTATTTAGTTTACATCTCAAGGTGCAGAGCAGGCCTATACCTTCCTGGAATATACTGCTTGGGTGTACCCTATAGATGAATACAGGAGAGGGGGTCTGAGCTGGCAGGACCAGAGGGCAAAGGTGAGTAGCCTCAGCATGAGGTTACCAGTCTGGTTTGCTTGGTTTGTAACCGCAGGGTGTCTGGAGACCAGAGCTGCTTTAGCAGAAATGTGCTAGGCAGGCAAAGCATGTGGCCGAAAGACTTGTGCTTCAGATCTGTGGGATGGCGTGGTATTGCTGGAGTGGTGGCAAACACCCGTCAGCAGGGCAGGACAGGAGCGGCAGGTTAACTTCCAGAACACTAATGGAGAAAAGCTGAGGTCCAAAGACTGGTGGAGCTGTGGGAGCTGTACAGCAGGAGCGAGGGGTGTCAGAACGGGTGCATGGGGAGAGCAGGACCAGAATAGCAGGGGAGCAATGTGAAACAGGCCTTCCATTACAGAAATGGCATTAGTAATGCCTTGGGTGGGGAGCCTCAGACTGGAAGGCCGAGGAGCACAGGGTGTCTTGGCAGCACTGGAAGGAGTTGCTGGGGGCCAGAGTCCAGCGTGAGGTATGCAGAAACTGGTGCAAATCTGGCTCTTCTGTTCCCTCAAAGACACAGGGAGTGTTCTACATAGCCTAAATCATGACAAGGTGTTTGTGTGGGCAAGGAGAGAGAGAGAGAGAGAGAAAGAGAGAGAGATCTGGGGAGACAGAATGATCTTAAATTACTTTTTCTCTTTTCTCTTTTCTATAGCGAACCTCGTGCCCTGAATCTCCAAGGGAACCTTTGAAAAGGATCTTCCCCTCCCTGCCATCTCCTTATTGTTTGCCAGCTCTGCCCTGCACTGTACAGGGAAGCTTGAAAGAGCAGGCTGAGCCCTGCAGGACAGCAAAAAGGACAATGTAGTGAGGGTGCTGTGAGGTCTTGGATAGGGAACCTTCTGAATCTTGTTCCTCACCCTTCACTCTCTGCTAATAGGTCTCTGACAGCCTTGGCAGGAACCTCTATCTGGCCACAAGCGTGGCATTTGGTGAGAGGGGGATTACACATGGTAGACACGTCACCCTCACCATTTCTGTGGGACCTTTGTCCTGCCTCCTGTCATCTCTGAAACTCTTGCTTAGGTCCTTTTTCACTAGGACACTGGGCAGCAGGCACCTGCTACTGCTAAACTGTTTGGAGTCTCTCAGCAGTGTGGCTTCCACCAGTTCCAGCAGAAGGTGGTCCCTGAGACAGAAGGTGCCTGGTGGGCCCATGAAGTAAGGAGAGCTTTTTCTTTGGGGGAAGAGTGGAGGAGGGGGATGAAATAGATGGGGAGGAAAAAAAAAAGTGAGCCCAAGCGAGTGAGGGAAGAAGCACTGGCAAGTGTTCATAAGAAAGAGAGAGCAAGAAGGTGGAAGAAAGAAAAAGAAAGAAAACAAGGGAAAAAACAGATGGAAAGGCTAGAACAAGGGAAAGAAATATAAGAAGGAAAAGGGAGAACCAAAAGTGAGACAGAGTTGACAGCTGTTCCACCTAGCACCTGGTGGCAATGCCTTGAGGAACCTCTTCAGCGTGCAGACACCTTGCATCGCAGCAGCAGCAGCAGCAGATGAAGAGGGACGGGGCTTCCCCAGTGCGGAGTTCCACTCGCCCTCTTACAAAATCCCAGCAGCAGGGACAGGGTGCAGCCTAGCAGGGGTGGCAGTATGGGGGACTCTGAATCAGAGTCCACCTTGCACAACAACTCACTGTGGTGGCTGGCATGTGGGATGTTAGCTCTGTTGGCCAACTCATGGATTATCCTCAGCATCACGGCCAAACAACAGAAACACAAGCCTCTGGAGCTGCTGCTGTGCTTCCTCGCTGGGACACACATCCTTATGGCAGCAGTACCCCTCACCACCTATGCCGTGGTGCAGCTGCGGCGTGAGTCCTCTGACTACGACTGGAACGAAAGCATCTGCAAGGTCTTTGTCTCCACATACTACACCCTGGCACTGGCCACCTGCTTCACAGTGGCCTCCCTTTCCTACCACCGCATGTGGATGGTGAGGTGGCCAGTCAACTACCGGCTGAGCAATGCCAAAAAGCAGGCTCTGCATGCAGTCATGGGTATCTGGATGGTATCATTCATCCTCTCCACCCTGCCCTCCATCGGCTGGCACAACAATGGCGAGCGCTACTATGCCCGTGGCTGCCAGTTCATTGTCAGCAAGATAGGGCTGGGCTTCGGTGTCTGCTTTAGCCTCCTTCTGCTTGGAGGAATCGTCATGGGCTTGGTGTGCGTGGGTATCACTTTCTACCAGACCCTGTGGGCACACAGAAGACGCCGGCGGTGTCGCCATCAGAGGGCAGAGGAAGCATCATCCTGCTCTTCATCAGCACACACCACTTTCAATGTGCCGGCCATTGTGGTAGAGGATGTGCGAGGCAAAAGGAGGTCTTCACTGGATGGCTCTGAGTCAGCCAAGACCTCCTTGCAGATGACCAACCTCATCAGTGCTATTGTCTTCCTGTACGACACACTCACTGGGGTGCCCATCTTGGTAAGCAGCCAGTTCTCCCTTTCCCTTCAGGGTCTGACATTAAACTAGATTTCCGTTTCTCTCGTGCTTTAGGGAAGAAATCCTGTCTTCTGTCCACCAGCCACAGAGCTGCCGCATCTGAATCTGTTATTCTGAGGGCCAGTTTTAAAAAGATTGCAGCAATTCTCTCATCCTTCTGCAGCAGCATTTTCTTAAGACAAGCTTAAGCCTGGGGACTACACTCCACACCACTAAAACCAGTGTAAAAGTTTTAAGTGGCTGAGAGGAAAATATTCTGCAAACTTACAGGAGGATCTACCTCTAAAAACAATGAGATTTCTATTTCTCCAGTTTGCTTCTGGAGGACTGATACACCAGCTTTAAAAGCTGTCGCAGATAGTTTTCTTTTTCCTTCTGTTTGTATGGTCATAGTCAGCATCCAGGTTTTGGCTGGCTGGTTGATTGTCTGCAAAGCTGGAGAGCTGGGGAAGTTCTCAAAGGGAACCATTAAGAGAATAGAGGCTTAGGGCTTAGTCACTGCTTTTTTTTTTGCTTTTTTTTTTTTTCCCAGTGGCTGTGTTCTGTGTTACCACTTATTTAGCTCCAGCTCATCATGAGCACAGGTAAGAAGGGATCATAATACCATGTCTCATGTTAGAGATATGACAGGTCAGAATATGGTCCAGCAATCCTGGACAACACCCCAGAACAGTTTTTCAAAGGGGCATGGGGCAATTACTTGATGAATCTTTTACAGACAGATTATGTTCTATGACATAATTGACTCCCGATATCTTTCTTCCTTAATTCCCACTTCCATCTTCTTTCTCAGCATTATTTCTCTCTCTTACCTTGAAGGTCGTGAGCTTTTTTAGCCTGCGCTACGATACGGCCCCCACCTGGATGGTCCTGGCAGTGCTCTGGTGCTCCATGGTGCAGACCTTGCTGCTCCCCTCCTTCATCTGGTCCTGCGAGCGCTACCGAGCGGATCTTCGCACCGTATGGGAGCAGTGTGTGGCTATTATGTCTGAGGAAGACGGAGATGATGGTAAGCCCCTTGCGACCCCACAGTCATCTTCATTAATCCATTTCCCAAGAGACTACTGAGGACAGAGGGGTCTTCCTTGGGAAAAGGACCTGATGGCACTGGGAGTGGTGCTGTGGGTGGCTAGGTGGGATTCATGTTGTATCTTAAATCAGCAACTATGAGAAAATCTATTCTGGAGAAGGCTCTGCTGCTCACTTGCTGCCTTAGGACTCGCTAGCATCCAGGAAAAATGAGTGCAGCGTCCTTCACAGTAGAAGCAACAGTAGAGACAGTTTGTACAGCTGCCAAACCACAACCAAAGTGACATGCTGGGCCTCAGCCCAACTTGCTGGTCCAAGTTCTGGCAGTGGGTGATTCAAAGGTGAGACAGAAGAAACAGGGCAGTCTCTCGGTCTTTTAGTGCTGCTGGAAGCAGTAAGACGAAGTCCTTGTTCAGAGGTGAGCCCTGGGGGCTGCAAGTAGGGTGGCAGAAGTTAGACAAGCATTAGGATGGCATCCAGGTGCCCTGATAATGCTTCTCTTCTGTGTTGACTGCTGTGCCCCTCTTTGCCAACAGATGGTGTGTGTGATGATTACGGTGATGGCAGGATCTGCAAAGTGAGATTTGATGCAAATGGTGCTGCAGCTGTGAAGAGGGACTCCCGGGACATCAAGCTGCTGCCCATGCACCACATGTTGTTACCACAGGACAAGGTGCACTACCTGCAGGTGAGCTGAGAGCTAGCAGAGGCAGCCCCAGAACCCCCTTCCTTCTCTGTCAGTCTCCCACACTTCCGTGTCTTCTTGATTCTCTGGGGCCACAGCTACTCCCCTCCTATTCTGTCTCTTCAAGTCTTCCATCACCACCCTCCTTCTCTGTTTGCCAGGTCCCTATCTCCCGAAGAATGTCACATGATGAGACTAACATCTTCTCTGCCCACCGCTCTGCTCCGTCCTTCCTACACAAATGGTCTTCATCTGACGACATCCGCATTCCCACTCCCCGCAAGCCTGGAGGCCCTGGCTTCTTGCCTCCTCAGCTGCATGACTACCAGCATCGCCGGCGGCCACCTGAAGACGAGCTGACGACCCTACGGCAGTTTTTGGAGGCAGGGCTGATGCCCCGGGTCTCCAGCTCCAGCGCCTGCTTCTTCCGAGATGAGATCACCACGTTCATTGACGAGACACCACAACCCACCCCAGCCTGCAGCCCACGGCACTCTCGTCTCCTGCTCGCATCACGCCGTGATCGCCGCCTCTCCCTTGGCAGCAGAGAGGAGGAGAACATCGACCGGCCACGGCGCTGCTCCCTGGCTGGGAATGAAGCCTGGCATCTGCAGGATGGCGAGCAGGCGCCACACGAAAGGACCCTTGAGGCCTGCGAGGCACAGACCTTCCAGGATCCCAAACTATGAGAGACAACATCAAAAACATTCAGTGCCATCATGATTTTTAAATAAAATTTCAAGTGTTCCCTTTGTCCTGGGACCTGATCACTAATTTGCATTCTCATCTTTCTCGCCAGCAGGCAGGAAACATGGCATCCCACACTGGTGGGGGAAAAAGAAGTGGGACAGACCCACAGAAGGGAGCATGACAGACGGACATGGACAGCCTGTGCCTGCCCTCAGGTTACAAATACACCCACCGCTGCCACCGCCACTTGGCACCCTCGTCAGTCCCATCCCTTTGTGAACTCCACCCTCCCATCCGCTCTGCCCTAAAAGACAGGGCAGGCACAGAATGGTATTAAAATTCTATATTTGGAGTGTCAATCGTGTGTCTGTTTTTAAAATAATATATTAGTAATAATTTTGTTTCCATAGAAACAAAATGACTGGCCTAATGTTTAATGAAGCTTCACAGGCTTCTGGGAAGGAAATGCAAAAAGTGTGAGGCTCCTTTCCTCCCTCTCCATCCCTTTCATGTCAATGCATCTGGAAGGCAGCAGATGCTTAGCAGCCCAGGGAAGGGAATGAAGCCTGTGTCGAGGAGTCGTCATGGGAGACTGAGTGAAAAGCTTTCCCGTCCATTTCAGGGGAGACTTAGGCGGCCTGCAGCTAAGTAGGAGCAGCCTCTGTGGTTTCTAATATTGCTTTGAGGCAACCTCAGGCTTGAAAACAATTACATTATCTTCAAAAAAGACCCTGACCCATAACATCTCATTTCACCGGTGCAAACTTTTGATTCCAGTGCAAACTTTGCATAAAACATGATGGCCCAAACTTCTCACCCAGGCAGGCTGACAGAGCCTTCCCCGAGCAAGGTCCCTGTCTGCTTACAATGTCGAAGCTGGGAGCCATGAGGTCCAGGGCAGGCAGAAGAGAGGGATAGTTATGTGGGACATGGGCCTCATCCTGTCTCCTGCTGGCTCTACTTCCAGCCATGGGCAAGGTAGGGGGCTGCATCAGAGGGGCTGTGGGACTGGAGCCCATTCTGGTGAGGGGTCTGGAGCACAAGTCTGATGAGAAGTGGCTGAGGGAACTGGGGCTGTTTAGCCTGGAGAAAAGGAGGCTGAGGGGAGACCTTATCAATCTCTACAACTACCTGAAAGGAGGTAGCATGGAGGGTGTTGGTCTCTTCTCCTAAGTAGCAAGTGATAGGAAGAGAAGAAATGGCCTCAAGTTGTCCCAGGGGAGGTTTAGATCAGATATTAGGAAAAATTTCTTCATTGAGAGTGTTGTCAGGCACTGGAACAGGCTGCTCGGGGAAGTGGTTGAGTCACCATCCCCATAGGTGTTTAACAGATGCATAGATGAGGTTCTTAGGGACATGGTTTTGTGCCAGTGTTAGGTTAGGAGTTGGACTTGATCTTAAAGGTCTTTTCCAACTGAAATGGTTCCATTATTCTAGATATAGCCCTTCACCTCTGAAGCACTTCTCCATGTGAGAAGTGGTACATGAACTGCCAAAGTGTGCCTTGTCCACAGCATGGATGCTGACAGATTAACTGTACCATCTTACAAGGTGTCTCGCTGGACGAGTCTGGGTGAGCTGTACCACAGGGAGGGTTAGCGCTGGTAGATGTTTGGCGGACACCTGGACGAAGTATCACATCAGACAACGAGCTGCCGGGGTTCTGCTGTCCCACGCCGGGCCAGCACTGGCCTCGTCCAGGCGCCCACGAAGATGCGACCGTTCCCGCCCGGCGCGGTGAGACCTGCTCCCGCGAAGAGACGTGGGCACGGGGGCGGAGCTGGCCCTTGTCCCCCGCCGTGCCCACCTACCGCCCGGGCGGGCCGGCAGCCGCTCTGCCCCCAGCTCCCCCACCGCGGCCCTGGCCCGCACCGCCCCCCGGCCCGGCCCTCTGGGTGGGCCCCGCCCGGGGCCAGCCAAGCCGCCTACCCGCCCTAGACCGCTTCTCCTCTTCCCCGGCCGCTCGGCCATGGCGTCGCTGCTGTGTCTCTGCCTCTGCCTCCTCCTCGCCACCGCCGCCACGTCGCCGGGCCGCCTGGTCCCCTACGACCTGCTGTACGCGGACGGGGTGCGGGCGTACTTCGCCCGGGACTGGGGACGAGCGGCCGAGCTGCTGCAGCGCGCCCTGCACAGCTACGCGGGGCTGCGGGCGGCCCGCCGCGCCTGCCGCGCTGCCTGCCGCCGGGAGGCGGCCTTCCTCGGCGGGCCGCCGCGGGCTGGGCCCTGGGAGGCCGCACTCTTCGGGCCGGTGCTGCAGCGCGCCGACTGCCTGCAGCACTGCCTGGGGAGCCGGCTGGGCGCCGCGCCCTCCGCCCACCGCGCCAGCCTCGCCATCCGCCGCGACTTTGAGCGGAGGGAGCCCTACAACTACCTCCAAGTGGCCTTCTTCCAGGTGGGGACCGGCCCTGGGGGCGGCCAGGGGCCCCCCGGGGTGGGCTCTCCCCACGGGGCTGGGGGTCGCCAGCCCTGGGCAGGTGCAGCAGAGGCAGCGTGCTGGTTCTGCACGGCTCTCCTTGGTGGGCAAGAGCTCGCTAGCCCGGGACAGGGGATGTCGGGACAGTACAGGGCAGAGATGCCTTGTGAGTGAATCCAGGGGGCAGCTGGGGCCAAGGATGGGTGTGAAGAGGCCTGCCAGAATGTGACAGGCACTGCTGCTTTTTCTCCACAGCTGAAGAAGCTGGATCAAGCTGTGTCTGCTGCTCACACCTTCTTCGTTGCTAATCCCCAGCACCTCCAAATGCGGGAGGACATAGAGAAGTACCGGCGTATGTCAGGGGTGAAGTCTGACAACTTCCGTGACCTGGAGGCCACACCGCACTGGGTGAGGATTCGGTGAAGCGCTGGGCATCACCAGCTCTTATCCCATCCTAGGGACCAGTCTGAAACCCTGATGTGTTCCTGCACAAGCGCCGTGGCTTGAGACAGGGTCCCCATACACAGAATCACAGAATGGTTTGGACTGGAAGGGACCTTTAAGGATCACCTAGTCCAAGCCCTTGCCACGGGCATGGACATCTTTGAATACTTCAGGTTGCTCAGAGCCCAGTCCAACCTGACCTTGAACACCTGTAATGATGGGGCATCCCCAGCTTCTTCTCTGGGCAACCTGTTCCAGTATCTCACCACCCTCATCATAACAAGTGTCTTCCTTATCTCTAATCTAAATTTACTGTCTCTCAGTTTAAAACCACTGCCCCTTTTCCTGTCACTACAGGCCTTGGTCACTCACTCTTTCTTATAAGCCCCCTTTATATTTGAAAGGCTGCAAGAAAGTCTCCCTGAAGCCTTCTCTTCAGGGTGAAGACAAACTACTGCAAGTGCGACACAGAGACTTTCTGCTGACAGTTTTGGCAGGCTGCAGGGCCTTGCAGAAGTATATTGGGGTTAAGTCCAGAAGATTTGCTGTCGCCGCGTAGTGGGCTGTGCATGATCAGGCAGGCCCCTAGATGTCAGCACTACCTTGTGAGCGACACAAAGTCTCAGGGCATCCTTTGGTGTCACCCTCTCTGATGAGGAGTCTGGATCTGTCCTTTGCAGGAAGCATATGAGGCTGGGGTGCAGCACTACAATGCGGATGAGTACCTGCAGGCCGTGGCCAGGCTGGAGGAGTCACTCACAGAGGCTCTGTCAGCACTGGAAGAGTGTCGTGCCCTGTGTGAAGGGCCTCGGGAGGATGAAGAGGAGGAGGAGGAGGAGATGCAGCCTGGCCTGTACGAAGCCATTGCAGGTAGCATTAGAGGCACAGCAGGTTGGGTAGGAAGGCCATGCTCCCCACACTGGACATGCCTCGTTTTTCAGCTCTCCTGTCTGGCCAAAGTGGGAGCTACTGCCTTTCTTACTTGTCTCTCTTGCAGCCCATTATATTCAGGTTTTGAAGTGCAGACAGCAGTGCGTCCTTGAAATCGCCACAAAGCCGGGTCGGATTTCTGCCACAGAAGATTTCATACCCTCTCATCTTGATTTACTGCAGTTTGCCTACAATCAAGGTGAGCAGTCACAAGCCAGTGGGTTATGCTGTGGCACCTCTAAACTTGCCCTTTTCCTCTGGACCTGGAGTCATGGGGAGAAGTGGCACACTGACCTTAGCTCTGCCTCTTGTTTCCCACTTCTGCCCTCTGACTCTTCCCAGAACCTCTCTTCTCTTGCTCAAGATTGTGGCCACTGAAGGAGAGGTTCCTTGTGGTCCACTTCAGTCTCCTTGTGCAGCTTCTGTAATGTTGTTTTTTCCCACTTCTTTTCTCCAGCACACTCCGTTTCAAGTCCTTGCTCCAACTATCTACTGTGTATTTTTTACCCTCCCTTTTAATATGTGACTCCAGAATAGGCCCACATTTCCCATCTAGAGCATGCACTTGCATCTCATCTTGACAGTGCTGTTCTTTCTGAGTCAGCCTTGCCTGCCCTTGCTGAACTGATCGCCTGTCACAACATTGGTCACGTTGCCACCCTGTCACTTTCACACATCCCTCAGCTCTCCTCTTAGATACCTCTACTCCTTCCCACACTGACCCAACCGTCTCTCATCTCCTGTCTCAAGTCATTGGTAAAACTTGTATCTCAAAGAATCCTCCAGATCCCTTATCATGTGGGGGAGGTGGGATCATCTTTCTTCCAAATACACTTTTTTTTTTTTTTTCTCTGTTTCCTCTGAATGAGCTCCCAATAAATTTTGAAAATTGACCCATTCTTAACCGAGCTCATTCCATGTATTGTCTGCCCACCATTGGGTAGAAGCCCAACTAGGTAGGGATTGATGTGTACTTGGTGTAAGGCCTCCTGCTGCTGGACCCTGACCAGAACCTTGGGTGCTGCTGGCCTGTGCACATTTGCTGCTAACATCAGGTCTTCCAGAGACATATTTGTTTGTTCTGTTCTGTCCCTGCCCAAGTTGGGAACCAGGTGCTGGCTGCTGAATGTGCTGCTTCCTACTTGCTCTTCTATCCTATGGATGAGCCAATGTTGGAGAAAATGAAACAGTATCACACAGAACTGGGAGAGGACACAGCTGTCACAGCCAGAGAGGTAGTTACAACCCCAGGTCTGTACGTTTTTGGCCCTCCCCTGTCCCATACAACAGAATCATGGTCCAGTAGACCATGGGGATGTTTCATGGCAGATGTGTGCCAAGCCCAGGACTGAAGAAACTGAAGCCTGAGTTTACTTATAGTCTATACCAGGCAGGGTCCCTGCAGGACAGAACAGGGCTTTCATAGTGCACAGCAGTGTGTTGGGGCAGGTTTCTGCCCTGGGTAGGGATGGGGTTGTCTTTTGTGGGGTGGTTGTTTGACAGCCTCTTTGCTTTCTTAGATTATTCAACATTATGTGCAGAGATCTTTGATGGAGAAGAAGTTGATATATTATGCCGTGGAGCATCTAGGAGAAAGTTTTGACGACCCTGTAAGTAATGGTATCATGTTAATCTTCCTGCCCCGATTTCACAAAGACAGTTGTCAGAATTCACTTCAGAAGGGATCAGACACTGATGAGAAGGACCCCCAAGTCCTTATGAGTTTCTGCTGCTCCAGGACTAAAGTTAGTTGGAAATTGCTGCAGTGACCAGATGCATTACCCAAATCTGACCGTCATCAGAGGCAGGCCAGAATCATTGGTCTGATATTCACTAGAGAAGGGGGAAAAGGAGCTGGCTGTTTGACATCATTGGATGTGGGAGAAGTTGGTTGTGTACTAAACGATCTGCATTTGTTCCTGTAGGATCTTTGGACTCCAGATGAGCTGATTCCTGAAAACCTAAAGGGGAAACACAGGTAAGGTTGGCCAAGTCGACTAGAACCAAAATGTAGCTATTGGAAGTAGTGGATGGGGTTGGACTGGCAGAGGTGGTACAAGGAATAGTAATACCTACTGAGGAATGGGCAAAACAGGAACAGGAAGGGTACAAAATGCTACCACAGAGGAGGGTTAGGCATAGCTCTGTGTACTGACAGCCATGGTGTCTGTTTTTTCCCTTGCTCCTGAGAGAGGATCAGGAGAAGCAAAAGCAGGAAACTCTGGATGTGAAAGAGATGAAGAAGAGGGGTGAGTAAAAGAGCTTAAAGAATGACTTGGATGCAGTCAGCCAGGCTTAGCGAGGCTAAGTGCTGTCTTTTCTTCCATCCTCAGACATTTGAATGCTAGCATAGATGCAGACTGACTCGAATGGCTCAACAAGTCTTCTCACTGTTTTTCTTTTCTCCCTCTATGATGCATGTGTCATCTTGAAAATCTCACTGTGTACATCTCTGGGATGGGAACTCGAAGAGCATTGTGGCTGGAGAAGCTGAGTGTAGTGGTATCTGAATATGTGACATGCCTGTGGACTGGCAGATCCCCGTTCAGTATGGCAGGAGTGTGTACACCAAAGCTGGTTCAACTCCACCAGCCCAAATTCGAAAACTTTTTTCTGAAGGGGACGAGTAGAGAGGTGGCAAATGGAAACTGGTAACAGACTATTTGGCTTGGGCAAGTCTTTCCCTGAAAAACACAAGTCCAAATGGTTGTGACTGAATGCTATAGACTGCAGTGCAGAGTCCTGTGCTCTTGCTGGTGCTTTATTCTTATGTATGGACACACAGCATCTTGTGGGGCTCTGTCCTGGAATCTTTGCTTAAGTGACACCAAGTGGTTCTGTACTGTGAGACATGGGAGAGCAGATCATTGTGAGGGTCTAAGTACCTTGGCATTCCTGACCATCTAGAGATCAGAAGTTGGGGTAGAAAAATGGCCAAAGATCAAAAGATCAAATCACCAACTAATACCTATTGCTTCTCTTTAGGGCTGAAGAAAGTAGAAAAATTCACTGGAGATAATTCTGGCTTAAGATATGTTATTGAAAGAAGGGTTGATTGAGGTGTTTACCTGCTTCTTTTCTCCAGAGCCTCACCCCAGCAGGCTGGACCTGTTCTGCTGCTGCGATCCACAGTGCACTCAACTTTCCCCAGCTCCCTGCTGCTCTCCCAGCAAGTCCCACGTTTCTGCTGGCTCCTGAAACACACGCTGTAGGCCAGCTTCCCCAGCTGATGCTCTGGTTCCCCTGAAGCATGTGAGGGGTGCAAGTGGCCCAAGGTCTGTGAGGAATGTGCACTTCTGGGGAACTGTCCTGTCTTCTCAGAGAATGTGTAGCACCTCTCCACTTCTTTATCCAGGCTGGGGGTTGGTGTGTGAGGGCTTCTAGTCCAAAGCTCACTCATGTCTGTCTGTACTTGCTTTTTGATAGGTCCATTGCCTTTTGAAGGTATTGTTGTTACGATGGATTCCCACCAGATGAATGGAACCCAGAGGGTTGTGTTTGACAGAGTGCTGACCGAGTCTGAGTGTAAGGACCTCCTCCGGCTGACAAAGGTGAGGCCTGAGTCTTGCAGGAGCTCCTGTGTGTGTACTTTCCTCCGCAGCAGACAGAGTTGTAGTGTTCCTAAGGGGGAGAGATGGCAGCATAGTGTGTGTCATCTGTATCCTGTTCCAGGCAGCAGGAGAAGCAGGAGATGGCTACCGGGCAAGACGATCACCTCACACCCCACATGAGAGATTTGAAGGGTTAACAGTTCTGAAAGCCATGCAGGTAAGTGGCTCTGTGAGTCTGCCACCTCCTTGATTGTCCAGAAAAAAGTGTTTGCCACACCAGCATTTTCCTCTGTGAAGTGCAGTCTGGTTGGGGTCATGGTTGTGTTATCTTCCTCACAAGCACACATGCAGTCTCCCCTGACCCTCTTCATCTGCAGTCATGTTTAGGCATGTTGTACATGGAGGGCTTGACAAGTGCTTTCTCTCCTATGAGACAGTGTTTTGGGATTGCTACTTGTCCCTGTGAGGGGACATGCTTAGCTTAGAATTAGAGAATAAAATAAAGATGGTAGGAGCTTCTGGAGATCTGTAATCCAACCCCCTGCTTTCAGCATGGCTAACTCCAAAGCTAGGTGAGATTCCTCAGGGCTTTGCACTGGTGAGTCCTGAACATCTCCAAGGGTAGAAATTCCCCACACTCTCTGGGCACCTGTTTCAGTGCTGTATCATTCCCAGGAGGATGAAATCTTTCTTAATATCTAGACAGAATTTCCCTTGGTGCAGCTTTTGCCCATTGCTTCTTGTCTTTTCAGTGTCTTTGTCTAAGAAGAAATTGTCTCTATCTTCTCTATAACCCCCTTTCAGGTGACAGGAAACTGTAGTTAGATCCTCCTTTGGCCTTCTCTAGGCTGAAGAAACCCAGCTCTTTCAGCCTCTTTTTTGAAATCATGTGCTCCAACACCCCTGCGATCTTAAGACCTTTCACTGAAGATTCATTCCAGTTTGCTAGTGTCCCTTGTTAATGTTGGACCCAAAAGGGTACTGCATTCCAGATGTGGCTTCATGTGCTGAGTAGAAGGAAAGAATTTCTGTGCTGTACACATGTATTCCTGACTTATATTTACAAGAGAAAACATGTTCTTTTCTTACATGTGTGACCACAGAATTTTACACAGGTCTCTTCTTCTGTACTGTGTATAATTTCTTAGAATATCTTTGTATGTAAGTATTCTAACAGGCTTGTTTTTCACTTGTAGCTGGCCCAGAATGGGGACGTGGACTGGAGAGATGCCAAGTTGTTTCTGCAGGCCAGTGAGAAATCACGGAAAATCGTAGAGTCCTACTTTACTCCTGGAAAGAAACTCCATTTCTCATTCACACACCTTGTGTGCCGCACAGCTGTAGATGGTAAAGAATCTTTCACCCTGTTAGTCCCTATCTCCTGGGCAGTCTCCTCAGTCCCAGCCATGTGCTCTCAGGAGAGTCTCTTTCCTTTACTCTCACTGTGCCCCTTTCTCTCTGCCTTATTTATTGAAACTGAAAATGCCCATATTCTTTTTCAAAACTTCAATTTTCAGAGGAGCAGAGAGGTCGTATGGATCTTAGTCATCCTGTCCATGCCGATAATTGTCTCTTGGATCCTGAGGGGCAAGAGTGCTGGAGAGAACCACCTGCCTACGTGTACAGGGACTACAGGTAAGAGAAGAAGGGGACCTGCATTAGGTCATGTGGACATCAGAATGCCTCCACAGCCCCATCAGAGGATAAGCTCAGCTTATCAAAAATAGGTGATGCATTGTTGGCTCAAAGACAACCAGGTCTGTAGCATCAGGCAAAAGGCTGCATCAGTGGCTTCAGAATGAGGTGTGAAACACCTTTTCTAGCCTGAGAAAAATATCTTGTCTTCCTCCTTTCTCCCTTCCCAAGCATTAACAGGGAGCAGAATGAGGCGCTGAGGTTGCTTGAACTAGAACCATGATATAAAATTGTCTTCTTAGGGCTCTACCACAGTACTACAGCCCACTGCCAGCTGTTCCTTGTAAACATGTTCCATCTTTCACAATCTTACTGCTGCATTGTCCATGAGTTACAGGAAAGGGAGAACTAGGCTTCTTGGATTTCCTTTGTTTGAGCAGCCAGTGTACTTTGGTGAATATTTTCCCATTCATCTCTCTCAAGATCCACTGCCGATACTTTGTGTTGGGTTTTCCATTCTATGTGAAAGGTTTTGTTTTTTTCCAGCCTGTGTCAGAATTTTATATTCTTCTGTGAAAGAACCTGAAATATTTTAAAGATGATGACAATTGTTCCCCACTACAGACAAATTAGGTCAGTTTTCTATAGCTGATTCCACCTATCTACCATCCCCTATATTGGCATCCAGAAATCTTATTTGCCTTTTCTTTGAGTGGTAGCTGTACTCAGAGCAGAAATCTTTTCTGAGCAGCCTGTGATAAGGATGTGGGACTTAGAGGGAGTTGAGGTATCATTGAGTCCATTTCCTTTCTCACATAGATGTTGATGTGGTACAGTCAGATTGTAAAGTTACCAAGCTCTGCAGTGTAACTGGTTAGATCTCTGTATTTCCCGTGGGAAAGCAGTCCTGTCACCTCACTCCTGCCTGCCAGTGGGCTTCTCTGACTTCTGCTTGAATGTATATTAAAATATCTTACTGGGATCTGTGCCACCAAGCTATTTCCAGGAGTATTCCTGTCCTCTTGCAGAGAGAATTGTGATTGACCAACCAGCTCACAAGGGCTGAGCACTTCCAGTGTTGTTTTGGATGAGGACAAACTCCATGAATTTTGTGCTCCAGACTTCTTGGATCTCTTCTGTGTATTTGTGTAGTGGTCATTAATGAAACTATTGAACAGTATTGAGCCCAGGGGTCCCAGTGTTCCAGTGATTCTCCTCCATGCAAAGAGTACTCCTTTGAGTGCCAGGGCTGCACTAGTCAGTGTGAGCTGTTCATACGTTCCTCTTCGTCTTCTCTGTGTTAATTACTAATTTCTCCAGAGGCACTATTCTGACTTTTATCAGAGTCCAAACTGCTGAGATCAAGCACATTTTCTATGTCTATGAAATCAACTGTTTTGTCAAAGATTGTGTGACTAACCCCATCTGCTTTTAGTACCCCCGTGTTACATTTTAAGACCATTTTCTATTTACCTTTTGTACTTCAATTACCCTTCTCAGAAATGGAGTCTGAAGCCCTGCAAGCTATTGAGGTCAGGCTAATGGACCTGTTATTTCCTACCCTCCTACCCTTTTGTGTGTCTGAGATCTGTCCTTGCTTTTCTTCAGTTGTGTTACCACCCTGACTTCAAAGTCTTATTGAAACCCAAGGGCAGAAGAGCTATAACTTCCTGGCTTTCAGGGCTGGTAATCTTCTCACCGACCTTATGTCTGTAATGTTTTGCTTCAGCAGCCACAGTGTTGATTTCTGTTTCTTTCTCGCAGTCCCATTAATAAGCCTCTCTTGTTCTCTGACATTTTCTATCAGCTTAATTGAATACCAAGAGGAATGCAAGTGTAATAGTTTGTGGCCCATTCTTTGACCCGATTGACAGTGGCCTCACCTACACTGCACAATGGCCTCGCTACTTCTCTTTCTGTCTAGCATTAGTAAAAGAAGTTATTGTTTTATGCATGCAGTCTTTTTGACCATTCTTATGTCACCCTGAAATCCATTGACTCTTAAGACATGGCTTTCTTTGCTCATCAGTCTTCTCTTCCAGTTTTTGGATTATTCCCAATCTTAAAAGCATCATGTGGGTTCACCTAGCCCATGGTGTTGTCACAGCAGTGCCACAGATACGTGCTACAAGAGGATTAAAAACAAAACAGAACAACTGCGTAGAGCTAACTCCCTGGCATGCTCTCCTAGCCTCTTGTGGCTTGCAGCTCAGGGACTCCCCTGAGTCAGGCACTGCTGTATTTAACACCCCTCAAAACGGATTCCTGTGTAAAGTGATCTGGTCACTTTGAACCTGTGATATCATTCAGGTCCCACAGCCTCCTGCAACAAGGAGTGTGGGGAGTACCTGGGAAGAATGAGCTTCACCCTCCATATGTCCTCTTTCTTTTTATCCACAGTGGCATTCTCTACCTCAATGATGACTTCCAAGGTGGGGGCCTTTTCTTCACTGAAATGGACACTGTGACTGTCACAGTAAGTCTGGGACTGGCCAAAAGAAGGGGAGAGGACTGAGTGGTAGGCTTAATCTGAGCAGGAGGAAACTAGTTGGTTATTGGATCCCACCACTCCAAAAACAACCCAGTGCTGGTGCTGTGGCAGATTCAAATAGGGGCACCTAAAGGCAAATTGATGCAAATTTCAGACACAAGAGAGGTTAACTCTTTCCTAGCTGAGATGTTCCAACCTCTTCCAGTGTGTGTGTGTTTGTAACCTGGGTTGTGTCTTAGATTTTCTCTGTCCCTCTGCAAGACCTGCCTTGCTGATAGACTGGCAGCGGGTGCTTAGTGGCTCTCCACTCTTCCACATACAGTGACCATGTACCCCAGAGCAGGGTGATGCTGGCTTCATTGTCTCTCCTCTTCCTGGCAGGCTGAGGTGCGTCCTAAGTGTGGGAGGCTGGTAGCCTTCAGCTCTGGCAAGGAGAACCCCCACGGCGTGTGGGCAGTGCGCCGTGGCAGGCGCTGCGCCATGGCTCTCTGGTACACACACTCCCAAGAGCATGCTGAACAGGTAAAGGACCATGTTGGAGAACTGAATACAAGTACCTCCAAGCCAGAACAAATGCCCCTGAGGAATAGATTCTGTGCTTTCCCATGTGGCAGAGCCTAGTGCAGCAGCTGGGGCTTGTCCTCTGACAAGGTACCTGATCGAGGGTCCAGCCTATGATGGGTCCCACAAGAGACAGTGGACTCTGGCAGGGATTGGATGGATGTGGCAAAGATGAGATGTGTCTTGTCAGCCCCTGTGAACAGGATGAAGACCCTAGCAGAGAGGGATTCACATCATCTCTGTCTCCATGGCTGCAGGAGCGGGTGAAAGCAGAGGAGGTGATGCAGCAAAGAGCTGTGGAGCAGGACCGGCCTAATGGAAGAGAACGTCAGGGAGCTGATCACAGCGGCAGATCCTCCTCAGAGCTTCCTGTTTCCAGCAGTGGAGCCAGGGGCATGAGCTGGAGACACAAACCTGGCTCAGACAGGACACAGCGCCCCAAGGAGCTACGTGCCAGAGATGAGTTCTGAGAATGTCGGGCCTGGGGGCAGAACTGACACACACCATGGCCTGGCCAGTCTTGGTAGAACCGGGACCACAGAGGCCTGGAGCAATGTATTAGCATGCTAGAGCGTAGTGATGGGGTGGGATGAACCTTTCTTCTCTGTGACATCCCAGCAGCCAAAAATGGTAGCAGGGACAGAGTATTAAAGTCAACAACAGGAACTTCACTGCTTCACCAATGTGTTTATGTCACTCAGAAGTAAGGAGGTAGGGTCTCCTCATCCCATTCCTCTCAGTGCCAGGTCCCTGATCATCCAGGGCCAGATCCAAGAGGGGGAGGAAGAGCCTGAGGTCTTTCAATAAGGGCTGTCACATTCAGGAACCTGAAACAGCAGCCTCTGAATTTCCTAGGCACCTGCAAACTCCATAACCTCCCAACTGGTCTGCAAGGGTGAGGGACTGTGAATATATGGAATAAAAGCAAAATGCTGGACACAGATGTTGGTGGAGCTTGAGTCTGTGCACCAGGAGGGAGACATTGTCACTTGTTGCTGATGGAAATTTAATTAACAAGTTGTGGAAGGAGTCTGAGCCCTAAGTGAAAGAAAACAAAGTAATTGCCTAGATGCCAGCTGCTTCCAGTAAGGGAGAGCACAAGCGAAAGTCAGGTCTGCCATGACTAACCCCTGGAAAACATGGGAAGTCACTTTAAGAAAAAGCACTGTATGCTCATGGTTTCCTGCAGCAAAGCATCTCTTCTTTTTTTTTTTTTTTTTTTCCCTGCCCTGTCCATGCACCAAATTGCCCCTGAAAGCAGAAGAGATATTTTGTTTATGATTTTCCACCCTGATGCAAAGACAATCTGCTGTCACTGTGCAGGGGATTAGTGTCCTGAGATGAGATTACATGGTAGCCACACAGGAATTGAATGGGGTGGATATGGAGTATGGAAAAGCGCAGTGACCCTTTTCCTGGGAAGCATTAGAGCCAGAGATCAACCTGTGGTCATGACATACACAGGCCTTGATGGGAGTTGTGCATTGGAGACACAAACTACGGTTCAGATGGAAGAAATCGATAGGGCCAGGGCTAATATTGTGAGAGGTGTGGGAGTGATCCCCTTGTTGCTGTTGGCACAGGGCTTCTGCTCCATCAAAAGGTAAATCTCCTCAATTTGAACCCAAGCACTTACTTAACACACACGCTTGGTAAACCTGCATGGGCAACCTATTTTGCTTTCTGTCTTTCCCAGGGTCACAAGAAAAAGACAGTTCCATGTGTGCATTTCAACTTCCATCTCCCTGGTGGGAGGTCCATCACATCCTTTAGCACTCACGCATCCGTCCCGATGATTCATGTGGGGTTGTTGGATGGTTCCTAGTTGATGGGGATGTGTTGGAAGGTGATGGGCCAGTGTCCACATCTCTGGCTTGTTTTGCCCAAAGGTGGCTTGGGTGATTAGACTGATGGCCTCCTGACGTCAGATGAGATCCGTTAAAAGGTATTTATCTCAGGCTTGGGCCAAAGCCGCGGGAGAGATTAAAAGAGATTGAGGCCAAGATAATCCCCTCACAGCATCCCACTAAAGTGGCTGCCAAAAGGCATGCCACCAAATCTTTTGCCACCCTTGGCCCCTGTGCCCAGTTCTGTTTTCCCCATGCAGAGCCCAGTTTGCTGCCCAGAGAGGGTGTGAACCTGGCTCTGCCATGAGTTTTCTTTTGACAGGACCACCTTAGATGGCTCCATCGCTTTTCCTGCCCTGCCCAGGACGTGAGTGGCATGTCGTCCCTGGGAAAACAGGGATTCCTGTGTACTGTGAGGTGCAGCAAGCCCTGCCCCAGTGGCTGATAATCCTAGCCTGTTCTGTCTAATCTTCACTTTATTAGTTTGTGTCTGATATAAAAAGAGGGAGTCAAATCTGCCGGTGATGGTTTCTTTCCCTTCAGGAGCAGTATGCTACTCTCTCTTTTTACCCCTCCCCATCCACCTGCTTTGCATTATGTCCCAATCCGATTTCCCCAAGTCTCTGGTGTCTGATTTAATTTGCCTGACGCTGCTCCTGGAATCAGCCCTCCCCTAGCCCCTCCCGTCCAGAGCCTTCCAGCTCCCCATGGGGAGATCAGTCCTGGGAGAGGCTGAGGAGCAGAGAGGCAGCAAGGGACTCGCTGAGTGGACGGGCAGAACTGATTGAAGGCTGGACAGGGACAAGGGGCTTCTGGCTGGCAGGGAGCCGTTCTCAGCGGGTGAAGCAGGCCGTGAGGGTCCCATACAAGAGGGACGGCAACCCACCTCGCCCTACAGATCCCGGTAAGGATGCTACCTCGTTGCGATGCCTGAGGTCACCTTGGTGAGCTTGGGGCACAGGGTTTCTTGATGTGATGCTATGGCCAGTATTTGTATGAGGTCTGATTTCCTATGCAGGCACCTGAGAATGTGGGAGCGAAGAAGTTAGGGTTAGCACTGAGAAGTCTTTACAGTGATAAGGGGCTTTGTGCTGGGATGGGATTGCTTGTGCTCCCCTTGGCAGGTAAATCTCACCAGTTTCCAGACTGGAGCAGAAGGGTAACACCTCGCCAGGCAGACCTGGCACTCACTACCCGTACGCAGTCCTGCACTCCCGATGCACCCGTGCCCACACCTCTTTGCAGTTGGCTGCTTCTCTGGCTGGAGAAGGACCCCTCAGAAAGCAAGGATCAGAGCAGGGTAATTTTACCCTGGCCTTTGATCTCCATCACAGGAGAAGGGGATCATCTCTGTATCCGGCTCTGGAAGGAGCCCAGGGTCACCAGGGCAAGTGTGTGAGGCCAGCCTGGGATTACACAGAGACCCAGGGACACTGCCTATTAATACTCAGTCCTTCCTCCTGCACCTTTCCCTTTTCTATTTACAGCTCTCCCAGCGTCCCACAGAAGGACCACTCCCTTCCCAAGGAGGGGGAAGCTACACAGAGGATAGGGAATAAGGGGGTTCACCTCCACTTTCTTCCCACCTGTCGCACCCCTGTCCCCACTAGGGAGTGATTCAGGTGGCTTGGCAGCACAGTCTCACAGGGTGCAGACAGGGCCCCTGCCCTAGTATGATGAAAAAGACACAACCACTGCCCTGAAAAGCCATGGCATGGCAGCAAAAGGGGGGTGATTCCAGACTCTCCTCCTCCTCATGCCATGGTAGAGGCATTGGGTCTGCAATGAGCAGATGTCCGAGAGGTCAGAATGGGTCTGGTTGCTCACAGACAGGAGTGCTGCAGCAAGTTTGTTGGAAAAGGCAGGATGGGGGAGAACTGTCATGTTGGAGAGCAGAAGTGAAATGCGGTTTGAAAAGACAAGAACTGTGAACTGGATGAGCACAGCCAAGGCAGAGCTCAGAAGAGGGCTGGCATGAACTGACTAAGCCCAGGCTCTGTTTAGCTGTGCCACACACCTCAGTGATGCTTGTAGGAAGCACAGCTTTGTAGACCAGTGCTGGTGCCAAGGTCCTCCTGACGGCAGCTCTTTGCAATGCTGGGGAGCTGGCAGTGAATTGCTTTTTTAAGGTGCCTAAGACTTCGTTTCCTCTACTACTTAGCGTCCGTTTGAAAGAGCCCATACTTCCAGAAAGCACTGAGCATGCACATTTTAGAAGCCTTTCCTCTTAAAACAAGGCTGGGCAACTACCATGAGCAACTGTGAGCTGATCTGTGGATCCACAAGAAATGTGCATCCCTAAGGTCCTACTGGTCACAGCAGAACATGCCTTGGACAGACTCCAAGTTCCATTCCCCTTTCGTCTGTTTTCCCCCATGTGATTCCCCCATTTCCTGTCCTAAATTTACATGACCATGACAAGGTGCTCTTTTGCACACCTGTCATGATCCTCCTGGGAGGCAGCTGTGCTCCAATGGGGACTAGGTAACTCGCTCTCCACAAATTGCACTGGGACATGACAGGCAAAACTGGAGCTATTATTATCACTCATCTGTGGCTTCTTGTCCTTCTGAGACTGAGAGCAATTCCCACCTTCATTTAGAGTGTTCCCTCAAAGGGATTTAAGGGTTTGGACAAAGTCCTGAACCTGAGTGGCACCTTCTCTATATTTAGCCCGTTTTATCCGTCCTCGACATTGTGCCCCTGCGCTTTGATCTGCCTACCGGCTCCGAAAGCCCCTCATCTGGTTGTGCAATTTCACAGAGCAGGTACTGTGAACTGGCACTCCCATGTTAGTGCCAGCAATGAGAAAGAAGCACCCAGGGAAGGGAAGAGGATGGTAAAAACTAGGAGAGATGCAAGGAAGACTGGGTATCTGGTGGGTGGTGGGGAGGACATGTGCAGCCAGCTTTACCTGGGGCAGAAATTGCATGTGAATGGAAGGAGGAGTGAAAAAGGCTCCTGTTTCCATGCAGCTCTGGGCAGACAAAAAAGAAGAATTCTATGATGACAGTTTAAGGCAGGTGACTGGACAATTATCTCATCCAATGCTCTATGAAATGGCAGCCTGGAGAGTGGAGAGCCAGTCCTGTTCCAGCTGAGAGAAAGCTTCAGGAAGGGTTTGCTGTGTAGAGACCAGGCTTTGGGGACCATGCAGAGGAGACTGGAAGAAAAGAATCAGAGGGAAGAGGTGGCCCACCAAGAAAAGGTGATCCAATGCTTAGGGCTGATGGAGAGCAGGTGGGATCAGTCCTAGGGAAAATGGAGAAAGGGGAGGGTGTGGACAATAATAAAGTTATTTCCTGCCCTTGGGTCACAACAACCCCAGGCAGCGCCACAGGCTTGGGGAAGAGTGGCTGGAAAGCTGCCTGGCAGAGAGGGATCTGGGGGTGTTGATTGACAGCCAGTTGCATATGAGCCAGCAGTGTACCCAGGTAGCCAAAAAGGCCAACAGCATCCTGGCTTGTATCAGGAATAGTGTGGCCAGCAGGACTAGCAAAGTGATCATCCCACTGTACTCAGCACTGGTGAGGCTGCAGCTCAAATACTGCACTCAGTTTGGGGCACCTCACTACAGGAAAGACACTGAGGTGCTGAAGCGAGTTCAGAGAAGGGCAAAGAGGCTGGTGAGGGGCCTGAAGCACAAGTCAGATGAGGAGCAGCTGAGGAAACTGGGGCTGATTAGCCTGGAGAAAAGGAGGCTGAGGGGAGACCTTATCAATCTCTACAACTACCTGAAAGGAGATTGTAGCATGGAGGGTGTTGGTCTCTTCTTCCAAGTAGCAAGTGATAGGAAGAGAAGAAATGGCCTCAAGTTGTGCCAGAGGAAGTTTAGGTTGGATATTAGGAAAAACTTCTTCATTGAGAGTGGTGTCAGGCACTGGAACAGGCTGCCCGGGGAAGTGGTTAAGTCACCATCCCCAGCAGTGTTTAAAAGATGCATAGATGAGGTTCTTAGGGACATGTTTTAATGCCAGTGTTAGGTTAATGGTTGGCCTCGATGATCTTAAAGGTCTTTTACAAACAAAATTATTCCATGATTCTGTAATGGCAGGCCTGGTCTCCGCAGAGTGGCTGGAAGTTCAGAGCTGCCACATGGTGTGTTAAGAGGCAGTGACTAGAGCTGGACACAGTCTTCGCATCTTTTCTGTGTGCTGAAGCTGAGGGACAAACACCACAAGATAAGGAGGATGTGCAACCTCCTACTGACAGCAACAATGCCTTCTCCAGCATCTCCCCAGTCTGTCAGTTAGCTGAGAGATAGTGTGGGGTATCCAACTCTTCCCAAAGGAGTAGAAGTACATGCAGGTGGGTTTTCATGTCCAACATCACTCATCTAGGTGCAGATATGTATCCTTGCTGGAAGGAACCTCCTCATCACTGTTCTGTCAAAATGAGAGAAGAAAAAAAAAAACACACAAACCTAGTGGAAAGGGCCCAGCTCAGTTGCTGGTCTGTCCCCATCCTTCAGCATAGCTGAGGTTGGTAGCCCCAGGCCACTGTTGTGGCCTGGGCCTCCAGGCCCTGATGGTGCAGCCCAGGGCTCGTCTCTTGATCTTTCACCATGTGCTGGGGCCAGTAGTCACATCCAGTTCCTGGGCAGGGAGCAGGGAAGAGGCAGCAGTACTGCATGTTCAGGTTTGCAGGCAGCAGGTACAAGTCTTCCTCTGCAAAGCATAGCTTATCACTCTGGGATAAGCTCATGCCTCATGGAAGCTGGGAAACGTTCATCTTCTTGTCTTTCCTACGCTTAAGCCATGCCTCAGGAGTTACTGGTCAAACAGAAACTCACACTGCCTAGGGAATGAAAGGAAAGCCACCGAGATGTTGAGGATAAGGGATTCTGGAAGGAAACTCAATGACCTCTACAAAGCAGTGAGCAGTGGGACTTGGGAGATACCTGCATGTGCTTGTCCACAGCAAGAGAGCAGCCTGACACGGGAGGATCTAAAGCCCTGTTGGCTGGAAAAAACAAGGCCTTCAGTCAACAGTCCAGAGAGGGCGGAGGTGATGTGACTCACAGGGACTAGGAGAATTTCTGTAGATGCTGATAGAGCATTTTTTGGCCTTGAGGCAAAGTGCTGTTCCTAATGATGAAGAATGACTGGAGCACATCTAGACACTCATACCTACCCAGGAGAAAGACTGAAGCAACAAAGGCAAGATTTGTCCACGAGACTGGGAAATGCTAAAGTCACTGGTGAAATTTAAGTGCATGTAACAAGAGAGAACAAAACAGAGATGCTGTATAATCGTACGGTGCACCTGTGTCTTGAATATGGATTACAGTTCTGGTTCATTTCCCTCTCTGCAAAAACGCATCACCTATACTTTGTAAACAACTGAAAAGGCCTTAGAGAACGTCATAACAGCTTACATGTGAGGAATTACTAAGTGTTCTCTGCAGTCTGGAAGAGAGGTGAATGCAGACAGATATGACAAAGATCTATCAAAAAAACAGGTGATGCTGGTGAGTAGAGACCAGTTATTTGCTGATTCTTCCAACTCAAAAGCTAGGTACCACCAAGTGGAATTAGTGCCATCCAGGAGTAGCCAAACTTCTTCACAGAGCATGCCACTAAGCTGTTGAAGTCTTCACCATGGAGGATGCTAAATTTCAGCACGGGTGCAAAAACTGTGTGGACAAAAGCACAGAAGAAAAGTTCATAAAAAATTTGCATACAGTAGTGCTCCCTTTAGCTTTGAAAGTCGATGAAAAGCTGGGGCTAGGAAAGTAGGAGAAATACAGTACTACTATCTGCTTGTGTTATTCTTAGATCATTCTCTTGGTACCCACTTCTTCTTCTTCTTCTTGTGAAACTAGAAGGCAACCCTGCCAGAGCACCTCAACAGCCCCTAGATTTTGTTGGTGGTAAAAGAGGTGGTAAGAACTGCTTTTCCTAGGACAAATTATAGGAAATAGCCACTGGTCTCCCCTCATCAAGCTTTCTACTCCTGGAGCTGAAATGGACAGCTTGGCTGTGAACAGGGAGAAGCTGACAAAGAGAACCCAGGACTTGGTAGAGCCTGGAATTGGAAGGTTATAAATAAGGAGATGAGGGGACAGGTCCAGCCAGAACCTCAGCAAGAGATTCTGGAGATCTTCAGCTTCCCAGTGTAAGTATAAGCAGCATACAAGACCAAATGGACCTTTAATCAGACCCAGTACAAACTTTTCAAATGTTAAGGGCTTTGACCAGGTACAGCATGACATTACCAATCTCAGCCATGAAATGGTTGCTAAGTCCTTATCAGAGATGCTTGCATTTGCATACTTGATCAGTCCTATATAAGTGCCCTTTCTATCTCACACCTTTCTCCTTTGATTTGTCTCCCCAGAATCAAGGCTGCCCCACGTGGAGGAGCCACCCCTAGGTCAGAAAGATGGGGGAAATGGAACAGATGAAGCAGGAGGCTGAGCAGCTGAAGAAGCAGATTGCGGTAATGTTGGCAACTGTCATTAAACTGCTGAGGAAGTGCCCTTGTGTCCAAGTTCTCCTCCTCAGCCACAACTTGGAGTTGAGCTTTCATCCTTGGAGTCCTCTGCAGTTCTGCACCTCCCTTTAAGTGCTAATGCAGATCTTCATAGCGTGGTAGTGGGAGGAGGGGGAGAGGAAGGGAGAGACAAGGCGACTCTACAACAGTAAGAAGGAAGTGGCCATGGATGTTTTGTCTGCAGAGAGTGTGGTGTGTCCCTGGGACCTCCTCAGTCTGCAAGACAGCCTGTGTTCTGCCAAGCAGGAATATCCTTGCAAAAGGTACAATATGAGGAACTGGATGCTGCAGAACTTTTGGCTCACCTTCCTGATGTTTGACAGGTGCTGAGGTGCCCTGGTCACAGATCAGAATCCCCTTGTGCTGGCTACAATCCAAATACAGCAAAGCCACAGTTCCTACCTCTAGCAGCCACCAGGCTCTTGGTTATGCCCCTGAATTTCATGTGCCATTGCCTTCATCATATGGCTTTTCTTTTTTTCTGTCTCATTTGCTCTTGTCTCTTCTCTAGGATGCCCGGAAAGCCTGTGCAGACACAACGCTTGCTCAGGTAAGGGACAGGTCTGGCTGGGCAGGTGAGTGTGTGGGGAGGACAGCTAGCTCCAGACCAAGGGGGACCATCTACAGCTGGGAAGCAGAGTTAGAAGGCAAAGACGTGGGGAGCAGTAAAGCTGCTGTCAGACCAAGATTAATTCTTCCTCTCCTCCTCATCTTTCCTCAGATTGTGTCTGGAGTAGAGGTTGTTGGCCGCATTCAGATGCGGACCCGAAGGACCCTGCGTGGACACCTGGCCAAGATCTATGCCATGCACTGGTCCACAGACTCCAAGTGAGAGAGATGATGCCGATTTGCTGGGTGCAGGGCAGCGCATGGGTATGAAGGGCAGGAAGGCTCTGATGGGAAGAGAGCTACTAACATAATCTTGTTCCTCTCTCACAGACTTCTGGTCAGTGCCTCACAAGATGGGAAACTGATTGTGTGGGACACATACACAACGAACAAGGTAGGAGTCAGACAGCTGCAGCAAATCGTGATGCTAGACCTTTGGAGCTAGTGCCCTCGTCCTGCTCCCTCTCTGCTGCCACAGTCCTGACATGGTTTCTTGTCCTCCCAGGTACATGCCATCCCTTTGCGTTCTTCCTGGGTCATGACCTGTGCCTATGCACCCTCAGGCAATTTTGTGGCCTGTGGGGGCCTTGACAACATGTGCTCCATCTACAATCTCAAGACTCGTGAAGGCAATGTCAAAGTGAGCAGGGAGCTCTCAGCCCACACAGGTGTGTGTGCTGCCTGCCTGCAACCTGGGTGCCCTCCGCTTCCAAACCTGCTCCGTTTCTCACATTTCCTTTATCCCCCTTCCCAGGTTACCTCTCCTGCTGCCGATTTCTTGATGACAACAGTATTGTGACTAGCTCTGGAGATACCACATGGTGAGTGTTATCTTCTGCGTCCTAGCGACATGACCTCTGGCTCTTGGAGGCATAGCTGACATCAGCAAGTGCAATGCTTTTGTTTAGCAGCTCTTCGCTCTCTAAGGACCAGTTGCTTCTGCACAGGGAAGCCATGCAGAGCACCTTAGGAAGCCAGATCCATTCTTCCTCCCTTGGCAGAACGGGTTCTCCTTTTCCTGGTTGAGAACACATGAAGATGCAGATCTATTGTTGAAGTAGTATGGACCATGTCAACAGCTCTTACAATGCATTGTGTCATTTATGCCAGGACACAAAACATCATAAATTTATGTGAAGCCCAGACACACACTCCACTTCTGAAGTCTTAGCCACTGTGCAAGGGACACCTGCAAAGCCAGTGATCCTTTGACTCCTGGCTCTCAGGTCTCGCTGTGCTGTGACTCTGAACAGTGCTGAGTCTTTATTCACCCCCACCTTGTTCCAACACTTGCTTTGGAAGAACCTCTTGACCAAGGGTGAGTCGGGATGTGGCATTTCCATCAGAGATCAAGGTTACATGGGGCTTGTTTGCCTGATTGTAGTGTGGGATCCCAGTGAACATGGCTTGTACATCCTATGAGCATGGATATGACAGACATTTCTCAGCTGTGAGTCCATCTTACCTCCTCTCAGTATTTCCTTCAGCTGTTGCAGTTATGGGAATACAGTCAAACCCCACACACCCTCAGCCTTAGTCTCTCTCTACTTTAGTAAAGGCAGGAAGATATCTCCTGTTGCATACAGCTGACTCCAGCGATACTCTCACCCATTTTCCCATGCTGTAGTCAGACTCATGGCTTCCCCTCTTGTGTTTGCAAGTCAGACAGCTCTTCAGCCCAGCTGTAGATCTGCTCTGCCTGGGTTGGCTCTGAGAAGTTCTTATCTCTCCCACAGCGCACTCTGGGACATTGAGACAGGGCAGCAGAAGACAGTGTTCCTGGGTCACACTGGAGACTGTATGAGCTTGGCCGTCTCCCCAGACTTCAAACTCTTCATTTCTGGGGCTTGTGACGCTACTGCCAAACTGTGGGATGTGCGGGAGGGCACCTGCCGTCAGACCTTCTTGGGGCATGAGTCTGATATCAACGCCATCTGCGTATGTATGCTGTCTGCACAGTGGTGGGGAGGCGAGGAAAATGGATGGTGGATTAGCTCTGAAACAGGGTCTTGGGACAAGCTTGAAATAAACTGTCATGGTTGTGTTGGGAACAAGGGTCTCAGGAGAGCTCAGACCCATGATCCAGCCTGAAGCAGGGAGGGCCTGAGTTCACTCAAGTTTGGAGGCTGGGTCTTCCTGAGCATCAGGGGACAAAGGCACATAGGACTGACTCAAAGCACTGCTTGAACCCAGCCAGCAGACTGTGATCTGTGGAGCTCAGTACCCTAATATGGGTGCTGCTGCAGCTTTGCTCATAGCAGCTGTTGAGAACCATGATTCAGGCATGCTCCAGGAGCCCTGGAGCAAGAAAAATGTGAGGCAGCAGAAATATTTAACTCATCTGAGGGTCTTAGCTCCAGACAGCAGAAATGGGAACCTGGGATCATAGGGAGATCTTCTGAAGGTGAAATCTTCACAGGAGGCAGCACAGATATGTGGGGGCAAGTATTGCCCTCAGAGACAAGGATTCAAACCAGAGCCCTAGAGGTGGCAGGACATGAAGCATGTCAGTTTAATCCTGCTCAGCTAACTAAATGAGTCTGCGATTTTCCTGCAATGTCTACTGCTTGAACCGCCCTCCACTGACTGCAATTAGTACAGCTTTGCTCACCTGTCCCATGGCTATCCTGCCAGCCATATCATTTTCTGCCATACCTGCTTCTGAGGAGCTCTTTTTTGCTCCTCAGAGCAAGGATGCAGAAAAAGAGCGTGTATGAGAAGGCTGATGTAGGAGGATCGAAAAGAGGAAAGCTGTCATAGCTCTGATTTGTGCCAGACCCCATCTGGGGATAATGGGTGGACACTTGTCAAGCCCGAAACTAACAGCTGGAGTTACAAAGAAAATAATCCTCCCTCAAGCACTGGGACATCTTGCAATAGCTCCAGCCCTTAGGTCATTTGCTTTCTTGAGGTGGAAGGGTTTACTAGGTCTTAGGAGAAACATCAGTCTCCCCCCTTCAGCAGACTCAACTTTTATGATCCGGTGCCTTGTCCCACTAAGTTTTCCTACCCCTGTGATGTCCTGGTGGTTAGCGAGGAGGTGAAGAATTGAGAAAAACTGGAAGGCACAGCCTGATTAAAATCTGATGTGTGCCCTCCTCAGTTCTTCCCTAATGGTGAAGCCATCTGTACCGGCTCAGATGATGCCACCTGCCGTCTCTTTGACCTCCGGGCAGATCAGGAGCTCATAGTGTACTCTCACGAGAGCATCATCTGTGGAATCACATCAGTCGCCTTCTCCCGCAGTGGGCGCCTCGTGTTTGCTGGGTATGATGACTTCAACTGCAACATCTGGGACTCCCTGAAAGCAGAGCGTGTGGGTGAGTGCCTCGTGGATGCCCCTCTTTCGTTCCCTGTAAGGTCTTCTGACCCTACCAAGACAAGGAAAAGGCCTTTATTTTTTCTAAAAAGGACACATCTCATACTGACTGAAACCAAATAAAGCTCCCTCACCCTTAAGAAGCACATCATAAGTAGTACAATTATATTTTTGGTAGAAGAACGATTGGCTTTGATATTAAGGAAGTCTAGCCTTTAAACAACATTGTTTCAAGGGAGAACAGAGCATTAAGGTTCCTATTAGCTAAAACTGCTCACAAGCACCAGTAGTATTTCCTACTTTCTCCTAGACTCTGCTGTTTGCCAGTGCCAGCTATTCACAGTACCACTTGGTGGCCAGGTACCAAGCTGAGCATCTGTGGATACTCTGTGATGCTCATATGCAGGATACACCCAAGTGCCTTTTTTCTTTCAGATGAAAATCTGAGAATTTATAATGCAGCCCATCAACAGCATTGCTATTTATCAGCCTTATCAAGAATGACATAGTTTCTTAGTCCTACCATTTCTCCAGGGTGAAAGTGGTTATATGAACATTCAGCTAGCCAGACCTTCCCAAGAACATCATCGTTCTTTGGCCAGTCCCATGGGTGGTGGTTGTATGCCACAAATGTTCTTCTGCATGTTTGTTCTTACTAGCCATGTACTGATTGTAATGAGTTGTGCAGGAACAGACAGCACAATGCACACAGGTGTAGGTACACAGCATACAGTGTGTCCTCAGAACAGTCAACCCCTTCATCTCTCCCAGCCCCACTACTTTTCCTGATCTCTCTTCTTTCCCTCCACAGGAATCCTTTCTGGCCATGACAACAGAGTGAGCTGCCTGGGGGTGACGGCAGATGGCATGGCTGTTGCCACTGGCTCCTGGGACAGCTTCCTCAAGATTTGGAACTGAGGATGGCAGCAGAGAGGGAAAGAGCAGGGGAAGCATGGCACACAGCTCGAGCCCATGCAAACAACAGAAATGCCTACCTACCACTCCCGCTTGTCTCTAGACACAGGTTGCTAGTAGGGGTCTCCCAGAGCAAAAGGGAAAGGAGAGGCTGGGGAAGTGGAACATGGAGAGCTGGGGAGCAGCACACACACTGGCCCTCCTCCGGCAGTTTCCAGCTTCATGCAGGCCTTAAGACCTGCAAAATACTGTTCTTTATGTCTCAGGACATTACAGTGCAGTTCAGACACCTTGCATCTTCAAACACCTCTACCTACATTGACACTCATTGTTCAGAGGACCTCTCATGCAGCACCTTTGTCCCAGGCTAAGCTCCATCCCTGATTAAACTCTACCTAGCTTCTCTGTGCAGCTGTCCTTTATCACTGCAGACAGCCTCAGAGATGTACTGGGTTTGAGATTCCTATTATGCAACATCAGGCAAAAAGGCAGTGTAAATTTGGCTCATTTTCCATTGGGAAAGACTTAGCTCAAGTCTTATCTATGTGTAAATGGGAGAAAGTAGCCCTCAGACCTGCCAGAACACCAAGGAATATTATATTTATTCTTATTGTTTGCTTCCTGCTGTTCCTTCTCTTTTTGCCTCACTCCTGCGTTGTGTGGTGACCCTGTCTAACCAGTAGGCTGTTCTGAAGTCTGTTATAGATCATCATAGCCCAGACTAATAAAAAAAGCTCACACAAACACTGCAGGCTGTGTTCTTTCCAGCATTACAATGAGCTACCTCAAGCATAACGTCTCTATGAGCACTGCCTACTGATGCCTTTCAGAGAACATCTCATCCACAAGCCTTGCTGTACCTCAAAGTCCCCAAGGGAGGGTATTCCTCATGTGTGTTTTGAGAAGAGGCTGTTAGCCCCAAGGCTTGCTGTCCTGGAGTTGGGAAGAGGGCTGAAAACACAGCCTTGCAAACCTTGGAGATTGGACCTCAATTACAAGACACAACCATTATATCCAGCCCCTATTCCCCAATTCAGCCCCTAAAAACTTGAGAACATCCTGAGGTCCCAAGGCTGTGGTAGGGAATGTTTAAAACCAGCAAGGTGTGGTGACTTATCTATAGATCAAGATAGTAATGCACAATACTATCTCGTCCTATTTTGGACCTCACACCCATGCCAGACCCTTGCAATAGGCTACAGTTCTTTGTACACACTAGTTTCAGGCCAGCATAGGTGCAGCAGGACTTTAGAAGTGACACTAGATACAGCAGTCTCCTGGACAAAGCTGCAGCTTCCCCACTCACTCTATAGTACATAGACCCTTCTCAGCACAGGCCTATGGTGGCATGTTACAGGCAGGGGGACAGAGACAAGTTTTAGGGTTTATGGAAGGTTGAACTCTTTGTTCCTGAATCCTTGTCCCCAAAGAACACATTGCACTTGGGAAGCAGGGGACTCCTACTGTCCCATCAGGACACAGATATAGTCAGTAAAGGCTTAACACAGATTTATTTGCTACATGTAAGAGCTATACATTAAATACATACAGTTGATATGTAATAAAATAACCGACATCTGTACTGTACATAAGATATGCAAAGTTAGGAGAGAGAGAGTATGTTCTTTCCCCTTTCCACAACAGGATAGGTGAGAATGACCACAAGTCTGGAGTTCCAGTCTATTGCAGGATTTCTTACCCCTAGAAGACTCTCAAAGCAAATTACAGCAAGAACCTGGAAAAGAAAATCTCTAGTTCTCCACAAAAGGACACTGTTGGTTCTCTTTGTTCAAGTCACTCCAAGCACAGTTCCCAGATTTGAGGCTCCTGTTCAGATCCACTGTCACTTCCTTCTTCTCTCCAAGGTTCTCTCCCAACACATACCTTTTACCCTAGAGAAACAGAAAACCAAACATATGGTGTTAAACACAAGTTAATTGAGGGTTAGTTAGTTCTCCGTGGAACACACAGCTCATTTTCAGGCAATTCAGCTTCGCCTCTCTTGTGATATCTAAAAGAAAGGATGCACTAAAAAGGGCAGTATAACAGTAAGACCAAAGATACAGACATTGAACAAGACTTGGAAGCATCTAGGGACAAGACTGACCCACAGAAAAACACAAAGTATTTCACAGTTCGAAACTGGGGCACTACAAAATATAAAAATGTAAGTACTTGGGTTTTGGTTTTTTGGTTTTTTTTTTTTTTCTCCCCCAGACCATTCTCCCTCCCACAATAAGACTCACTAAGATTTACCTGGCGAGGGGCAAGAGCACTGGGGGAATTATCATCTTGCAGGATGCTGAGGGGAGAGCGGCCAGTTCCAGCGGAGGTCGCCATGATTTTGTTGTTGGTCTTGCGTCTTACAGGCTTGCTCCCTAGTGACAGAAGGAAGCACATCAGTGTACCACAACAAGGCCAGAGGCTCCTGGATTTTAAATACCTCCTGGCCTCTGTAATCTAGCTTGCTTTCTTGCACAGCAAAGACTGTTACCCAAGGACTTGGAAGGGACCTCTGGATGTCACCTAGTCTAATGCCCTTGCTCCAGCAAGGCCACCTAGAATAGTTTCCTAAAATCACATACACATGGCTCCAAGAACAGAGACTCTGTAATCTCTCTGGGCAACCTACTCCAGTACTCTGTCATTCTCACAGTGAATAAAGGGTTTCCTGATGTCCAGATACAAGTCTGTGCCCATTGCCTCTTGTCCTGTCACTGGGTACCACTGAAGAGAGCCTGGCTCTTCCTTCCTTATAACCTCCCTTCAGGTATATATACTTATTAATATGATCCTCCCTGAACTTTCTATTCTCCATGCTGAGCAGTCCAAGCGATTTCAGCCTCTCCTTATAGGAGATATGCTCAGCACAGAGTTTTCTGAAACATGTTTTATATTAAAGACCCTCAGCATTAGCCTCACCATCACTCCCCAGCTCTTCTCAAGGAAAAACTGCAAGAACCCACTGAACAGGCCTCCACAATTATAATCTTGTCTCAGATTAGGGAAGATCTCATATTTACTTCTTACAGAGGCACATTTATACCTCTTGATTTTGACTACATATTGGAAACATAGTTTTCTGGCTCCTGAGAGAAATCAGTTTGATAGAATACCAGTTCCCACAGGGGCTTCCCAGCTGCAGAGCCCCAAAGCCAAGCTATCTGAGGTGACAAGAGACAGCTGAACCAGGGGGAACTGACAGGGTCTCTGGAGGAAACCAAGCCTGGAGAAGGCACAGGCACCAGAGGGTGTTGACCTGCTCATACCACAGACCGTGCAGCTCTCCAGGCACACGGGACCTCAGGTGCAGGACTCACCACATCGAGCACTCACCTGAGAAGCCGGGCCCGGCAGCGCGGGCTGCCCAAGCCGGTACGGCATTGGGGGAGGGCGGCCTCTCCACCCCTTCTTCCGAAGCGGCGGCCGGCTCCAGGGAGCTCGGTCGGGGCGGCTCCTCCGCTGCCGGTTCCTCGGCAGGGCAGGCCGCTCCCGGCGGCGCCGGCTCCGGGGCCGCGGCCTCAGTCCCGAAGGCCTCGCTGAGCTGCTTCACCAGACGGTCCACACTGTCTGCCGGGGAGGAAGAGGCAAAGAACGGGATGAGCCGCCGGGACGCGCAGCCCGCCGGCCCACCACCCACCCGCCGCCCCGGGGAGGCTGCACTCACCACTCGACACGGATCTCATGGGCGTGCGGTAGATACCGGGCGTGGGCGAGCGCGGGTCCCGCTCCTGGGTGGTGCCCGCCGCCGGCTCGGCGGGGCCGGGCTGAGGGCTGCCCGCCGGGGAGCTCACCACCTGAGGAAAGGGCAGGCGTGGGGGTGGCGAGCCGGGGCCGCCGACACGGGCGGAGAACCCGCAGAAAGACGCCTACCTCGATGGGAGTGCGCAGGATGCCGGCGCTGGGGGAGCGGGGGTCGCTGACGTGCGCCAGGTGCTTGTTGCGGGGCGCGGCGGGGGTGGCCGGGGCGCTGCCAGAAGCCCCCATAGCAGCAGATGCTGAGCTGCACTCGCACCCCGCCCACCGCCGCGATTCAAATCTCCCGCGCGCCCGGCGGCACCGCCCCATTGGCCCCGGCACGAAGGGAGGCCCGGCCCGCCCCGCCCCCGGGACCGCCCCCGGCCGCCCATCTCCCGGGAGGCCGCCCGGCGGCTCCGCAGCCTCCGCCCCGCACGTCCCGCCTCGCCAGCCCCTGGCTCGCTGTCAATCTTCGGGGAGACCGGCACCGCCTCCGCCGAGCTCTATGTCGCCATTGACCGAGGTGTCTGGCACGGCCTCCCGTGACGGCAGAAGCGTGGCTGCGATTGGGCGAACCGGCCGGGCGGTTCCGCGGGCCCGTCCCTCAGCCTCGCTACGGGCGCGCCCGTGCGGCCTCGGATTGGCCGGAGCTCGCATGCCCACGCTGGGCTCTGATTGGTTAGGGTGGGGCTGTGGGCGGTGCTGCAGTGAGCCGCTGTCATGGCGGAGCTGAGTGAGGCGCTGCTCTCGGTGTTGCCGTCCATCCGGGTGCCCAAGGCCGGCGACCGGGTCCAGAAGGACGAGTGCGCCTTTTCCTTTGACACGCCGGTAAGCGCGCCCCGCGGCCGGCTCGCCCGCCTCGCCGGGCTGCCCCCCGTTCCGGCCCGCTCCCAGCCCACTCCCAGCCCACCCGCCTGTCGGGGCACCGCCCGCGCGGGGCGCCATGGGACTTGTGGTTCCCCGGCGGCTGGAGCGGCCCGCGGCCGGGCGGAGTGTGGGGCTCTGGGGAACTACATCGCCCGGCGTGCCCCGCGCCGCGCCCCTCCCTGCCGCGGCGCGCTGGGGGCTGTAGTTTTGGAGCTGGGGCGGGCGTGGGCAGGTCGCTCGCCCCGTTCGGCGGTGGCCCAGTCCAGCCCCGAGTGCCTGGAGAGCTGGTGCCCCCCGACCTCCCTCTGCTGTGGGGGCTTTGCTGGCACTTATAGCCCTCGGTGGGGAGGGGCGCGCCCCAGACCTGGCGCTTGGAGGGGGGAGGCGGGCCGGCGGGCGGGCCGGGGGGTCCCGTCCTGCGGGTCTGAGCAGCCCCCGGGCCTCACCGCGTGGCATGGCCCGGTAGGCGGGGGGCGAGTCGGTGCTGTGTCATTAAGATGGCAGTGGTCCCTTCCCCAGCCGTCTCCACCCCGCCGTCATTCCTGCTCCTCCCTCCCTACCCCTGCCTGGCCTAGACGGACCTAGGGAGGCCCAGGCAGCCGGAGGGCGAGGTCACACCCTTGGCCTCCTCTGCAGGCACCCATCCGGCAGTGGGCTGCGGCTGGAAGGTACGGATCCTTTGAGGAAGCAGCACACGGCAGCTTGGCCCTCTTTCCCTCTCCAGGCCCCACAGTGATGGCTGGCAGTTCACCCTCTGCCCTGACTCTGTCCCAGCTGCTTGGTGTTGGGAAGCAGGCTGAGGGCTTCTTAGTGGCATCCCTGTTTTACAAACCTCTGTATTTGGGTCCCTCACTTCAATTTAAAAAGGGTATCTCTGCTGAATGATTGGTGTTTTCCAGGTCCTTGTGGGATGGTTGGGGTGCTTGCTCCAGGATTCATTCTTTTTCTGTTTCTGAGCTACTCACAAGCTTTAGAATGCAGCAGCAAAAATAAATAGTGGTCTGTTAATCTTCCTCACACTGTAGTTTGGCAAAGTTCCCTGTGGCACTGGGAATGGTGTTTTCAGATGGGATGGTCATATTGGTAATGATTGTACTGTGCTCTGAACATGTGAACTGTACATGCTGAGGATGTTTCACAAGGTAAGCTTCTGAGGAATCTTGCTCAGGCTTTCCTGATTCAGTAGCATCCTGTCGTAAATGAACAGGCAAACAGGTTTTCAAATACATAAGCTTGACAGAAGTACCTGTTATTCTGGGACAGCCAGGCTGGAGGTCAACGTCTTGTTTCTAACTAACTGCTGAGTGGCTGGTATGTAGGAATGAGGTGTAGCTGTGACTTAATGAATAATGAGTGGTGTTCCTAGAGGTAAGTCTGGGCCTATCATAGCAGTTGGAATGGCATTCTTTACCATTTTCCTCCAGTTTTTACCTCTCCTTCTGTTCAGGAGTCAGATGGCGGCTTATATATCTGCATGAACACGTTCCTGGGCTTTGGGAAGCAATATGTGGAAAAGCACTATCAGAAAACAGGCCAACGGGTCTACCTTCACCTCAAAAGAACACGTAAACTGGTAAAAAAAAAAAAAACAAACAACAAAACAAACCAAACATGCAATTAAACTTATTCTGAAATTGAGAGCTGGGCTATGTCTCTGTATTCAATCAGATACAGAATTTTGTCTCCTGAATATGACAAATGTGTTTCTTGGTGAATTGAGGTGCACCAGTTCTTTAGCTCTGCTTATGTTCAATTGTTATATGGGTGGTTTATGCTGTTTCTGCCTGGCATCTTTCTGTTTTCACAGTAGCTTAATTTTAATCCTTAAGGTTTGCCACAGCTTGCCTGTCCCCCTAACTCTATTTCTCTATTTCTTCTTAACAAAATAGAAGGAAGAAGATACAAACTCCACTGCTGGGGATCCCCCAAGGAAGAAACCAACTCGCTTGGCTATTGGTAAGAAAGCACTTGTGTATTATATCGTCCTTGTTGTTTTGGACCAGTCTTTTGGAGCTGCCTGGCTTCGTGGCACAATCTCTTTTGCCTTTCCTCTTCTGGGCTAGTTGAAACTAGTATCCCCAACTGAATTCGAACTTATCTTTTCTAGCGTGTCTTAGATGGGCAGTTACCACAAAACAGTTGTAGTGGTAGTTTTGTTCTGTGTTCAAAGCCGCATCATGTTTTCTGCAGGTAAATATGTTTTGCATCCTCTCTTAACTCTGTATATCTGACTCAGCTTGGTGTGGGCTATTGCTTAATGCAGATGTGTCCAGTGTGGGCCTGATGTAAGTTTGAGCAAACATGTAGGTCTGAGAAAAGTAAGTTTGAAGTTGCTGATAGAAAAACTATTTTTTAAACTTATGAGAAATTGAACTAGTGTTATTTATACAGATGAGGAAGAAATTACTGGTAAATGCTATATTGACATTTTTGATTGGTAGTTCTTTGAAATGCAAAGCTGATACTGGAAGAAATACATGTGAACACTACAATATTAAAAACAAGCCCCTTTTTGGAAGAACAGCACTACTGTTCCATTACTCTCTTGCACCAACTGCAAAGGCTGTCATGGCCAGAATGAAGATGCTGCTTATTTGGGGCAGTCTCGGCTAGTAATTTCTGAACCATTATGGAGATCCGTAAAGGAACATTTTTTAGTAGTAACAGGTTCTTGGCTTGCTGGAAGCTGACCACTAGAGGGAAATCCAGAACCTGAACTGTACACGTCTTGCTTTTTGCTCACTTTTTTCCTAGCTGTGCTGTTGTGTAGCAGACGCCTGGTGACTCCACTCTGCCACAGCACAAACCAAAATCAAGATTTTCAGCTGTTCCCTCTTTTTATGAGGAGGTGGAGTCCCCAAGGTCACTTCCAGCAAAACTGAGCCTAGAATTTATATTTGTTCAGAAAGACAATGCTTTTATGTGTATGATTGTGCTGCCTTTGGTGAGATGAGGCCCAATTCGCATTATAAGTTATTTCTGCATCCTCAGTTCTACAAAGGTCTTGAGACAACTGTTGTCATTTGGTCAGCAAATAGGTGCCTGTGATAAAAGCTTAGTGGTGTGAATGGGGCAGAAGGGAATAGAAGATAGTGTTTGAGGCAGTGATCTCAAATCCAGGAGAGATTTTTTTTTTCTCCCTCTTTTTTAGATAAACTGTGGTGATTCAGCTAATCCTGACATGGGAGATTTTTTTTAAAGTACTAGAAAAATTTAGGGGCAAGATGTCATTGGCTGCAAAATGTAGCCTTTGATCTCTCTGTGTCTTAGCTTTGCTCTCCATGGGAAAAAAGAAATCTACAGTGTTTGCCTGCCATGCCTGCATGTTTGTTGGATGGCTTTTGGAGTTAGTGGTACTTAGGTACAGCCATGGAGAGGGAGGCAGTGTACCTCATGGCAAGCTGTTGGCTATATATGGGGGAAGAAGGGCTAGGAGACAGTCTGCTGGCTGAAGACCCTCTTCGTCCTCAGGAGGTTCCCGTAATCACCCAAGGGGACCTCACCAGCCTGTTTTAGTTTGTTTAGAGTTTGGGATTTGTGCAATACCCTGAGGGATTCTGTATTGCTTTAGTCTATGAAGTGGTGACAGGAGATATCTCTGGGATGTGCTGAAGATGCACAGAAGAGGATTGTCTGGGTACATTGTTGCATGACGCTGGTGTCTGTTTTCAGGTATTTCTAAAATCTCTCAGGCTTGCAGCATCTGCATTCACTCATGCCAGTTGGTGCATAGTCTAAAAATCATAGGCATCTGAGGAAAGAGTTGCAGGAGATACTGTAGGAACAAGGAATTTTTGTCAATATTTTAACCAAATTCTGAACTGTGTCATACGTGGGATTCTTGAGGCAAAGGCAGTAAACAGCAAAAACTCATATTGCCTTCAGAGATGTTGCAGCCACATATCTTCAGAGATCTGTTGCAGTCATAGCATGCCATTTTTAAAGAAGTAAAGGAAAATCAGTTTAAAAAGAAAAACACAGGGGGTCAGGGCTGCTAGTAAGCCATGTGTCTTCTGCATGTTTCCTTCTGTGGTGTAAGGTGTGAATGCTTGGAGAACAGGAAAGGCCAAGGTTTTTTTCCTGAGTACCTACATAAATCAGAAACTGTTCTCTCCACTGCAAATGCTACTTTTTGATGACAGTTCATCTTGTCAAGACTGTGACTCTTGACAACTGGCAAATAACCTGTTCTGTATGGAAGTCCCATTTCTGTTTTAACCTCTGGAAAGCATGGCTAGACGGGTATGAGAAACTACTAGTGCTATACCTTTCCTAAGACTTTTTCTGTACTTCTGGATATTCTGGTTTCACAGGAACTCCTGGTTCTCCCCACTTAAGTTCAGGAGTCTGAACTGTCCTTCCTGGAAGAGGCAAGAAGCAGAGCCAGGCTCCTTAAAGATCCTGGTAGACTAAACCTTTGCACAGGGTAGTGTATGATCTCTTCATGCCCATTGCGATTCGTCGTCTTGGATACACCGTGAAGGATGAGCAGTAGTACTTCGTAACGGGCCCTGTTCTGGCCACTGCCTCTCTATTGCGGGTCTTCTGTTTTTCTGGTTGTAGTCAGAGTCCGTAGATTCCTTCTAAGCATCTATACAAAGAGCTGTGAAGTCCACATCTCCATCAGAACCTTTGGGATCCAGGAATAGAAGAAAGATTGTGGGTCACTAATCTAGAGCTTTGCCTTAGTTGTGGTGCCTTATTTCATGTAAGCTATGAGCAAACAGGCATCAGAAGCTATTTAATTTCACCTGTTACTGCAATGTTTTTTTCTTCCTGTAGGTGTAGAAGGTGGATTTGATATCACGGAGGAAAAGTTTGAGTATGATGAAGATGTGAAAATAGTAATTTTCCCAGAGCATTTGGATATTCCTCGCGATGGGCTGGAGGGACTACCAGACATGGTCAGAGACAGGGTATGTTTGGGTTGGAGGGCTGTGTTTTCTGTTGGTAAGAAGGAAACACCATTACAGAGGAAGAATTTCTGTCCTGTAAAAGGGATCCTGCAGAGCTGCTGTGACATCTCAGCTTGGAGTAAGCAGGGTTGTTCTCCATTTCTATAGTGCTTTATATTACAGAGCCCTGGCTTGTGGCTGAGGCTCCTGAGTGCTGCCATAACACAACTGATTTGCTGATCTGAACCTAAATGTGGAGGCTTGGGCCACTGTAAGCGTCTCTCCTTGTGCCCTGATTTTTTTTTTTTTTTTTCCTGCTGTTCTAATTCCAGATTGCCAGTGCAGTCGAGGCCATCCTGACAGCAGATTCAGCTTCACGGAAGCAGGAGGTGCAGGCATGGGATGGGGAGGTTCGACGTGTATCCAAACACGCTTTTTCCCTGCAACAACTTCAGAATGATGTCCGTATCCCACCGTGGTGAGCATAGTACTGAAACTAGCTGTATCGCTCTGTATGCTGGGCCCACCCCCATCACCACCTTCTCCTGTCCTGTTCTGGACTGCAGCAGCAGATGAGACTTCCTTTGTGAGTCTCTTGAGTGTGCCTTGTCGTAGTAAATTCAAGGGAAATGACAAACTAAGATACTTCAAGCTGCTTAGTGTTTTGAAGTAAGAGGAATTAGATTGTTTATACTGTGGTCAGTGGGTAGTAATGGAGAGAGCTTAGGAGGTATTATACAACCCAAAGGTTTTCACCTTAATCTCTTTTTTCTTTATTCCTTGTCAATAGTGGCTGGAAGTGCAGCAAGTGTGACATGAGGGAGAACTTGTGGTTGAACATGACTGATGGAGCCATCCTCTGTGGTCGGCGTTATTTTGATGGCAGTGGTGGCAACAATCACGCAGTCGAGCACTACCGGGAAACTGGCTACCCACTGGCTGTAAAACTGGGAACAATTACTCCTGATGGGGCTGGTGAGAAGGGGGGATCCTCTGAGGGTTAGGGGTGCCAGGCACCACTCAGGCTGACTGGGACCTCTGACAAGGAAAGTCAGAGAGAATTTCCAGGTATCAGGCTGGTGTTGCCCATCTTTTGACCTGGAACATGCAGTGTCATCCTATGATGAACTTTCCCACTCTGACCTACTTGTTGTGGCAGGGAAAGAACCAGCTGATAAAACCTTGCCTTCCACTTCCCCTCCCTTTTAATTTGAGGATTTTAGAATACTTATCCAGGTTGCCATCTTATTTTCTGTGGGAGAATGTTTATCAAAGAATTTTGTGTCCAAAGCCTGAGCAGAGAGTATATGGCACAGTACCCCACTCATGTCACTCCAGGCATACACATACCTCTGTACCTTTATCCGTGACAAAGTTGTTTGTCTTGTCGCATGATTCAGAGGAACTTCAATATTCTGTCTGTTGTGCTACTCCCCTGAGAAATGAGAGAAACCTCAACTGCTCTGTTTGTCAAAACTCCCAGTTCTGAGCACTGTGTTCTATTCATCCAGCAGTGAATTTTAGATCACGAGCCATTATAAGTCTCTCCTTTTCCTCTGTTCCTGCATAGACGTCTACTCCTACGATGAGGATGACATGGTGTTGGATCCCAACCTGGCAGAACACCTTGCTCACTTTGGGATTGACATGCTCAAGATGCAGAAGGTGAGGAGGGTGGCGTCCAGAGGAAGAGAGAAACAAGTCTGAGGTTTCTTAGCTGGATCACAGCTTTTTGTGATTATGCAGAACCAGTCCTGGTCAACAAACCCTGTTTTTTGTCAAGCAGAGAGTTGTCTCATCTGTCTCTCTTCTTTAGTTGCCCTTTTTACCTTTCTTTCCCATCCCTTGGGTTTATTTCCTTGCAGTTCTGTGTCAATACCATCCACAGGGAGGTTCCCAGACTCTGAGCTTTGCTCCTTAGATTCAGTGTTTGTGTGTGAATTCCATCGCCCTTTACAAGGGATGGTTCAGATGTCTCCCATGTTTCTTATCATTCTTCTTTCTAACCCAGGTATTCAGATATTTGAAAACAATTTTTGTATCTTCCACATCTTCTAATTTAATAAACCAGAATGGATTTGAGTCTGTGTTTCTCTACAGCATTGCCCTTTTGATACCTCTGATGTTCACTTGAGTCTTCTTTGAAATGTTTTCCTGTTCTTTTCCTCCTTAGACAGACAAGACAATGACAGAACTGGAAATAGACATGAACCAGCGCATTGGGGAGTGGGAGCTCATCCAGGAGTCTGGCGTGCAGCTCAAGCCCCTCTATGGGCCTGGATACACTGGGATCCGTAACCTGGGCAACAGTTGCTACCTCAATTCTGTGATGCAGGTGCTGTTCAGTATCCCAGACTTCCAGAGAAAGTAAGTGAGCTTAGTTGCTCCTTTTCATTGGCTTGGGATCCCCTGGGATCAGTACAAACATCATCTAGAGCTGGGAGCATCTGTTGCAGTAATCACGCTCAGAACTGTGTCTTTACTAGATGAACTCATATGTCCCTTAGATGGCTCCGTTTTGCTTTGCAGGTATGTGGACAAGCTGGAGAAGATATTCCAAAGTGCACCTTCAGACCCCACACAGGACTTCAGCACACAAGTGTACGTAGAGTTTTGGTGAGAGAAGGAAGGCTGAGGCTGCCTGGGTGCGTCCCCTCTGCGCTGCTACAGTGTGCTTTGCTGCAGGTTTCTCCCTCAAGCCTCACTTCTCTGTTTCCATGCCCATCACCAGAGACACTGGTCCTCAGTGATCTAAGCCAAGAAAGTTCAGCTGAATACCCCAGATGGAGAGAACAGAGCACATCTCAGGCTTCATGAGAGGCTCTTGAATGTATTATGTGGGGAATGCAGTACCATCTGTTACCACGAGGGGATTTTTGGTAGGCATATTCTGTCTGCAAGAGCAAAAAGGTGCTTGCTCTCTGCAATGGAGGAAGATGACTAAGAGCAAAGAAATACACAGACTTGGGCAACTCTGTTCTCAGTGGATAATTTATATATCCTTAAAGAGGCATCCTGAAAGAGGTATTTGCGAGCAATAGCAGGAGAATATATAGAAGAAGGAACACAAGTTTCAGGAGGGTCTTGCATTTTAAATACATGAGTTCTCTGCTGCATCTGTTTTAAAACAGCAAAGCAGGATATGGAGGTTTTCAGTGCAGGAATGGAAGGTGGCATTTGTGGAAAGGAGTTCAGTGATAAGGGAGCATTGTAAATATGGACAACCTGGGGTGAGATGTTCACTGAGGAGAGGATTAAGTTGAGACAGCTGGAAAGATTTTTGCCTGGGCAAAGGGAGGAACTGGTAGGGTTTGGTTCCAGACAAATGACAACAGTGATGGAGAGGGACTGGAATGAAGTGGAATAGTAGGAGAGTCTGAGCATAGCAGGAAATAGCTGAAAGTGACTGTTGTCCATTAAGTGCCTCACATTCTTGATCTTTCCCCTGGGAAAACGTGATCAATCTGCTCACAGCAATGCTATTTCTGGTTCAGACAGATTCACTCTACCCTGTTGTCTCCTGCACAGTCAGTCAGATGTACCGCTATTTTGCCCATATCAGGCTGTTGCTCAGTTTGAGTGTTAGGCAGCTGCAGTGTGGTTCAGCATCAGCTACCCTTCTGTGGGGAAAAGGAAGCTTTTCCTTTGTTTGCTCCCCACTGTGCAAGCAATAGTTGAGATTGGTGCCCAGAAGTTCTAGTAACTTTCAAGTTGATGTGTCTCATTGGCCCAGAGAGCAAATCAAGATAGGGTGATCTTGGCTGGTACAGCAGAGAAGGCTGATCTCTGTGGGATTGACAGTCCATGGTAGTATTAAAGCTGGATGGGTTGATGTACTTCCTGGAGTATGTGGGATTGCAGAGACCGTTTTGATGCTAACAGTGACTTCTTCATCATTCCAGAGCCAAACTGGGCCATGGACTGCTTTCTGGGGAGTATTCAAAGCCAGCTTCTGCAGATGGGGAACAACAGCCCGATCAGAAGGTGAGTCTTGGGTACAGCGTCCTCATGATGTATGTGTTTCGTGAGGCATTGTGTATGGGGGATGGAGAGAGAACCCTTTCTGAAGACATGTCCTGGGACTCGTTCCGGGGGCCTGTCACCTGAAGGAAAGCATGGCTAAGAGTAGAGTGCTACATGCCAGGACACACGCTTGGCAAATTATGACCACCTTTGTCTTCTGTTATTTGCAGGGTATGCAGAATGGCATTGCTCCACGCATGTTTAAGTCCCTCATTGGAAAGGGGCACCCAGAATTTTCCACTAACCGACAGCAGGACGCCCAGGAATTCTTTCTGCATTTCATCAACATGGTGGAGGTAATCGTTGAGTCTATCTGTCAAATTGTGGAAAAACCCAGCTTTGTTTTCTCTCCACAGCAGGGAGTGAGTAGTGGAGATGAGAAGCTGGCCATTGAAACAGAAGGAGAGAGAGAACACAGGGAAATGGGCCAGCTACCACCTGTGGGAGCAGAGAAGGAGAGGTGCTTGGCCATGTTTTCAGGGCCGATTCTTTGGAGGAATTTCCTTTGGGAATGGCACAACTGGACACATAAATTATCTTTAGGAGCAGGAATGTCCTGGGTTCCTGGGGTACAGAAGTTAGCACTATTCCTCTTTGCTGTCTTTTCCAGGGGACTGCATGCAGAAGTGAATACTCTTTAGCCATGTCCTATGTGAATCCACCACTACTGCAGATATTTATTTCTGCCATTCTGATGTTACATCTGTCCTTCTAATCTCTCCTTCTTCAGAGGAACTGCCGCAGCTCAGAGAACCCTAATGAGGTCTTCCGTTTTTTGGTGGAGGAGAAGCTGAAGTGCCTGGCCACAGAAAAGGTGAAATATACCCAGCGTGTGGACTATATTATGCAGCTGCCTGTGCCCATGGATGCTGCACTGAACAAAGGTCAGTAGTGCCAAGGCCAGAGCAGTAGCAAACATTATGTTTAGATACCGTACTTTTATTACAGAACTCCCTTAGTGAGAAATGAACTTCCTAAAGGACTGACTTTGTCACTTCTGAAGCCAGTTCGATCCTTCACCCTCTTTTGGGGGATCGGGCTGATTTCTTTTGAGATGGTGTGACATGGTGATGTTCCTCTGACACCAGAAGCTGGGCTGTGATTCAAACAGCAAGACAGGACTGCAGTAGACGAACAGTGCTCTGGAAGACATTGTCTGCTTTGTGCTCTATTCTTGATGATGTGTATCTATAGGCCAGTTCTGCCTCTGGGTGTAGCTGGCACCAGTTGCTTTGTAGGTACCTAGATGTGGTCTGTGACTCCTCTGCTTTATTTTGTAGATGAACTACTGGAGTATGAGGAGAAGAAGCGGCAGGCAGAGGAGGAGAAGCAGCCACTGCCAGAGCTGGTGCGAGCCAAGGTGCCTTTCAGCTCCTGCCTAGAGGCCTATGGAGCTCCAGAGCAGGTGGATGATTTCTGGAGCACAGCCTTGCAGGCCAAGTCTGTGGCTCTCAAGTGAGTGTGTGTGACTTACCAGCTAGGCTATGACAAACTGGCAATAGCTTTGGTGACTTCTTGTAGTTGCTTGGGGAAGAAGTATTCCCAAAGCTTTTTAGTTCTCCACATCCTGGAGCCATATAACATTGAAGCAGAGCGGGGACCAGTCTGTCAGTGCAGGAGTGTTTGCCCCCAATGGGCAGAACAGCAGTGCTAGTGAAGTCCTTACCATCAGATTTCAGTTGCTGAGGGGCTGTGAAAATACAGTGACGTTCCAGAAAACCAGCAGCTTCTATTCTAAATTCAAAATGTAGCTTTAAAAACAGTACTGAGAGTATGGCAACACTGGTCTTGCATGGCCTCTAGAATTTCTTAAATCAAGTTCTTGGCTACTAAAGTTTGAGCAAAACACTGAGTCCAACAGTCTCATGAGTTATTTTAAAGAATGCTAACAATGCTAGTAGCAAGGTCTAAAAAACAGCTTTAATTTGTCTTGCTGCCTGCAGCACATGCGGCAGTGCAAAGGTGTAGTGAGAAGATTACAAACTTAAGTGTCTTTCTGCTGCGATGCTACTGACTGTTCTTCTGCAATGAAAGGGTAGTCCTCAGAGAATTGGAAATGTTTTTCTAACAAATATTCTATTATTAATCGATAGCTACTATAAACAGTCAGTAACATGATCACAATGAAAAGTAACATTTCATTTTGCTTTTAGGTATTGTTGTGTTCAAGCAGTTTGGGAGAATGAGCATTGAATATATACTGTTACTTAAGTTAATTTCAAGGCATGTTGCAATTAGCCCCCAATAATAAGTATCTGTCTGTCTTATTACTGCTTCTCCCTTCACAAACATTCCTCTCTGTTTCATAGATTCCAGACACCCTCTCTCTCAAATTGTATAACTAAGTAATGTTTGATCAAATTCAGTTAGCTTAAAATTCCCTGCTTCTGCTTTGTATCCAAATAAGTGCTCTTGTGCTTGAAAGCTTGTGAGTTCTTGCAACTGCATCTCTCAGTCCAATAGAATGTTATTTCTTCTACACTCCTTAAGAGTTAGACTTTGAATTAAATACTAAAATCTGAGGAGGCTTGTAAAATACAGGATTGGAAGGTAGAGAACATGCACTATTTTTCCTCATCCCCCAAGATTTTGTAAATACTGCATCCCATCTCATTTGGTCAGAGCATCTGCTTTACAAGTGGTTCTGTGAAGAGTTTCAAGCTCAGCATAGGAGAGCTACACAGATATGTGTATTCCCCCATAGGAGATGCCTCCACCCTACTCACCGATTTCTTGAATCAATGTGGTGCCTTCAATCATTGCTGACAAAGTATTTAAAAGTATTTTATCTTTCAGAACAACACGGTTCGCCTCTTTCCCGGATTATCTAGTGATCCAGATCAAGAAATTCACTTTCGGTCTGGACTGGGTGCCCAAAAAGCTTGGTAAGAGGGTTGAGAAGTAGAGACCATATGGGTATTGGGTGTCACATATGGGTATTGCAGTCATTACTGCAAAGAGGAAAATAACTACCCCAAAAGGTGCTACAGAGTGTAGCTTATTGCATCCCCAGGGACTTAATCTTTCTTTTAGATCTCCCAACCAAGTCCTTTGGTTCTGCCCCTGTGGGGAGGCTGAGCAAAACTGTTTCTTGCAGATGTCTCCATTGAAATGCCAGAGGAGCTGGATATCTCTGCACTGCAGGGAACAGGGCTGCAAGATGGAGAAGAAGAAATGCCAGACATCGCACCCCCACTGGTGACACCAGACGAGCCCAAAGGTAGCCTGGGGTTCTATGGCAACGAGGACGACGACTCCTTCTGCTCCCCTCACTTCTCCTCTCCAACATGTTAGTGATTCTCCTGCTCTCTTCCTGATGCCTGACTCATTTCCTTGCTCTCCTTGTCTTGTCTCCCATGCTAGTGGTTTCCCACTTGCTCAGACTTTCCCAGTCCCTCTGTCCACCAATGTCGCTGCCTCCCTTGCATGCCTGTTATGCAAGGGAGTTATGCAAGGGAGTTTGTTGATTCCTGTTCCGTAGAAGATGGGGAGATGGCATGTCTCCTGCGTTTAGAGGGGGAAGAGCTGGGGTTTATACAAGATTTAACTGGTAGAAGTATTTTATTTTCACAGTTGCAGATGGGAGGTAGGGTTTGGAGGCTCGAAAAGAGCCACTGTTTCTGAGTTAATGAGTTGAATCCTTTTCTTCTTTGGGGTGTCTGTGTGTGAGACTGTGCTTCTGAGGAAGGATGAGAAGAGCAGAGAGACAGAATTTGTGTGAAATGAAGCCAGGAAATGATGGCCTGGGGGGCTGTGTGACACTGCACAAAACGGAGCAGGCAGGGCTGGGTGGAAGTGGGTGGCTCTAATCTCTGTCTTCCCACAGCACCCATGTTGGATGAGTCAGTGATTATCCAGCTAGTGGAGATGGGCTTTCCCATGGATGCCTGCCGCAAAGCCGTGTATTACACAGGGAACAGTGGGGTTGAGGCTGCCATGAACTGGGTCATGTCACATATGGATGATCCAGGTATGAGGCCACATGGCCATGGTGGAGCTTGTTGCTTCTGGGCCATTGTACTTCCTGTCCCACTACCACAGCAGAAAACTGAAGTAGTTTGACCTGAGACTGTGTCCCTCTTGGAGAGATCTAACTGCTCTGAGCTGTGTTCTGTTTCCTGCTGCAGACTTTGCTAACCCGTTAGTTCTCCCTGGATCCAGTGGGCCAGGGTCTACTATTGCCTGCCCAGACCCTCCTTCAGAAGACAGTGTGGCCACCATTGTCTCCATGGGCTTCTCCCGGGACCAAGCTATGAAAGCGCTTAGAGCCACGGTGAGAGGCATAGGTGACATCAGAGTGAAAGGATATTCTCGGGAACAGGCATTCCCAAGTTCACAGTCTTCTTCCTTCCAGAACAACAGCCTGGAGCGTGCTGTGGATTGGATCTTTAGTCACATTGATGACCTTGATGCAGAAGCTGCTATGGATATTTCAGAGGGGCGGTCGGCAGCTGAGTCCATCTCTGAATCTGTTCCCGTGGGTCCTAAAGTGCGTGATGGGCCTGGAAGTGAGTTCCAAGCAGCAGGAATATGGATTTTGGGGTGCAAACTCAACATGGCTTTATCCTCCCTAATCTATGCAGTACCAGAGGTTTTAGCAGCAGCAACTGCTGATCTGATTGTTAAGCTGGAAGCAGGGAGCAAAAGGAGAGGGATGGCAATGTGGGGCCTGAGACCCTTCAGGCTGGGGACTATCTGGAAACCAGTAAGAGAGAGGCAGAGGAAGTGCTGTGAAGTGAAGGACAGGAAGGTGCTGTGCCTCTTTCTCTCAGTTCTAGGAGGGTTTTGTGTTCTTCAGGCTCCCATTGAAAAAACAGGTTCCAGTCTGTGTGTAGAATCAGTGCAAATGTTCCTGGGTGCGGGGAATCCCTACCCTTACCCACCCGGCACCCATGGGCCAAGTGAGCAGTTGGAAGAGAGAAGGCTAAATGGCAGTTACCATCTCCTCTTTCCCTGCACATTTGGCCTTGAGACCAAATCCTCACAGTCATGCCTGACAGGAACCCGATTCTAAATTATTACCCAGCAGAGCTTCCTTTGGGGATCCTTTTCTAGAGAGGGCCTTGCACAGGGTGCTTGTTTCAGGATAAGATACCTTTCCTCTCTGACCACTCCTCTCTTCTCTCCTATTCTCAAGAATATCAGCTGTTTGCCTTCATCAGCCACATGGGCACTTCGACTATGTGTGGACACTATGTTTGTCACATCAAGAAAGATGGCAGGTAAGAGGGATTTTCACAGAATAAGGGGACTCTGAGGTACAGCTTTAAATCACTGTCCTCCCTTGTTTCTTGAGAAGTCCTAGGGGGGGAGTCAGGGATGAGAGCAGGGGAGGGGAATCAAGTTGTGCGTTAGCTACAGGATGGTGTCCCTGAGCTCCCCTTCTGCCTGTTGCAGGTGGGTGATCTACAATGACCAGAAAGTCTGTGCTTCTGAGAAGCCCCCCAAGGACCTGGGCTACATCTACTTCTACCAGCGGATTCCCAGCTAGAACAACATCTTCTTGCTGTGTGTGGTGGGGGGGAGTGGACTGAAGGCGTGTGGGGGCAGTGAGGATGGGAGCCGGGTCCTTCTCTCCCCTACTCATCTCTTCATGGCCTGTCTATGGAGACACACGAGGAGACAAGAGTTCCCTGAGTAATAAACTGGGGGCTGGAGCCCCATGGACATGAGTGAAGGGGGTCTGGGAGGGGGTGGGGGTGGGAATATCTTTCCATAGGAAATGTCCTCACTGTCCCCATCCTTGTGACACACAGCCCTAGTGCTTTGCTGCTTGGTGGGATGATGCCACCTCCTTGCTGTCTGGGAGGAGGGGGCTTGTGTGTATGTGTGGCTTGTATACGGGGGGGTTCCTCCTGCCTACCCTGCTGGGGAGGGTGCTGGGCAGGCAGCAAGGTGGGCCACGAGCAGTGCCCCCCTGCCCCTTGTGTGCCCTTTACATGCCAAAATACACGAGGGACAAAATAAAAGTCGAAATACCCCCCTGTTTTTTGTCTGCTCTCTGTATTGCTGGGGCCCCTCCCGGCGCTGAAACACGCGTGGGTGTAGGGTGTCGGCACTGATGGTGGGGCAGAGGCCCCTTCCCCGCCCCGGGCTCCCTGTGGTCTCGGCGGCGCATACCCAGGAGCCCCCAGGAGCCGGTGCGGGTCCCGGCCGGGTGGCGCGAAGCTGGGCAGCGGGCGCGGGGCGGGGCCAGCAGAGGGGGCGTGGTTATGGGAAAGGGCGGGGTCTGGGCGCCAGCGGATGATAAAACCGGGCGCCGGCATCCGCGTTGCTGCTGCTGACCTTCGTGTCTCCTCCGGTACAGGCTGCTGCCTGCTCTCGCCATGGCGCCCAGGAAGTTCTTCGTGGGGGGCAACTGGAAGATGAACGGTGACAAGAAGAGTCTGGGCGAGCTCATCCACACGCTGAACGGCGCCAAGCTCTCCGCCGACACCGGTGAGGGCGCGGCCGCACGTAGCGCACGTCCCGCTCGGCGGCTCGGGGCCCGGCGGCGGCCTGGTGGGGCCGAGCGCCCGGGCCCGGGCGGGGGAGCGGCAAATGTCAGAGGGCGGCGGGGGTCTAAATATAACCCAGTGGTGGGGCTTAATATATCTGCGAAACCAGATCCGGGGCTGCGGGCTCGGCAGACACGTGCGGCTCCCCCTGGGGCGCCTCCGGCTGCACCCCCGGGCGGCGGGGCCCCGGGAGGAGGAGGTGGAGGTGGAGGCGGCACTGGGCCTCTCCCTGGGCCTCGCCGCCACCACCCCGCGTGCTCCTGGTCCCGTCTCACGGCCGCGGTCTCCGTCTTTCAGCCGAGGTCGCTTGGGGCTGCACTGCTGGGGCGGGCGGCGAGACTATGCCCCTGCCCCGCTGCCGTACCCGGTTACAACCTCGGGCGTAACCCGATGCTGCCCTCTCCCCCCAGTTCAGCCAGACCCGAGCACTAGGATGGGATTCTCTCCCTGTTTCTCAGCTGGGCCCTTTCCAAGGGACCCGTGTGAACTGGCTTAGGGGCCTGTCTGTTGGCCTGATATCACCTGCCTGCCCACTCGAAAGGGCTTCATCCCTGCTGTCGAGTTATCGGATAGCAGGGATGTTCCTGCTGCAGAGGGTCCCTGAAATGTCAGCGATGATGGGCAGGTTGAGCCTTCCTAGGAGTGGGGGCTGGGAGAGAGGGATGATCTCTTGGAGCTGGGATCTGGGGTCAGTGGCTGGGTACAGTTTCTGCCCTTTACTTGTCTCATTGGTAACCACTTTCTCTGCCTTCCAGAGGTTGTTTGTGGAGCCCCCTCCATCTACCTTGACTTTGCCCGTCAGAAGCTTGATGCAAAGATCGGAGTTGCAGCACAGAACTGTTACAAGGTACCGAAGGGTGCTTTCACAGGAGAGATCAGGTGAGCTCACAGAGTAAAGCCTGGGTGCCTATGGGATATGAATTTCCTCCAGAGGTCTGAGTCATCTCCTTTCTTCACAGCCCAGCAATGATCAAAGATATTGGAGCCACGTGGGTGATTCTGGGCCACTCTGAGCGAAGGCATGTTTTTGGAGAGTCTGATGAGGTGAGTGACCCCAGGATGGACAGATGGTCCAGCTCAGCTGTGTCTGCAAAGGCTGTAGGGAGAAGTAAAAATATGACTACGGGAGTAGATCTGACTTATTGGTTGCCTTGTTTCTTTTCAATTCCCAGTTGATCGGGCAGAAGGTGGCTCATGCTCTAGCTGAGGGCCTTGGAGTCATTGCCTGCATTGGAGAGAAGCTGGATGAGAGAGAAGCTGGTATAACTGAGAAGGTGGTTTTTGAACAGACCAAGGCCATTGCTGGTAAGGGAAGAAAACAGGCATTTTTTTCCAGCTTTGGACATTCAGGAAGAAATCACCACTAATAGCCATCCTGGCCTTCCTGGAAGGTTGCTGCAAATGTTTGCTCATAATATTTAAATGATAATGTTACTGAAAGGCCTGCATATTCTAGAAAGCTTTGCATCTCTACTGTTCCTAGCATGGGATACTGTGCTTATCTATTTCTTTTCCCTCCTCCGCAGATAACGTGAAGGACTGGAGTAAAGTGGTTCTTGCCTATGAGCCAGTTTGGGCTATTGGAACTGGTAAAACTGCAACTCCCCAACAGGTATGAGTGGGGGAGTGGTGGCTGATTAAATGACCTACTGACCCTTCCCACTCAAGAGACCTTCTTGTAAATTATCTCTAAAGACTAAAGATCTGAAAGGAAATTGTATACATGTGTTGCTCAGCCCTCAGTGGGACTCCTTCTGTTCTTTTGCAGGCTCAGGAAGTCCATGAGAAGCTGAGGGGGTGGCTGAAGAGCCATGTGTCTGATGCTGTTGCTCAGTCAACTAGGATCATCTATGGAGGTAAATAATTCTGAATCCACCTTCCAGTGCAGGGAGTACTTGGTTTCTCTTGCTACAGCTGTACAACATGCTCTGCTGATGAAGAAACTTGCGGTTGTCAAAGCATGAAGAACTACATACTAGCTTGTTTCAGTAAATGGGAGACAGTTTTACTGTCTGCAGAGTAAGATGTAGCTAATCTTGCCTTTGTGACCAAGCCCCATTTTTCTGGACCTGGCCACATCTGACCTTAAAATACTGTGCACTCCCTAGGTTCAGTCACTGGCAGCAACTGTAAGGAGCTGGCCTCTCAACATGATGTGGATGGCTTCCTTGTTGGTGGAGCTTCTCTCAAGCCAGAGTTTGTGGATATTATCAATGCCAAACACTGAAACAGCCTGTGAGGAGCAGTCCCTTGTGGTTCAGAGCAAGAAATGGAAGCAAGAAGGGACCTTTCATTGCACATGTCTCAGTACAGAGTCCTCCTGAGGCTTTCCTCCTCCACAGTCATTATTCTAGCTGTGCTGCTAACCCCCACCACCGTGTTGGAGTCCTGTTAGTGGGAGCCTGTCTCAGCAGAGTCTTGACAGCCTCCTCTCTGAATTAGCAAAATCCTCAGTTGCCTGTTGACCTGTAAGAGCCCACAGTCAACCTGGCCAGTGCCCTCCCCTTTCTCTGCAGTGTTGTGGGGAGAGAGGGCCACTGGTGCTGGGGGAAGGAAAAAGGAACTACAGTCTCTTGCATCCTTCAGCTCCATCAGCAAGGAGCCTGTCAGCTTAGACCCTTGTGAGATGTCTTACCTCACCTGTGTCCTGTACTGAACAATAAATGAAAACAAAAAGCAAAGGTGTGTCCTGGATCTTATTTAGAAGCAGCTGGAGACAAGTGGTGTTACAGAATTTACTGCTTCTGGAGGCAGCTGGTTGCAGAGAGGGTAGTGTGGCTTTTATGTTGTGGTGTTGTTTTTGTTTGGTTTGTTGTTTTTTGATTTTTTTTTTGAGGGCCCACCATTCCCCCAGTAGGCACTGCACAGGTTCAACCTGTATCTTGCTATCATAGGTGTCACCTGCACCATGCCCTAAGGGTCTTGCTTCTCTCCTGCTCCAAATCCTCTTTGGGCCCATGGTAAGTGATGTGCATCTCTGTTCCAGTAGCTGCTGGAGCATCTGGCTGTCCCACTAGTGAACTGACCTTTCCAGGCAGGCTCAGTAATGTGCTCATCCCTCCTCCCTTTGCCTGCGAGGACTGGTAATTGACTTTGCTGCTCATTAAGTGTGGAGCAGAGCAGCTCCCTCTTTATGCAGGGAAGGTTTTTAGGCTGTGTGCTGAGGCTGTGCTCACTGCCAGCTGTGTGCTGATGGGTGAGAAATAAAGGCTACATGTTATTTGGCAGCTGCTGTACCAGCTAGGAGATTTGTAGGTGGTACTAAGGGTGATGAAAAAGGAAGTGCCTCTGAAGGAGGAGCTTAGCTGTGAGGCACTATGTCTGTGGGAGCGTGTGGGTAGTGCTCTGATATAGAGCAGACACATGAAGGCGTGTTCAGTCTGTTAAAACGCACAGCTGAGAGATTCTCTCCCACTTTGTGCTTTTTGGCCCATAGTTTTTGCAGTTGTGGTGTGTTCCTCCTCTGACGCTCCAGCTGTCAATGTATTGCCCAGCCAGCATTGCCTGAGGGGTGAAAGCCAGGAGGTTAGGGACCCAAGAGAAGAAAATCATAGGAAACTTGCTAATGAGGTGGGTCCTCCCAGCCTGCTCGAGTGCTGTTAATGGCATTCCAGCCTCCCAGCTGGCAGGGAAGGGGAGAGAAGAGCCTTACCTCCTTCCTCGGCAGGAGCATTTGGCAGAGGACCAAGGCTGGGCAGTATGGAGCCCTCCCCTGCCGGAGCCCTGGTGGTGATGCCAACTGTGAGTCCCACACCTGTGGGTCATGGTGGGGCAATCACTGTTAGGAAGCACAGGGTGGTTGGGCCCCGGGCATAGGGGCACGACTGCTGTGAACCTCATGATAGAAACAAGTACATTGAACGGTGACCAAGGATGTGACATGGCCTGAGAAGGAAGAGCTGGACAGAAGCACAGCAATGACAGCTACTGGCTCTCCGTGTGGGCAGAGTGATGTGGAGAGGAGAAAGCTTCAAAGGAAAAAAACAAAATAAAACACACACACAAACCTGAAACACTCTGGCTGTAGAAACCACGAGTTGTGTTTCTGAGGCTGCTGCGTCATGACTGTAGTTTGGTGCCTCAGGGCACCAGCATCAGCAGGGCCAGAGCAGCAGTGACTTGGTAGGGACACGGCCTGTGCCTGAGGCTGCTGGTAGCAGGTAGCCAGGACTGCTCCCAGGAATCAGCCACATGCTGCGGCTCCACTGTTCCGGTTCCTGCCCAGCCCTGCCCACAGAGCTAGGCAATCGCCCAGGAGAGTGACCTACATAGGAAAAAACAGATGGGAGCTGGGCATTGATCTTGCTGCTTTGAGGAGAATGCAGAGGCATGAAAGGGTTCTTTTTAATGAGAAATAAACTCATGGAAAATAATTTCTGCATCAGCAGGAATGCCAGACCTTGTTTTTCTTCCTTTTGTCTGCTTTCTGGCAGGACCAGAGCTCGCTGGAGTGGAAATACTGCCAGATACTGTAAATTGTAGTGGTTGGAATCTTAAACAGATTGCTGTTGGGAAAAATGCACTGTGCCAGATGTGACAGCCCAAGAGAGGCTGCTGCAGCTCCATGTACTCAGCCCCAACCAGCAGCCGGGCTGGCACATACACACATATACATAGATGTGGCCTGCCACACAGAGCATTTCCCTGAACACAATACCAGTAGCCTCATCTCACCCCCTCCCTCTGGTTGAGCAAGATGGAGATGTGCTAGTGAACATGCATATATGTGTGTATATATATATATGTGTGTGTGTATTTTTTTATATATATATATATATATACATACTCATATGTACAATGTGGCTCCCTCTGGCAACTGGGTCCAGTCAGTTTGCCCAGTATCTGCCCCTCAATCCCAGTCTCTCCAGTTCCCCTGGCCTCCCAGTAGCCAACTGCCTTGTGGTGCTCTGCCCGCCCAGGGAGCCCCAGGCCCCTCAGCCTCTTCAGCAGCTGCCAGGACTCCCCCAGCAGCCGTCTCCTACCTTACAGCTTCCTCCCAGGCCCTCTTATCAGCTGGTCCAGCTTCCCCCTTGCTGCTGCTCACACACTAGCCCGTGCCCACGCCAAGTGCTGCCCTGTGGGCATGAGTTCCAGCTGATGGCACCCAGACACCCCACATCCCTGCATGTACTAATGAGAGTCCCTCACCCAGGGCAAAGTGAGTTTCATTAGGGGAGGGGATAGGCTGCTCTGATCAGGCACAGAGCATGGCCAGACAAACCACCACAAACCATTTACATGTGACTGGCTCCTTTTATTCCCATATCCTCCTTTGTTTTCACATGCTCCTTCCTCCACAAATCACCATGATTGCTCCCTTTCCCGCCTTTGGTTTGTCCTTGAAAAACCCCTAGTGAGTCCTCTGCAATCCCCAGACTTCCCCTTCATCCCCTGTGTTCGGCAGCCCTGAGTGCAAGGACCAGCCCTAAAAGTGCTCCAGGACTGAGAGTCTTCTGGGAGGTGCCCAGACAGAGTGTCCCTTCCTTTGAGTCCTTAATTTGGGTTCCTGCCTGCCTTTGTGCCCCTGTGCTCCTCTGGGCATGTGGAGACAGGCCTTTGGTGGGCTGATGGCTCCTGGGATGGTCCTGGGAGCAGCCCGGCAGGGTGCTGATGGGGCTCCCCCTCCTGCCGTTGTCCCCTGTTTTGTTTTCCTTTGTGGGTGTGCAAACAAGCCTTTGTCACACAACCTCCTTAATGACCAATATAGTTAGGTTTGGAGTCTTGGTTTTATATGTGTAACTTAAATGAAATTTCTCTCTTTTAAAGATTTGTGTTTCTTTGTATAATTTCTCTTGTTTCTTGTTTCTTGTAAGTTCTTTGGTCATCTAGAAACAAGCTAATTGAGATATATGTTTCTGTTGTAAGACCACATAAACCATATGCATAGAGGCACATATGACTTCTACCAGTCCATTCTTCAAATAAAGGGACGAGTGATGGGAAGAAAAGCAGGCTGTCACTTTTCATCCAGCATTGATTTACTGAAGGGCTCCTTAGAGCCTTGGAAAGCAGCAGCAAGAGGAGCTGGACTGCTTTCTGGATAGAGGTGTTTTGGTTTGGGTTTTTTGGTTTTGTTTGTTTGTTTGTTTCAGGGAATGTAGTTGAAAAACACGTAGTATCCAGGTTAGTTACCAGGGAGTGAAGTTAGATGGGGCAAGTGCAGCACATGAGAAGAGACCAGCACATGAGAAGAGACCAGCACTGGGGGAGTCAAGGCAGTTGACATGACAGCATATTGCTGTGTAGCCCTGAGCACAGAGGAGTGCTTTGCAGAAGTGGGTGACAGCTGGCACACATGCTCTGAGAACAAGAGACTAATGTCTGACGGTTGTGTGTCCAACTCAGCTTGGATCGGTTTATCTAACACTGACATTGCATGGGGGCTGCAAAGGAGCAAAGTGCACTGGAGGGGAAGGAAGCAGGGCCTTGGACTTTGGCACTAACCACAAAACACTGTTGGCCATCAGCTCCAAGCAGCACTCCTGGCTGGTAAACACTTGTCTCTGCTTGGCAGCGGATGGGGGCAGAGCCACCCACCCACCCACAGGTGCGAAAGCTGGGCAGGCACGGGTGGCAGCTGCTGGGCACTGTCAGCCTCAGCCACCCTTGCTCCCCAAGCTGGAGGAGAGGGCTGAAGCAGCGTAATCTGCAGTGAGTCAGGACAGAACACCGTACACCAAAAGCTGCTTCCTGGCATCCGGGAGATCATATCATGGGAGGTTTCACACCAAGACCCAGCCTAATTCGGCTCGACATGTTAATTAAATATTTACCAGTGGAATGTCTTTCCTCAGAGCTACTCACCACCTGGGTGACCACCACCGTGAGCAGCCCAGCACTTCAAAGCTGGGTCTGTTTTGAGCCTGAGGGGTGGACAGGATGACCTCCAGTGGTCCCTTCCCACCAAAATTATTCTTTAGTTCTCTGGATATGGTCCTAATAATTGCAGATGTTACTCAGCTAAGAAGGGCTGGGAGCGCTTGGGAGGGTAGAGTAAATCACACAGTCCTTCTGACGAAGGAGAGATATGCTTTGAGATTTCCATGTGGAATTTATGACAAATGACACGCCATGGCAGTCAGAGCAGCAAGATAGCACGAGCAGTCAGATGGGAGGAGTATTGCCAGCAGGATGATGAAAAAAGAAACCGCAGGGAGCTTGGATGGCCGGTGAACAGCAAATCAGCAGCGCCCACATTGCTGCAGGAAATCGAGCGCTAGCTGCGGGATGCTCTAAGCGCAACAGTGCACGTGGAATACAAGAAGTCTCATTGTGGGGGGGGGTTTACCCGGAGCTGACGAGACCTGGGGTTTCACATTTGCCCCACTTGAGGCAGCAGGAAGGTCCATAGGCGAGGAGGGCAAGGATAACCCCGGCGAGAAATGGGGTGTCTTTGGGAAAGCACAGAAGACGAGGCCTGAGGCAGAAGGTGCCTGCAGCGCCGAGCAGGGCCGAGAAGCCGCAAGTCCCCACCCCGCCCCACCGCTGTCGCTCAGCACGGTTGCTATGGCAGCAGCGCCGGGCCCCGCCTGCCCTGGGTTTCCATGGCAGCGGGGCGCCGCGGGCCCGGGTAGCGGCCGCCGGCGGGCCTGAGGGATCTCCCGCAGCGGGGCCTGTGAGGATGGAGGACGAGGAGCTGGAGGAGGAGGAGTACACCCCTCAGGAAGAGGGGAAGGAGTACACCCCTCAGGAAGAGGATGAGGAGGAGGAGGCGGAGGCGCTGCCGAAGCAGGAGAAGGAAGAACAGGTGAGGAAGGGGCCTCAGCACCCTCTGGCTGTGGTCAGGCCAGCACTGGCATTCTGCTCTCTCCTTCTCTCCCAGGTGCCGACCCCGGACCCGTGTCCCCTAACAGAAGAGGTCCTGAAGGAGGGCCTGTCCCTCCTCTCCAAGACTGGCAATGGCCTGGCCCATGCCTATGTGAAATTTGAAGCCAAAAGCAAGTGAGTGTTACAACAGCTGCCCCAGGAGAAGGCATCCTCCTTCCTGGGCATCTATGTTGCCATGGGGCAACTGTGCTGTAAGGCCACCAGTGACCAACTATGTGGGACAGGAGCATTTCCAGGCCATGTTCTCTGGCTGTCTGGCTTCCAGTCTGTGCCTCAGCATAGCTTGTCCATGCTCAGCCCTGAGCTAGGGACTGCCTTCACCATAGCCAGACACACCAGTGACAACATCAGTTGCCCCCCTAGATTGTCCATCCCTCTGGATTGTGGCCTCCTAGGGGGACCTGAACATGGTGACCACCCCACAATCACTTTCAGAAATAGCCATTAAGCATCTCTCCTGCTAACTGCTAACCTTTAAGGTATGCACTTGTAAATACAGTACCACAATGGTCTAGCGGCAGTTTGGAGCCTCAACCACATCAGTCCACCCACATAACCCTAGATTAAGAGGCCTCAGTAAGACCATGTCTTTCAGTAGCCTCAGAGGTATCTTAACCAGTTTTTTCCCACTAGGAAAGTCCTTTCACACAGTCCTTGGTGTTGGCACTACTGTCTAGCAGACCCGTGCTCCAAACTAACCCTCTTTTCCGCTCTGGTTTTACCCTCCCCTGACAGCTAGAATTCACTGGGAAGTACTTCCTGTGCCAGGAAAGCAGGTCCAATCTTAACATTTGTCCTTGTTTACACACACTTTGGCCTGTCCCTATTGTCTGTCTTTTCCCTCCTTTTCTCCAGCAAGGCTCCCTAGGACAGTAGCAAAGTGGGAGAGGAGGATGCCCTCCCTCAAGCAGTGATGAGGAGCAAACTGAAAGCCAGTAGCAGGGGGAAATAAGAGAGATGTTTTATTCACATCCTCCCTCCCACAGGGATTTGACAGACATCAGCCTCCTCAAATGCTTCATTCATCTGCGGTATGTGGATTTGTCAGACAACAAGCTGCAAGATTTGTCTCCATTGAACAGCCTAACCCACCTGCTTTGGCTGAAGGTGGATGGGAATCTGCTTACCAGTGCCTGCATGCAGGAGCTGCCCTACCTCCAGGTCATCAGCTTTGCTCACAACCACATCAAGGCTATAGAGGGCATTACTCACCCCCGCTTAGTAAACCTCAGCCTGAAAGGTGATACAGACCACCTCTCTTCATTCTTGTGAACATAGGACACTCTCTTTGGGTGGGATTAACTCTCTTGTTGTTTCTTCCTACTCTGGCACTCAGGAAATAAAATCCAGACAGCGCTGGGCCTGGGTCACGGCCAGTTGTTCAACCTGCAAATCCTGGAGCTGCGAGGAAACAAGCTAGAGAGCACAGCAGGGTTCAATCTTCCCAAACTCAAGAGCCTCTACCTGGTAAGGGATCAGCCAGTTTGGGGAGTTGGACAGAGCTGCTGCAGAGCCTGGCACCTTCAGTCATGGGTGGAAAGGAGATGCTGTCTCCATCAAAGCAGCATAATTTTTATTCTAGCCCATTCAGCTCAACCTTCTTAGTCCTAGAGAGGGGCAGATTTCAGATAGCTAAAGAGACAAAATCACTTATTTGGGGTAGCTCCTTCTACACTGTCTGCCCAGATAGTGCACATGCAGTAGCCACTGACCAGCAACTGCTCTGCAGAGAGCGGGGGAGTTGGCAGTGTTCAGTGCACCAGGTTCTTCCTCTCCTGTGGGACACTCTCCTGGTGGTGTCAGGCAAGCCTATATTCTGTGTGTCCTGGGAACTCCGAAGGTCAGTGGGGAAAGCAACAGGTTTGCTCTCGGTGAAAGAGGGAGGTGATGCCTCTTTCCCCTCTCTGATGGACCTAAACACATACTGGTTTAAAAACGGCACAATTATACGATTCACACCTTCAGCTACCAAAAAAAGAAACCTATTGAACATCACAGTGAAACTAAGATAGGAGAAGCAATTTCCCAATAACATAAACAATTGCTTCAGGAAACATTTACTCCTAGAGATGCAAGTAAAGAAAGTATGTATGGCTTAGTCCCATGCATCACACAGCGCTACAGCTTGTGAAGTCTGGATAGGTGTGCTGAGTCACAAACTCTTAAAAAGTAATTAAAGATGATAAAGGCTTCAAAAAGCTATATGGTTTCTTTTCATCAAGACTCCCTGGCAGCAAACACTGAGGAGATTTCTTGCTGAAATTGCCTGCAATTTTCTGGTAGAAAACTAAGATTTTAGGGCTAGAGGTGCTGGAAGAAAGGATGAAGTCACTAAATATAATACAGAATTTCAAAGTAAAACTAATTACTTTACTGAATGATTGGAGAGAAGCAAACAGTTCACCTGTATCTAAAAAAGATTCCTGGCATGATTTTGGAATTTCTGAGCCCCTCATATGAAGTAAGCAAGTTGCAAGACATGTTTATTAAGACTAGAACAATTGTTTCGTATCTCAAGAATGGGGCTTGAGTTTGTCTCTCATGTTCACCTGCTCAGTAAATAATTTTGGAGGGCAATCTTTTTCAGTACTGCTTTGCTTTCTGTATAAGGATTTTGGAATTGCTTGAGCTATGGGTAGATTCCTCTTCACTTTACAGACTGTAAAGTGAAGGTCTGTGAGATCCCCACCCTATTTCCCACACCAGCTCCTGATTTCCTCTGAAGTACAATTTAATAATCTTTCCTGGTTGTTAAATCTGTTCACACGACCTTCACTAAATCTCCAGCTTTCCTCTATTTGCCCTTGTGTTGCTCTCTTTACTGGAGCCAGCTGGTCCAGACTTTTCCTTGTCCAGTTTCCATTAGAGTCCTCCTTTTCTACAAAGTATCCTTTTCCTGAGTGTCTCTGTCCTAAACTCTTCTCCTATCCCACCAGATTCAGCCTGTGCCCCTTTTATTGGTCTGAGGCACTGGCCACACCACTGCCTAGGTACCGACAAGAAGAGGGAGCACAACAGCATTTTTCTCCCCCTTTCCCATGCAGATTGCTGCATCCTTAGAGACTGCAGCCCTGAGCCACAATCACAAGCGCTGCGCAGCTCCAAGCTAGAAAATGTGGCAGGGAGGTTGTAGTTACCAGGGACGTTCCAAACTTGGCTGCACAAGGCGGTGAGCAGCCTGATCTACAGGTGGTGCTGGCACTGCAGTGAGCCCAGCATTGGAAAGAATACCTCTAGTGGTCTTTTCCAGCCAAAATCCTCCTGTGAAACTGTTGCTGAAATTCAGAACTTCATATTTCCCCATTTTGTAATTGATATCACAGTGAAGTGAATGAAATTCAGTGATGGGGAATTTCAAACTTCCTACTCTAAGACTGACAGATTTGTTGCAAGAAGGTGCACCATATGGATGGATAACAACTATTATACCTGGAAAAGCTTAAAATTAAACTAACCAACAACCCCCGCCCCCGCAACCTCTCTCAGGAACATGCAGGCTGCTTCTAGAGGAGTAGAAGAGGAGACTTTTGGTAGTAAATTTCGCCTGCAAGATTACCAGCTGACACTGGAAGATCCCTGGACCACATGGACTATGTGACTGAGAGGACCGTGTTATAAGTGGTAGGGAATCTGAAGGGTAGAAAGAGCTTTAGAGGCCAGAAATAACTGCTGTTCTCTCTCCTGTGTGTCCCCTTTTTCCATCTCCCTGCCTCCCTGGTGCTCAGGCCCAGAACACCATTCAGAAACTTGAAGGCCTTGAGGGGCTGGAACAGCTGACAACTCTGCACCTGCGTGACAACAAGCTTGAGACCCTGGATGGATTCTGTAGTAGTATGAAGTGTCTGCACTACCTCAATCTAAGGTGGGTCCTCCTTGCTCTGTGTTGGGACCAGAGACCCATTCACCAGGCTGTGCTCCTGTTTAGATCTTTAGGATTTTCTGGTTTCTTTGGAAGTTGAAGATCTGATGGGGATAGGTTGATCTTTATCGTCCTTAACTGGTGTTCAGCACTCAGCTGTCCAGAAGTGTAACAGCCAGGGCCTTTCCTGGGCTTCTCAGAGATCTGTCTCTCCAGTCACTCTCAAACCCCATCTCATACATTTTATTCCTTGACTTAGCTCCTTTGGATCACTTAAGTGTGTTCTCTGTGTCCTGGACACAACCAAAAGGGCTCTTCTCAGCATTTGCCATACAAAGTGATGGAGATACCACATGATTCAATGGACTATTTGAGCACAGAGAAATCCAGAGGAAATGTCCTTTTTGACCCTTGGTCTGGGGAGCTGCAGATGGATCTGGACCTTAGAGTACAGACTTGTGATAAAGACTTGTCTATAGTCTATCATGCTGCCAAGTTTTGCTTTGTCTGTCTTGTCAGCTTACTGTTCCAAAGGGATCTCATTACTTGCATGCATTTCTTTGCCCTGCTTTCTGTTTCCTCTTCTTCAGAAACAATGGGATCAGTAACCCTCAGGAGGTGGAAAAACTTCAGGTCCTCCCCATGCTGCAGGCACTGGTGCTGTTGGATAATCCATGTTCTGATGAGTCTAGTTACCGGCTGGAGGTCCTGGTCCTGCTCCCACACCTACAACGCCTTGACAAGGAATTAGTTGAGGAAGATGAGCGGGCAGATGCGAACGAAATCCGTCAGCAAAGGCAGGAAGAAGAAAAGGTGAGAACAGCATGGCGCAGGGAGGACAAGCAAGTGAAGGCAGAGAGGATCAAATATGCTAATCAAGCCTCTCCTCCACTATATTACATGAAAAGAAGGCTGAGGGAGGTCAGTCCCAAGGGCAGAGGACCCTAAAACAGAGGCTGGGCTTCACAACCTTATGATGATGGCCAGCATCGCAGCCCCATGGCCATTCCCAACCCCACTAGCAGAAGTGAGCAGTGAAAGTGAAAAAGAAGTTGAGCATGGAGTCATTTATCTTCTTCTTTCCTTCTTCAGGAAACTGAATGATCTCTTCAGAGTAATGTGGCAGGGTGACCCCTGTCTTTAACACCTGTTTCCAGAGCCATTCAAGATTTGAAGATGTCCTCCCCGACACGTGCAGCTGGGAAAGTGAGATCTGTATGTACCAGAGCTACCTTCACCTCCTTTTGCCCATGAAAAAACAAGGAGCGATACCCACCCTGATCATGTAAGCTGCCATGGGGTACTGCAGTGTTTCTGCAGTCTCTGCACTCATGTGCTCTATTCTCAGTAGTCCAAAGAGGGAAAAGGGGAAAGGGGAGAGTTACAGGTTCTGTGGTTTGATTTATGGCTCTCAAAAATCCTACAAGATTTTCTGATTTGAATAAAAATAATTAATGAGCCTAGAGTGACTGGAATTGTTTATCCTGCACACCCACTCCTATTCTCTGTCTCTCACCCTCGTCTGTCTATGTCTATGTCTGTCCCCTGCTTGGCTCTGTCTCTGTCTCTCTCTCTCTCCCTCTCCATTTCCCTCTCTCTCTCTCTCCCTCTCCATCTCCCTCCCTCTCTCTCTCTCTATTTCTCTCTCCATCCTCTACGTGCTGTTTGCAAAGCTTTGCTAAATCCTGACTCATCGCAGCTCTGGGTCACATGCTGCTGTCCCGGCCCTATCAGGGGCGTCTCCATCCTCCTGCTGCCGCCGCTGTCGGCTTAGAGGACACATCATCTCCCCTTGAGGTCCTGCATCCCTCCTCAGCTTCGTTCTCCTTTCTACCAGCACTTTCTCAATCTCACGTTCACCCCTGCCCTAGGAAGGTAAGTGTCTCCCCACGGCCAGCACCTCCTCACTGCATGCGTGTTTCTGCTCCCCAGCCTGTGCCCTCCAAACCTCACACGCACTTTGGGGTCCCTGCGGAGAAGGTCCACGGTGAGCGGCATTAACGACTAAACTCCCCTCACTTCCTCCTTCTGCTCCTCCCACCTCCTTCTCTTCACCCCCACCCTTCTTACTTTTCTTTCATATTTTAATTTCAGGTACTCCCTCCTTCCCTACCCCCCCGGCAAGCATAATTTCAGATGTGAACCTAGGGAACTACAGGAGGTGGGCAACCTACAAAGATAGGTGGTGCTGCTCCCAAGGGCATTGCCAGGAGGTGCTGCGGGATGGAGCTTTACCTGCGGGAGGAGGGTGGCAGTGGGGAGGAGGCAAGGCTCAGTTTGGGCACTGCTGGGGAAAGGACCCAGCCTCAGAGCAGACCAGCCCCCCTCCCCCGAGCCTCCCGAAGTGTTGACATCAACACAAGCGCTCAGCCGTGTCCCAGGGAGCGGAGGGGGAGGGTGATGTTTGCTTATCTGCACAGCCCCACACCACACGGCGGGGGGGCAGCAGGGAGAGGAGGTGACAGTCAAGCGAGCAATAGCTGCATCAGCCACGACACTGCAGCAGTGCGGGCTTCCTGGGAGCAGTGCCCAGCCCGGAGGAATCGCAGCAGCACACGGGGCTGGTGGTGGTGGCTTGGGGGAAAGGTCTTCGCCATGCTGGCCTGTGGAGCAGGGAGGGGGAATTTCTGCAGCACCAACTCCACCAAGATGGTGCCCTGGCGACATGCAGTGCCACAGAGCGGTGCCCACAGGAAGGCACTGCAGCACTGCCCATCTCCTGGGGTGCCCTGCCCAGCCTCCAGCTCGGCTTCTCTCTTCTCTTCACTCTGATCTGTGGGCTCGCGGCTATGGCTCTGTCCCAATCTCTTATCCCAGCTTATCCGTCTCTGACCTCCTTTCAGGACAGTGCAGATGATGCCAGGGATTTCAGGGTGGTTCTTTGTACTGTTCAAAGGATAGCAAATGCAGGGGGACCAGAGGGAGCAACAGAAGTGCAGAAAGGTGTAGGGAGAAGAGATTAAGTGAGCAATGGCACAGGGCAGGCAAGGCTGGGTTTGGGCTTCTAATTTGGCTTCCTCAGAGCTGGCCCCAACAGGGAGGGCAGAAGAACGTGACCACAGGTAACACGACCACGTAAGCAGAGAGGCATTGCATCTGGCACAGGTCTTGCTGTCAAAGATCACTTTAAGGGAGTCCTGTTCCTCTCTCCTCTGTGGAGGCTAGTGGGGCATCGCCAAGGCACTGCTGCAAAGGAAGCTCGCAGCTATGCCGGCATGGCTCTGGAGGAAGTTCCCGTGGCGTGTGCCAGATGGTGTGAGGAGTGCTGCCAAAGCAGCTGATGGGGGATCCCAACCCAGATGGACAGGATGGAGGGACCTGCACAGGCTCCAGAGAGCCCTCATGTCACTAACTGAAATTCCCCAGTATGGGAAGCTCTTGCTAGAAATTCAGAGCAGCATGATTTCCTCACACTCGTGTGATTTCCACCCAACCCAGGCAATGGGGTTGAGACTTAACTCTGCTCTTCTCCCAGCCTGCTTCTCAGCTCCTCTCAGTGCTGTAATGTTTGCAGCACCCCCAATGCACACCTGCCCACCGCGTGCTGAGCACCTGTGCTGGCTGTACCCCTTCCAGATGCTCACACACACCATGGTTCACATGGTTCACACACAAAGCTGGTGAAGGGTTTGGAGCTGAAGCCGTATGAGTAGCAGCTAAAGTCACTTGGTTTGTTAAGCCTGGAGGAGGCTGAGGGGAGACCTCATGGGGCTACAGCTTCCTCACAACGGGAGGAGAAGGAGCAGACACTGATCTCTTCTCTCTGGTGACCAGTGGCAGAACCAGAGGGAACAGCAGGAAGATGTGCAAGGAGAGGTTAGGTTGGACATGAGGAAAAGGTTCTTACCCTGGAGGGTGGTGGAGCACTGGAACAGGCTCCCCAGGGAGGTGTCACGGCCCCAAGCCCGACAGTGTTCAAGAAGAGACTGGACAATGCCCTCAGACACATGGTGTGAACTGTGGGGTTGTCCTGTGCAGGGACAGGAGCTGCACTTGATGATCCATGTGGGTCCCTTCCAACTCAGGACATTCTATGATACTATGGCATCATTCTGCCTGGGCCCTTGTGGTCACCCTGGGCCTGGCCTCTGCACCAAGTTTTATCGGGGTCCAGCCCTGCTCAGGGTTTAGTGAATCATCTGTGGGAGCTGCAGGAGGAAAACCTGGCAGGAGTAGGGGTGTGGGGTGACATGGCCCTTGTTGCTGCTACTCACTCTTCGGGGGGGAGGTGACTCCCTGGCATCACACAGCCCTGCAGCTAGGGGAATAAAAAGGTGGGGATAAAGTGGCTGAGTTAATTTGGACACCCTAAGAGAGCAAACTTCAGCAAAACAAGCTCTTTCAAAGGGCTGTCCTCACCCCCAACCCTGTTTTTAACTAGACATACCCAAAACGCGAGGTTTCTTCACTCTCCTCATTCAAGAGACGCCTCCTGCTCTCATTCACTTCCCCATGTCAGGAGCAGAGCAAAGGGTCGGGAGGTGGGCCCAGCCCCAGTGTTCAGGCAAGGCTGAGTCCCCCTGCCCTCCAGAGCCCTTTCTTCCACCTTTGAGGCACCACAGCCTTCAGCAAGATGGCTCCTGAGGCTGCTGGCCTCCTCTATGCTCCCACCGTCTCAGCACAGCCTGACCTAGTGGCTCACAGGGGTGATGGGAAGGCTGGGGGGATGCAGCTGGGGTTCTGTGGGAGCCAGGCTAGGGCAGCTCCCCATGCTGCAGGCAGAGAGGGGCTCAGGGTCCCCATGGGCCGGTCGCCCCCCCAACCCTGCCCAGCTCTGCCCCAGGCAGACACCGCTCGCTCGGCTGGCACCCTGTCCACCACGCATGGACACAGTGGCCACTGGCTGCCTGGCCCCAGCAGGGACCGACAAGCCTCTCCCTCAGCAAGGGGAAGGGAGACGCTAGGAGCTGGCAGCTGGTCCTTGGCGCTGGGGCCAGGGGCACCTCCTGGCTGTGCCAGCTGATCCTTCCCTCTCCACTGCCGGTGGGTGCTGGGGCAAGCTCCATGTCTCTGCCACCTGGACTCATATCAGGAGCCATGAGAAGGGGCAGCACTCAGCCATGGCACAGGGGAGGAGGGAGCTCCGAGTTTGTTATCTGCAGCAAAGGCATGGAATAAATTCAAATAGATAACCAGCTCTTGCACAAAATGTGAGTAGATTCCCACAATCTGTGTCTTAATAGCTAAATTTCTTTGAGACAGTAGTTTTAGCTCCAGCTCCTAAGGTTGCTCTTCCTTGAGCTCCCTTTTGTCAGTGCCTTGTCTCAACATTAGATAGGTGAGCACCACATCCTGAGGTCTCTCAGAAACGAGCATGTGCTGGTCCTGCCTTCTCCTTTCCTCTCCCCAGATTCACCATGGCAGTCGAGAGGATCCATGCCCGTGAGATCCTGGACTCTCGTGGGAACCCCACCGTTGAGGTGGACTTGTACACACACAAAGGTATGTAGGTGAGGACAAGAGATGGGGGGGTCCCTGCCCACCCTTGCTAAGCTGGCACTGCATGGCAGCCTGGCACGCATTGCCGAGAGTACAGAGAGTCTTCTCCAGTGAAACCCTGGCAGATAGCAAGCCAGGGGAAGGGGCAGAGACCAAAATTCTCCTTGTGGTTCTGCTTGTGCGTGTGCCCAGCAACTCAGCAGACGTGCCAAGCAAATCGCAGTAAGGTAGCTGGCTGCTGTGTATCTGACTTGAGCAGTGTGCCTGCTAGTGGCAAGGATGGAAAATGTAGCTAACACAAATATATTTATCTTCTTGTCCCGTGCCTGTGATACCCTCCTGCAGCCATGATTTTACTCCTGGGACACAATACAAGTTTGGAAACACATCCATGGCCATGCTCATGAGGCAGGGGAAGGCTTGTCCCCAAGATCTCTATGCAGGCATGTACACACACGTGTCTCAAATGGAAGAGGTGCATCTGTGCTGGGCCCGAAGCTAGGTGGGCTGAAGGGTGAGGAGCAGTGAGGGGCCAGAATAGGCATCTGACCAGTCTCTTCTTTCTTCACTGAGGCAGAAATGCTGTCCCAGTCTGAGGAGGGGAAAGCCACTGGTTGTGTGTTGGTCAGGCTGCCTCTGGAACCAGGAAGAGGGGTGAGAAGCCAGACTTCCACCCATAATCCATAGTTCTGGGAACAGTGTGGACCTCTGGGTGCCTGAGATCCAGGTGTCCCAATGTGGAAGCCCCGGGTGTGTTTATTTCTGCCATCTGCTCCATCTCTGAGAAGACCAGCCAAGAGCAGCCATCCAGCAGGACCATCCATTTGCACAAATGGTTGCTACACCCTTTGCCTCAAAAGTGGGACAGAAGCAGGTGCACAAAGGCTTTCCCTCCTTTTTGCACTCTGCTTTGTCTCACACTGGTGTTTTGCTGTTTCCCAGGCATGTTTCGAGCAGCAGTTCCCAGCGGTGCATCCACTGGTATCTATGAAGCACTGGAGCTGCGAGACAACGACAAGTCACGTTTCCTTGGAAAAGGTGGGGAAATGCCTGCTCCGCACCCCGTCCCTGGCATTGCCTGAGCATGGGGCTCCGCCAGAGGGTACCGCTCATCCACTGGCATGACATGAATGTGTCTTACTGCCCTCAGGGAGACCACAGAGGCACAGACCTAGCATATAGTGAAAGATCAGGCCTTGATCTTCCCTCACTGTCTCCCTCTCTCTGTCTATCAGTCCTCTCCCTCCCTTTTTCCACTCTCCTCTTTGCCTCACCCTCTCTCTCTCTCTCTCTTTCTCTGTCTCTTCACTTCTTTAGGGGTCCTGCAGGCCGTGGATCATATCAACAGCACTGTCGCCCCAGCTCTCGTGGGCTCTGTAAGGATTTCTCTTTGTTCTCCCTTGTCCAATGCTTACTCTGGTCCATTTCTGTCCCCCAATCTCTGTTTCTGCCTCTCTTCATCTCACTGGGTTAACAGACATAGTGATGCTCTCTGTGAACCTGGGCACACCCCTCCTGCCCTCCATGCCTGTATGTGTCCGCAGTGATCTTTTTTCTGGGCGGAAAGGATTTAACACTACCTGGTCCAGTGCCGCATCTGTACCACCTAACTAGTCCCCTCAATGCTGCCTGTAGAGTGCTCTCCCTCTTTCAGATGTACTCCTCCACTAGCACTGAACGTCATCCAAATGTCTGTGGCCTCAGACCTGCTTGTCTCACCCAGCATTTATGGTGTGATGATCAATGACTGTATCCCTGCAAGGTTCAGCAGCCACTCCCAGGACAGCCTTTTGCAGAGCAGCGGTGTCACAGCTGCAATCTGTTTACACCTGAAGACCTGGATCTTGCTCTGAGGAGAGCTGAGCTGAAGCCACATCTTACACCCTGTGTAGCCTGGGGGGGCTGAGAACCCAGCTCTCTCCACTGCTGAAAAATATACCTGGCCTGGTGGAGGGCTGCCTGTGTTTGGTCTAATCCTGCTCTCCACCTCACTCCCAGAGATGGCTCAATCCAGTCGACATTTGCTTGTTTGGGGTTGAGCATGTATTGTTGTTCTGCTTAGCTTCTGTGTGGCCACTGCACCACAAAACTCCCTGGAAGCTGCCAAAAGGCTGAGTAAATCCCCAAGAGAGTCCTGTGTCCCCAGCAATGTGTGGCCTTGCCTGGGCTGCTGCTGATCCCCTCTCCAGCCTGAGTACACCTACACTGCACTGCAGCCACATCGTTATGGTTACTTAACTTGACTACATACTGAAGCACTAATTTCCAGAGCTTTGTGTGTTTTGTTTTGTTTTGTTTTTTTTGTTTTTGTTTTTTTCTTTTGTTCCACCACAAGCTAAAAAGGCCCCTGTACCCCCAGCTGCTCCATCAACGCCTCCTTTCTTGAACACCAGAGCCAACAGCTCTTCTCAGCTTCCCCTTCTCAGGAACTCTTTCTTTCTCGCAGGGCTTCTCTGTTGTGGATCAAGAGAAGATAGACAACCTGATGCTTGAGATGGATGGCACAGAGAACAAATGTAATTCCTTCCTCTTTTTTTGGCCTGGGAAGTAAAGAGCATGGGAGGCTGCAGGGCTGGAGTGGGGGGCACTGTCAGCTGTGGTGAGCCCAAGGCTGGGCTGGAGAGGGCACCCAGTGGGCAGAAGGTTGCTGCCCACAAAGGCTAACTCCTCCTTGGTTTTGCCCACAGCCAAGTTTGGTGCCAACGCTATCCTGGGAGTTTCACTGGCCGTGTGCAAGGCAGGAGCTGCAGAGAAGGATGTCCCCCTGTATCGGCACATTGCTGACCTAGCTGGGAACTCTGATCTTATCCTTCCTGTGCCAGTAAGACTCCCCCGTCCTTGACATCCACCTTCAGAAACTCCAAAATAAACTTCAAAGGGTGTGCTAGGAGGTAGAGAAGGAAGGGATGGAGGACTGAGTGCACTGCACTGGTCAAGGAAGCAAACCAAGGCCTGAGATTTGTCAGGTTTCAATATGGAAGAGAAGAGCCTAAGGAGGATACAGCAGAGGTTGTGGTGGGGGATTTGACCAGAGGGCACCATGTGAACCTTCTGGGGCACAGTTCAAAACAGGGGAATGTGTGGGTCTTCACACCGGGGTAGTTGCCCTGTGAAATTCCTTCACAAAGTGTGTTGTGGATGCTCAGATTTTCTTGGGGTAAAGGAGAAAGGTCCTAGGAGATTGACATAGCATTGCTGATAAACACAGCACAGATAAACACATACAGCTCAGGAGACCTCTCAGAGGGAAAGAGGCGGGAAAGTCCTCTCCAGCTATTTGCTTAGAGCCACAGTTGGAAGGGAGACACCAGGCTGTAGGTGCCTTTGGTCTGACTCATTACCCTGTGGGATGTGGTATGAATGGGCATGGTGACTCATCTGGGAGCCTTCTCTAGGTGGTGCCAAGACTGGTTCCTTCAGCTCAGATTCTCTTATGGACTCTTCCAGGCTTTCAACGTGATCAATGGAGGTTCCCACGCAGGCAACAAATTGGCCATGCAGGAGTTCATGATCCTGCCTGTGGGAGCTGAAAGCTTCCGTGATGCCATGCGCATTGGGGCTGAAGTTTATCACAACCTCAAGAGTGTCATCAAGGAGAAGTATGGCAAAGATGCTACCAATGTGGGTGATGAGGGAGGCTTTGCCCCCAACATCCTGGAAAATAGTGAAGGTGAGAGCCCTGAAGAGATGGGGTACCCCTGCCTGCACTGCTGTGACTGGGGCCCTTCTACACTCAGCTCATTCAAATTCAAAATTCAAAATATCATGCCTCAGTGTCATTGACCTCCTGTGTTAGGGGATGGTTTCTAAGTCCTTCCTCCTTGGGGTGACCTTGATCTGTTCACAGCCTCTCCATACAAACCTCTCATGTGTGTGCGGACTTTTCCAAGGCCTTCCCCCAACTTGTCACTGATGTGTGAATTGTATTCAAATTTCTCCTTGTCCTTTGGATATAGCCTTCACAGCTCCTTGGGATGCTTCTGTTGTGCTCTGGGTTCCCTTCTACCTCTCCAATCACACCATCAGACTCCCAGTGGCTCTCAGGACCTTCCTGGGGGAGGTTCCCACTGAAAGTCGGAGTTCTGTGCCAAAGCTGACTCTTCTGTCTGCAACTTTCTTCCTCCCAGCTCTGGAGCTCCTCAAGGAAGCTATCGACAAGGCAGGCTACACAGACAAGATTGTCATTGGTATGGATGTGGCAGCCTCCGAGTTCCACCGTGATGGCAAATATGACCTGGACTTCAAGTCCCCAGATGACCCAAGCCGCTACATTTCTGCAGATGAGTTGGGCGACCTCTACCAAAGCTTTGTACGTGATTATCCAGGTGAGCTTTTGTGCTTGCAGTAGGGAATCAGTACTGGTGTTACACACTTAACAAGCACATCCCTTCTGTGCTTTTGGGGTGGAGAGGGAGGCAGATTTGACTCATGTCTTTTCTATGGTCCCTTCAGTGGTGTCCATCGAGGATCCCTTTGACCAAGATGACTGGGAGGCCTGGTCCAAGTTTACGGCCAATGTGGGGATTCAGATAGTGGGAGATGACCTGACAGTGACAAACCCCAAACGCATCGAGCGAGCTGTCGAAGAGAAGGCCTGCAACTGCCTCCTGCTCAAAGTCAACCAGATTGGATCCGTCACGGAGGCCATCCAAGCGTGAGTTGAGTTGTCTTGCAGAAGGGTTGGTGATGAACTGCAGCACTACACTGCAGTGCTACACTATCCATTGGATGAACAGACTTTTGTCCCTATTGGAGTGTAGGATGCTGAGGGTGGGAGGAGAGGGTGCCTGGATCTTCCCCTGTTGAGGTGGTGGTTATAGGAGGGGGAGCTACTGATGGCATTTCTTGCTCCTTGCAGCTGCAAGTTGGCCCAAGAGAATGGCTGGGGTGTGATGGTGAGCCACCGATCTGGGGAGACTGAAGACACGTTCATTGCTGATCTGGTTGTAGGACTGTGCACTGGGCAGGTAGGTGAGACCCAGGCCATGCACAGGCCTGGAGGAAAGCAAAGGGGTGTGAAGACTGAATCCCCTGTCCCACCATGGGAAACTGGTGCAAGTCATAACAGTGTCTTATACTGTTTGTTTTGGGGAATGCTTTACAGATAAAGACGGGTGCTCCCTGCAGGTCTGAACGCCTGGCTAAATACAACCAGCTCATGAGGTAAGGGTCTCCAGGGATGAGAATGCTGAAGAGAGAACAGGGGAGTGACTAATCGGGATGGGAAAAGCTGAAAGCCCAAAGGTGGATGAGCCTTGTGGGGGAAACATAAATGCAAAGTACAGAGATGAGAGTAGGATCCCAGGGAGATCTCTGGAGCAGAATCCTTCCCTCTTCCTTGGTGTGAAGATGCAGCCCCACAGGCAGGGCAGCTGGCAGGAGCAGAGCTCCTCTGGTCTGTGTCAGGTTCCTGGCCAATGCACTGCCTCTCCAGTGCCCTGCTGCCTCTGATGCTTTCTCATGGCAAGGGCCTGACATTTGCTGTCTCTCTCTCTCTCCTGCAGGATTGAGGAAGAGCTTGGTGATGAAGCACGCTTTGCTGGACACAACTTCCGCAACCCAAGTGTTCTTTGAACACTGTCCCCAGGGCACATCCACCCTGCTGCTCTTTCCCACCTCACAGACTCTGAAGCCCTCTTCCCTCCACTGCTTCCTTTTTTGCTCTTTCTCCCCCCTCTGCCACCTGGTTCCCTTTCACCTCAAACCTCCTTGAGTTCAGGTGTCTCTGACAAGGTGTAGCCAGGTGAAGGATGAGAGAGAGGCCTACATCCTGTCCCTTGCTTTGAGTTCATATGCATTTCTGGATCTAGGCATTGTGTGTCTTTTGGTTTTTGTGCAGGGCCACGTCTGAGCCACTCTGTTCATGTGTTAGACCAAGGGAGCACGCTGCCTGGTGTGTTTCCCTTGTATGCCAAAGCATGTGCGGTGAACATACGTGTATCAGCTGGTGTGTTTGGACAAGTGTCGCACATGTAGCTGTGTTTGGATGTCACCAGTGGCTCGCTCTCCTTGTGCATGTGTGTAGGTGTATGTGTACTGGCCTACGGCGTCCTCGTGCCCCAGGCATGTGTTTACACTGAGCGCTGGTGGGACCCGAGCGTCCCTTCTCTCCACCCCGAGTGCTGTGCTGTGCTGTGTTGGGCTGTGCTTGCCAGCAGCTTTGCATTGAAGTGCACTGCTGTTTTCCTCACTGGGTGTGTGTGTGTGTATGCTGTCAAGTCTTTGGGTCAGCACATAGTACTGTGGGGCGATATATTAAATCACATCCGTAAACAAATACACATTCTCCTTTGCTTCTTGTGACCTTTCTCTCTTTGTTTTCTTCCCTCGTGCACTCCTTCACCCTCTCCTCCACCCATAATGTCTCCTTCACCTTCTGGACATCCCATGCTCAGCTGAGCAACAAACAAACTACAGATCCTTAAACTCAATTAAAATGTATTTCACACCTGAGTTGCCTGGCTTGGCCTGATGTTTCTCTCTACATGCCAGTGTTTGGGAAGTGTGCACATTTTGCCATCACAGCAGAGATGCTCATGCATAAAGGTAACCAAAACAAGCAGAGGAGACCGGCAAGAGAAGGAAAGGCCCAAGTAACACCCACCTCCTTCCACAGCCTTGTCCCACAGCCAGACTGCTTTGTTGGCCACCCAGCTGGAAAATGCTAAGGGGAAGGCAGGTGGAAGGGTGGGAATTGCTCCTGCCATCTCCACCAAACCATGTAACATGAATATCTGCTGTACAGGGATTTCAATCATGCCCTCCACTGATGTAAAGACCTCAGAACTGGCTACAGGCCACCTGCCCATTTGACATCATAGAATAATTTCGGCTGGAAGAGACCCTCAGGATCATCAAGTCCAACCATAATCTAACTCTGGCACTGAACCATGTCCTTAAGAACTTTGTCTATATGCCTTTTAAACATGTCCAGGGATGGTGACTCCATCACTTCCCTGGGTAGCCTGTTTCAATGTCTGACAATCCTTCCCGTGAATAATTTTTTCCTAATATCCAATCTAAACCTCTCCTGGTACAACTTGAGGCCATCTCCTCTTGCATTCTATCACCTGCTACTTGGAAGAAGAGACCAACACCCTCCATGCTACAACCTCCTTTCAGGTAGTTGTAGAGATTCATAAGGTCTCCCCTCAGCCTCCTTTTCTCCAGACTAAACAGCCCCAGTTCCCTCAGCTGTTCCTCATCAGACTTGTGCTTCAAATCCCTCACCAGTTTCATTGCCCTTCTCTGAACTCTCTCCAGCACCTCAATGTCTTTCTTATGATGAGGGTCCCAAAACTGAACACAGTGTTCAAGGTGGGGCCTCACCAGTGTCGAATACAGTGGCACAATCACTTTGCTAGTCCTGCTGGCCACACTATTCCTGATACAAGCCAGGATGCTGTTGGCCTTTTTGGCCACCTGGGCACACAACTGGCTTGTGTTCAGCTGGCTGTTGATCAACACCCACAGATCCTTTGCTGCCAGACAGCTTTCCAGCCACTCTTCCCCAAGCCTGTAGCGCTGCCTGGGGTTGTTGTGACCCAAGTGCGGGACCTGGCACTTGGTCTTGTTAAAACTTATACAACTGGCTTCAGCCCATTGATCCAGCTGGACCAGATACCTTTCTATGGCCTTCCTACCAACCAGCAGATCAACACTCCCACCCAGCTTGGTGTCATCTGCAAATTTACTAAGGGTGCACTCAATCCCTACATCCAGATTATTGATAAAGTGATTAAACAGAACTGGACCAAATATTGAGCCCTGGGGAACACCACTTGTGACTGGCTGCCAGCTGGATTTGGCTCTGTTCACCACAACTCTTTGGGCCAGGCTATCTAGCCTGTTCTTTATCCATTGAAGAGTACACCCATCTAGGCCATGAGCTGCCAGCTTCTCCAGGAGAATGCTGCGGGATATGGTGTCAAAGGCTTTACTGAAGTCTAAGTACATAGCATCCACAGCCTTTCTCTCATCTACTAGGTTGGTCACCTTGTCATAGAAGGAGATCAGGTTGGTCAAACAGGACCTGCCTTTCATAAAGCCATGCTGACTGGGCGTGATCACTTGGTTTTCTTGTATGTGCCATGTGATGTCACTCAGGATGATCTGCTCCATGACCTTCCCTGGCACCAAGGTCAGACTGACAGGTCTGTAATTCCCTGGATCCTTCTTCTGGCCCTTCTTGTAGAAGGCCATCATGTTAGTCAACTTCCAGTCAACTGGGACCTCCCCAGTTAGCCAGCATTGCTGATAGATAATGGAAAGTGGGTTAGTGATCACCTCCGCCAGCTCCCTCAGTACCATTGGGTGTATCCCACCTGGCCCCATAGACTTGTGGGTGTCCAAATGGCATAGCAGGTTGCTAACCATTTCCCCTTGGATTATTTGGGCTTCATTCTGTTCCCCTCCCTGTCTTCTGGCTCAGCAGGCTGGGTACCTGTAGCACAACTGTTCTGACTATTAAGGATTGTGGCAAGGAAGGTATTTAGTACCTCAGCCTTTCCCTCATCTTCTGTCATTATGATTCCCCCCCATATCCATCAGGGGATCGAGATTCTCCTTAGCCCTCATCAAGTGATGATACACTGGAAATGCAAATATTTGGGAGAGAAAAAGCTGATCTTCATCCCCAAAAAAGGGACTTGCAGAGCAGTGAATGAAGGGGTATGTGGGATGTCAGACTCTCTCAGCACCACCTTGTTTTCCAGGGGCAATACAGCAGTACTTGGGGAATGTATTCCAGCTCCATCTGGTGCTCTAGCAAGCTGAGCACCAGCAAACCCCAGCACCTGCTCAATAGCATTATTCAAGGTGGGAGGCTGGGGGGAGCTACTCTAAGAAATGCAACCCAACCTGTGACAGAGAATAAACCATAAAAACACCCTGCCCATCATTATCAGCTAATGTCAGTAGCCCTTCTATGTACTCAGGCACACTCAAGTCCTGCAAACCTCCTGTGTTCATTACGGAAGGTTTCCAGACCCTCGCTTAAGCCACACTGCCTTGTCTTTTGTGATGAGCAAGGACAAGGGTAAAGACTGAAATTGCACACCAAGTCCCAAGCCCTCAGGACACACCACATTAGTCAACTTCCAGTCAACTGGGACCTCCCCAGTTAGCCAGCATTGCTGATAGATAATGGAAAGTGGGTTGGTGATCACCTCCGCCAGCTCCCTCAGTACCATTGGGTGTATCCCATCTGGCCCCATAGACTTGTGGGTGTCCAAGTGGTGTAGTAGGTTGCTAACCATTTCCCCTTGGATTATTTGGGCTTCATTCTGTTCCCCTCCCTGTCTTCTTGATTGTGTCCTGAGGCAGACTTTAAAATTGAAAGACACCACTTTAAAACATTGACAATTCACTGCTGATTCTTTACTAAAGAGCACAGAAAAGGGATTAAGTTCAAGAACAGAAGACAAAAGCTATGGCACATATGCCCAGAATAGAAAACAGGGTGGAAAGAAGAATGTAAAGGTAGAGACGGGATTGGTTTCTAGAGGATCACTAGTGAGCACAGAACAAACCCCAGTGGTAATGAATAGCTCATGTCCTAACAGCAGGCCATCTCTTGCCCGTGGTCTCAGAGAAGTCTCCCCTTCAGCCTCTCTGAGTAGCAGCGTAGCTGCGGAGTAAAACTCGCCCCAAACTCAAAGCCTGCACCTAAAAGCCAGCGTACCAGCTCCACACCCCATGCCCACGGGTGAACAAACCCACGTAAACCGCAGAGATGCCGGGAGGCAGCTGGAGGCCGCTGTTGGCCATGCCGAGGACCAGCAACAAAGGAGGACGCTCCCGCGGCCGGGCGGCGAGGCTGGCAGCCGGACGCACACCCCGCGGGGAGGCAGTGGGGGAACGGCGCCGGCACCACGGTCGAGCAGCCCGGGGACGGGGTGCTGACTGAGGGCCGGCGGAGCCCGAGGGAGGCTGCCAGCCCCGCACGGCGGCAGGGCCGCAGGTGACTTCTGGGAGCTGTAGTCCGGGCGCCCCTCGGAGGACGCTCCATTTTCCCGTGCCGGAACCCGCCGCCAACGCAGGACGCGGCCCCCGGTAGGGAGCGGGCGGCAGCGGCGCAGCACGACCGCGGTCCCGTCGGCGGCAGCCGCCGCAACGCGCCCGGCCGCGGTGGATGCGGGAGGGTGCGTGGTGTCTTGTCTTCTGCGGCATCCTCCGCTGCCACGTCTCCTGCAAAAGCGTTTGTGCGTGATAGCTCTGTTTTAGTGAAGAAAGGTGTATTTTGTATGCCTGTGTTAGATATGGGGAGCCGACGATTTGTTTCGGTTGTGCACCTGACGGCTGTTTGCCTTTGTTTCAGATGCTGTGATTTTGCAAGCGGTGTGCTATTACTCAGCAAGCAGGGCATTTTTAAAAAAATAAGGTTTCTTAGCTTTCATATTCCCAAGAACATCTCACCCACCGCCTTTGTCTTTTTTGTGCAAGGAAGGAAATCAGGTACCCAAGGCAGGCTGTGTTACCTGTTCAAATGCAGCAAGGCTTTAACAGCAGGGAACCCATATATACATCTGTGCTTTGTGGGAAGAATTTGTTAGTGAAGAGTAATTGCCAGTGAGGCATTGCCACGTCCCTGTGTCAGAAAAGATGCGTGAGAGCACTGAGGTGATGAGAATGCATTGCGCCGTAGCTGTGCCTCACCTTGGTGCCTTTTCTAAATCAAGAGAGTTGTCATTGATGGCACAATGTATGTAATGAATATATGACCCTGGTACGTTTACTTGGGTCACTGCAAATATTTATCCTTAGCCAACGCATCTTAAGATATATGCTGCTTTCTGTTTGGCTCAGTGGCAGATTTGGTTCTAGTTTCTTCGTGATAGAAATGTCCAAACACTTCCCTATTTCCACACCCGAGGGCTCCTGTTGTATAAGCTGATGTCTCCATCAGACTGCTGTGCATTCTATCAGAGCATGAGGAACAACACAGAGATGGGGTGGAGATGGGATAGCATCTGTGAAGAGAAATGTTTGTTGGATTGGTTTTAATTCTCAAATCATATTCTGTTTAGATGATGTTTTCAGAGCAATGTCAAGCCATTAATTTAACACCACTACCACCCCCCTCTTCCCAAGCCTGCAGTATTGCTCTTTCTTTTCTGAACAGGTGCATGTGCCCATGAAGGAGCTGAAAGGGGAAATGTCACTAAATTAGGCTCATTGCAGGGTGCCTGGGAAAGCCTTAATGATGAAGAGGTACTGAATTTCTCTGGTGTCTTTTTGCCTCTCAAAAACAATGGGGTGGTATGTAACCTTGCGAGACCAACATCCTTAACACAAGAGACTGTCAAAGACAGTCTTTTGCTGAATGTCTGACAAGAGGTAAAAAATTTGGGGTGTTTGGTAATTCCTATAAGGGGCTTATTCAAATTAGTTTCTGTTGCTGGAAGTCTGAATTCAGGCAGGTTGGACACATTGTCAGGAGGATATTAGGAAGCTCGGTCTCTGAGCAAAGATCAGCTTACTAGACCATTGCATGTCTCAGTGTGGAAGCAGCTATAACTGTGTGCTACACCACATATGGCAGAGATGAAACACCTCCGTAGATAACACAAGTGCCACAGTTTTGGATAACTGTGTGTATCTTAGGGGTCTCTGCTGGCACACCGAACATCCTGCTGCGCCTTAGAAATCAGCTGCACAGGTATGACATGAGGGTGATGAGGCACTGGAACAGGCTGCCCAGAGAAGCTGTGGATGCCCCATCCCTGGAAGTGCTGAAAGCCAGGTTGGATGAAGCTTTGAGCAACCTGGTCTAGTGGAAGATATCCCTGCCCATGGCTGGGGGCTTGGACCTAGATGGTCTTTAAGGTCCCTTCCAACCCAAAGAATTCTATGATTCTGTCATTCTATGATATACTGGCACATCTAGTGGACAACTGAACTGGGGCGATAGGTAATGTTACTACCCTCACTCCTCGCTTCTAGAGGATGCCAGTGGCACATGAATGAGCCATCTCAGTTAACGCCTCCCTGAGCTGCAGCCCAGGCCCAATTAGCTTGATTAAATGGTAAACTGAGGCAGCTCATTGCTCCATTACCAGTCACTGAGCTACCTTGGCCATGGGGACAGCCATTGCTCGGAGGCTGGTGAGACTGGGCAAGGAGGTTTATAACCTTCTCCGTGCTCCATTTACTAGTTATCACCAGTTCATAAGTATTATTTGTGTGAGTTTGAGAAAGCCAGGAGAAGTCATCCTGGGTGGCCCTGGCTGGGAGACTTTCCCCAAGCCTAGTGCTGACTAGAGGGCTTGCTTGCTTACTCTTGTCACCAAGGAAAGTACTATGTGCTATGTGTCAAAAAAGGAAGTGGGGCTCTGTGTAATTTTACAATCAGAGTTTCAAAGGAAGGTTGAGATAGGAAGGGATGTCTGGGGGTCTCCACTCCACTCACAGCAGGGCTAGCCCCAGAGCTAGATCAGGTTGCTAAGGGCCTTGGCTAGGCAGCTCCCGAACATCTCCAAAGGGCAGATTCCCTATGCCCTCTGGGCACCTGTGCCAGTGCAGAACCACCCTCAGTGAGGAGATTTTCCCTTTATCTAGTCAGAATTTCCCTTTTTGAAAATGTTGTTACTGTTTCACTGTGCTTCTGCCAGAAGAGTTTGGCTCTGACTTCTCCATAACATCTTCCCCCTCTCCCTCAAAAAAAAAGTAGCTGAAGGGAGTAATTAGTTCCCACCTAAAGTTTTTCTACTCCAGGATGCAAGAATCGGCTCCTTCAGCTTTCCCCTTGGATGCAACAGGCTCCAGCACCTTAACTATCTCATTTTACCCCACCCTCCCCCCGCAGGACTCTGGTTTATCAACATCTCTCTTGTGCTTTCTTGTTTCTGTAGGAAGGCTACATCACAGCCAAGGCCTGCCGTTTGGCAGGTGTGTCCCCTGGTACCACTGGAAAGCAGTGGGACAATATGGCTGAAGAGACCTCACAAGGCGGTGTGTCCCATCTTCTTGCTCTAAGAGAGGTCTAGCTGCACCCCAGCAAACTTGGTATCTGCTTGCTGAGCCTCCTAGCTGGCTCACAGACTCCCTGAGTCATAGCTAATAATGCTCTTGGTTTGGCCAAGGTCTTCAATCTATTTCAAAGGTGAGATGATTTTATTTCCCATATTCTGCAGCCAGACCACCTTGATCTCTCCACATGAGCACACATGACTGCTTGTGTTTCTCTTGCCTATTTTCCACTTATGTTAACTGCCACAGATCAGAGTAAAGTGTGGTTTTACCTAGCAGCAATTTCACTATGAGGATTTCTGAGCAGGGAAAGGGAAACGGTTTGTCACATTTGGGAAGGCTGTCAGCACGCCCTGGAAGCCTGCTCCTGGTCACATCCTCCATAGCCTGTCCTCAGCCAGCTATAAACCCAGAAAGGATCCTGAACATCTCTGCTTGTCTTCAACCATTTGTCATTTTTCATAACTCTGGCCAAAAACCTTAGCCATTAGTGCAGATGCTGCTTGTTGTCCAGAAGTAAGACCTCAGAAGTCAGGATTATACAAGCGGAAATTGTTACCCTGCCCCTCTGGTCCTGCTTCTCTTGTGAATCACTTCTGATGTCCTTTCATAAACTAAGACTGCAGGCTTTACAGGAGACAGGCCACCTTTGTCTGTTTTCTTGAAGTAATGCTAAACCTAGTAAGATTTTCCTAACACATTGTGATATCTGCCAATTCTCTTATGTCAATAATAAATGACACTAAAATCTTGATAATAAATTTAAGATGTGTTTAAATCAAATTTTTGAACTCAAGAAGCTGACCTGGTTACAGGAGATGACCTGAAAACCATTTGGGGGTTGACTTTGTGGTTAAATAAATTTGTCGCATGTTATTGATAAAGATGACTCTGGGACTGAAGCAATAATCTCTGTAGCTTTCATAGAGGGTTTTCCCCAAATCACAGAGGGTTACCTTAGGGATCTGGATATTTTGTTCAGCACCCAGAAAACAGAGATTTTGCCGAGATCATCCTCCTTCCTTGAATCATCACCTTGGCCTCTAAGGGTCACAATCATTATGAGCTTGAGGTGCAAGGCTGTCAACTGCTAAGGTAACCATTTGAAGCAGCCATGACAACTGCAAACACTACTACCTCAACAACAATAATAATATTCTTGTTTGTTGGGGCTCAGCTTGGTGAGACACTTTGTGAAGCAGATAATACTTATCTCTCTGCTTTGGATCAACAGGGTATTTTCTTCAGCATACCACCTCTGCAAAATAATATTCTGAAATGTTTCAGACTGGCCACCCACAATCAGTGGGCAGTTTGGCAAATGTTAGGCAGAGCTTTTTCAATCCCCCACTCCATGTGTGGAAACTAGAAAGTCCTAGAGAACAATAGCACCCCAGGATTACTGCTGCTCTTGGCAAGGATCAAGACAAAGAGGTAGGTTGGGGATGAAAGAATGAATGAATGCTGGAGACATGAGGCATGCTGATGTTGTGCAAGGGGGTGCTGCATGCCAACAGGGTTGGCTCTGGAATGAGGCACCAAGAGCAATGCTGCACCCAGGAGAATAGGGAGGCCCCAAAATGGTAGAGTACCCCTGGGAAGAGGGTGTGGAACAAACGCATTGGGACTCATCAACTTACAAGGGTGTTGCAGAGACATTAATGTTTTTAAAGTGTTTGGGTGATTACAGAAAAACCCACAAGGAGATGAATACATCTGTATTCAGTGCCAAGTTTGCATGTTCTACAGTAAATAGTGCTTGGAGCCATGTAGCGGACAATAAGTATGACTGAATACAAACCCGTTGAGAGGGCACCATGCAGCCTGCTCACTGAAAGGTCCTGCCGAGGAAACAGTGATTATACTTAAAGGCTACCAGAGTGCAATGCAAGGACTTGTCCATACACAAAGTTGCTCTTATTTAAACATGCAAGCACATGCCTGCATCTGTAGGGTGCAGCCTGGATTTTGCCTATACAACCAGCCCCAGTTTCTGCATCTAAAATGGTTGAGTAAGGGCAGCATTTGAGCCCTTCTCCCCAGCCCACCCTCCCCAGCTCCAGCTGGCCATGCCCCCCAGAAGTCAGTGGCAGCGGCTGTATTTGGATTAGGCCCTGCACTGACTTCTCAGGTAACAAAACCAACAGGGTCCTCCCTTCCCACTTCCCAAAAGTCCTCCTGCCACGGCAACTTTTCCAGAACGGCCACATATGCCCGCGGTGGGGCTGAACTTTGCTAGCAAGGGGAGGCGGCTGCCGCCAGCGCAGTTTTCCAAACACATTGTGGGGAAATATCTTTCACATCTTCGACGTGATGCTTCTCATTTTTAAAATCGGGGTGAACCGCGGCTCCCCGCACCGGCCGCTGCTCCCCCGCACCGCACGGCCGCGTTTCTGGCAAAGGCGGGGTGCGATGTGGCGCCGCTCCAAGCCCGCCCGGGCGAGGCCCGCGCCCACCGTCTCCCCGCAGCCCCGCCGCTGCCGTGGCCGCGCTGCGCGGAGGAAACTGGGGCTCCCGCGGCTCCTGGAGCGGCCCCGGCGCCTCCTGCGGGAGAGGAGACCCTCCCCGCTGGGCCCCGCACGAGGCTCTCCCTTTGTGCCGTTGCCTGGTAACCGGGCGGGGGATGGGACGTTGCCGGCCGGGCGGGGAGCGCGCGCGCCCGCCCGCCCCGCGCTGCCTGCTGATGAACGGCAGGCGGCCGCCACCACCCCCGCCCCCCGGGAGGCCCCGCCGCAGGCACCGGCCCCGCGCCCCGCCCCGCCCGTAGCTGCGGGGAGGCCGATGCCGGCCGGCGGTCCACCCCGTCTTTCCCTCCCGGCGGCTAGGTCTCCCTGGGCCCTGTTCTGCCGAAAAGGCTCCTCTGGGCTTTCCCCATCTCGGGCCTTTGTGCCGGGGAGGGGAGGCGAGAGCCGGGGGAGCGGGGCCCGGCGACGCGAGGCGCGGCCGGGGCGGGGTCCGGGCTGTCTCCTCGCCCTTCCCCCGGGTCTCCTCCCCCGTCCCACGCCCCCCGCGGGTGGGCTGGGGGGGGGTGTTTTGCGGGGCCCCTGCGGCCGGCGCGGGGCCGGGAGGCGGGGATGGGCGGTGGCGAGAGCGGCTGGGGGGTGACAGAGCGGAGGGGCGGGGGAGGGGGGCTTGTTCTGGGCTCTTCGGAAATGGGAGGTGGCTAAGGCGGGCAGCGGTCTGAGCGATGGGAGGGCGGCGGGGCAGAGGCGGCGGCGCCTGAACGTGGGGTGCGCGGCGGGAGAGGGGGCGACAGAGCCACCGCAGGGGGGGGCCCTCTCCCCGCCGCACCCCTCCAGGGCCACTGCCCCTGCCACCGACCACCGGTTATTCCGGAGACGCGAGAGGAAACGAGGGAGGGCGGAAAAGGAGGAGGGAGGAAAGAGGAAAAAAAAAAAAGGGGGGGGGGAGCGTTTAAATCCCTTCCCCCCGCTTCTCACCGCCTCCATTCCTCCCTTCATTCGACCTCCCCTCCGGAGCCGCTGGTGAGTCCCTCGCCCGCTCACAGCCGTTCCCGCTCCGCTTGTCATTTTTCGCCCACTCGCTGTATTCTTCCGAGGGTGTTTTTTTCCCTCCGGTCCGTCTGCCGGGAGGGGGGCGAGGCGGCGAGGGGAGGGGGGGGGCGCAGCAGAAAAGTTGGGGGGGGCGAGGGTGGTATGGCGGTTAACCCCTGCGGCCCTGGGGAAGGGCCCCCGGCGGTGCCTGCGCCGGCGTGGATGCGGCGAGGGGCCGGGAGTGTGTCGGGGCGCCGCGGGTCACGGAGGCTCGGTTCGGCGGGGCGGGGGCCCCATCCCGATCCCTGAGGCGGCGGGTCCCGGCCGCGGCTGGGAGCACTTGTAAATCAGCGGGATGCGCTGCCCGTTCCAGCCTGCCCGGCCCGGGGCTTCTTTGCTTTGCCCGGCGGTGGCGGAGCTCCTTTTCTCCGAAGAGGGGCGGGGGGCGGGCAGGGGGGCTCCGCGCCCGCCGCGGGGGTCCCGGGGCGGGGACACCCCCCACTGCGCACCCGGCGTGACGTCACCGCCCGCGGAGCCCCCGTTCCGTGCAGCAGAAAGTTCGGCGGGGGGCAGGGGGGTGAGTGCCCGGCGGCTGGGGGCCGGGGGGGCTGGGGTGAGGCGGGAGTTCCGAGTTGGCGGCCCGGCGCGGTGCGGGGAGGAACGCACAATAATGCTGGACGGGGATCTGCCACACGCTGCCTGCCGGGCTAGCTCCCGCGCTGCCGGCCCCCAAAGCCACCTCTGAACGCCCCCCTTTCCGCCCAGCCTCGTATTGTCCCTGCTTTCCCAGGTGCGTCTGGGGAGCGGGCTGGAATATTTGAAAATAGTGTTTCCATCGGGATCTGACCGCTGGGAAGTGCGTTTGCTTCCCCACCGTTCCTGTGGCAGGCTCGGGTGTGATTCAGCCCCTCCCAATGCCACCCTCAGCCTGGGCACCCGCCTCCCTCTCTGAAACACCAGGTTGGTACTTGGGGACCAGGGAGTGAACAAGACCTGTATGGATGGGCTGCATCAGGATGGCGTTTTCGCTCCCTTTGAACCAGCCGACATCCCTCCGTGTGTCAGGCTGCTCGTCTGTTTGCTGTTCAAGTCTTTTTTGAGAAGTGGCATCTGTCTTGTCCACACTGTCCTTCTGGCTGTGCCATCAAGCCGGTGACAGTTGTGCCCCACTGGCTTCTGCAGGCTGCTGGCCTGTGGCTGCCCCTGCTGTTGTTGCCCAGCAAATTGCTGGTTGTATTTTGCCGAGTGACCGCTGTGCTGTGGAAGTGGCAGCCATTTGGTCACCATGGCGTTACTTTACATGCTGCCATTGCTTGCCATTGAGTCCTGCCTTGATAGCTATCGTATGTTCCTGAAGTTGCTTTTGAGATGGGCACTATCTTTCTTTCCATTTGTCTCAGAGCTGTGGCTGCCTTGACTTCTGCGGCCAGTTACTTAGTTGCCAGAATGGCTACTGCAAGAATTACTATGGCTTTTTGTCTACAGGGTTTGTTTTACAGCGCTGTGGTTCTTGAGGAGCAGCATATTTTTAGGGAGGTAGCCACTAAATTTGTTTTCTATATCTCTGATCATATTGGGCGGATTGCATGGGAAGGGCTGTGCTTTCTGGCATTAAAAAAGTGAAGAGAAGCTAGTGTGCTATTATCCTATGGTGTGTTGCAGGAGAGCTGAGGATAAGAAATTACATACGACATTCATTTTGTGTCTACCTGAACAGTGGAGCATGGTTATACACCCTTCAGGTTTGCATATGCCTAGAGCTTCACAGTCCAGCCCTGACTTCCCACCAGACTCAGTGTGTCGGTGTCAATGCATCAAGCCAAATCCCTGCCTGTTTATCTCAGTTTTGTAACCCACATCCCATTGTTGTTTGAGTTGAAAGCTGGACCCTCATTTCTTCTAAGCCTGAGACTGTTGTGCATCACTGCTGTGCTGTACCCCTGAGGGGCTGAAGCTCTTAGATTGTTTACCCATGCATGGAACATTTATAAAAGCAAATGGTCAAATGGTTAGTTGGAATGTTTTTCATCCTTTTTTTCCCATATTCATATTTTTTTTCCCTCTTCTCTTGGCCAAGTTGTTATTTTTACATTTGTTATTAGTGAGTGCACAACCAATTGTGTATTTCCCCAGCTTCTCGGGAATTATCTGGTCTTTCAAACTAGACTTTTCGATTGTGATTCATGATGGAGCTTTTCAAGTATGGCCAAGGAATGAACATACAGTACTATATTTCTTGCTGGAAACGATAAAACCCCTCCAAACATTGGAAAAATTAAATATGTAGTGACTCCTAATGAAGAAGATTAACAGGTTTAACCTGCTGCAGTGGCCTGCCTTTACCTCTCTTCGTATGCATTTACCTTCTCCCCTAGATTTTGTACCCTTGGATACCTCTGGAAGTTTCTTTCATTCTCACCTTTAGGCTTGCCTGCACAATGAATTAGAATAAGGCTCTTATGGGCATACTTGTATTTCAAAATAATAATAGGCATGCAAGGAACTATATACATAGTGACATCACTATACTAAAAGCAGCCTGATCTGTATTTTTCTTCAAGAGAGGGAGCATCTACTTCAGTTGGAGTAGATAATCATTGTGGGACACTTCCAACTGAAATGTTCCATTTCACTTTCATTTGAAACTTCTTCCCAAGGTTCAGCCTCTGTCACTCTTTATATACCTTCCTGATCCCTCTTGGAGCTCCCTCATATTCATCAGCAATTTTCTGGGGTGGAGGTGGAATTGAGGGGAGCAGTCACTGTGAAATCCAGAGCTGTGTAGGGAAGGATTATTTATTTACCTTTGCAAATGCAGGTTCTTGAATTGGTCTGAGCATTTTTTCAGCTCTGCCCCTCCTTAAATGTCTACGTGAATGTTTACTCGGTCTTATATTTTTCCTCTTCGGGTGTCTGCCTTTACTTCTGAGAACCTGATTTCCTCCTGTGTGAGGATTTCTGTTTCCCAGTTCTGTTTTTTCTTTCTGCTCTTCTCTTTTGGATAAATAAACTACTTTCTTGCCTCCAGTGGATTTTCTGGTCTCTCTCTTCCCCCATTAGGAGATGCTATGGAAGCACGAACGATATTTTCTGCATTTATCACTTCATCCCTTCCATCTGTACTTCTTGAGGACTGTTGGTAGTGAAGTACAGAATAGTAATGCTTTACAAATTTCTTAAAGACAACACAAGTTCTGAATGTGTTTAGAAGTGGAGGCATCTCTGACGAAGTTATGCATTAACCAGGCGAGCTTCACCTAGGGTATGTATTCTCTGTAGAATTAATTCGCGTGATCACTGCCTGAGTCTAGGCACAATAGATGGTTTAACACGAACATGAGGTGCTCCATCTCGGTGCCTTGCCTGAGTTACTGAAGCTGCAGCAGTGCCCAAGACACATGTCTGCTGCTAGGTTGCCCAGGTATGTGTCCCATCACTCTGTGTCACGCTGAGCCGAATGCTGGAGAATCTTTCTGTTCTTCCAGTTGTGTGGTGTGCAGTCGTGGTCCCACAACCCATGTCCTCAGTGAGACTTGTGCAGAGAATGATGAGACAGAAGGGGATGTTTCCAGCTGAAGTGATTTGAGCTTCACCTCTGCATTAGCCTGGTTGGCTGATTTGGGCTTTGAGTGCTTAAGGGTGAAGATTTGACATATGTGAAAAGTTTAACACAAGTCAACTTAGTAAGGAAATGATCCCTTCAGGAGCATTGCCATGCTTCCAGTTCTGATAATGTTCCTGAAGAAGTCTCTGGCTGTTTGTTGTGGCAGCAAACACTGATTTGTTATTGTCTCTTGTAAAAATATCAATGATTTATTGATTGTTGTGGCAGTATTTTTACCTACAAACCAAACATTAACTGCAATATCTTCTCTGAGCAATTTTTTTGCTGAAGAAGGGTAGCTGGTTGCTTTCAATCTTCCTTCATGTCCCTTGCCCTGGTGACATTGTTCATTGTAGATCAATTTAGCTGGAAAATTTTAGTCTTGTACCTCCCTGCCTTACAAGGCACTTGGTGATACCTTGTTTCTATCACAAGGTCTCTCTGTGTCATAGATCATTTAAGTGAAGATTGCATTTGAGCAACCATCTCTTTGGACAGTGGATTTGCTATACTCTGTGTGTGTGTATATATATATAATATATATATTTTAATGTGTGCATGTACATCACGATATGAATATAATAGTCTGTACACCATAATAGAATATATCTTATACATAATGTTATGTCTTGTATTAAGTTTTGTATTGATATATCTAGCATAGTGCATTGAATATAAAGTGTATTTGTAGTATAGTATTTTGAATAAACTACCACTTTTCTTTCAGGCAGTGCAATAGATGAAGTGATTTTCATCAGAATTATTCAGAGTTTTCCACATACATGAAGAGGGTCCACCCTCTGTGAAGAGTGGTTTATCCAGTCATGATTATCCATCAGACTTTCCTCATACCTTGCTAGACCATTGCCTTCAAAGTACATTTTCACCCAGAGCTAGACCCCATCACCTCTTGGCCAAAATGTATGACTGCTGATACCTTTAGCGTTGAAAAACCTGTTCTGATCAACTGGCTGGTTCTCTCCCCTGCACAGCACATGGCAGGGAATATCATCTGGCAGCCTTTGCAGAAAATATGAAGAGTAGTTATTTTAGATTTAATTTTAAAAAGAAAACCCAGAAGATTTCCAGTGATACACCAGATATCTATGCAAGTTTTTCAGTTTATTGATTTATCCCATTTTTCAGATTTTGCACTATTTCTACGTGGAATTTGTCTAGCTTCAGCTCCTATCCGTTTTATCTGGGGTCTTTGTCTAACAGGTTAGAGAGCCCTCTGCTGTCAGAAATATTTTCCTTTTGTAGTACTGGTAAGCCATCTTCAAGTCGCCTTTTAACCTTCTCTCTGATAAGTTAAATATATTTAGCTTCTTAAGGTTCTTGCTGTAAGGGGGAGGAGTTACCAGACTTCTTTTTTGGAAGTTTTCAGCTTGTCAGCATCCTTTTTGGAGTACACAGGTTAAAACTGCATGTGCTACTCCCATAATGGTCCAACCAATCCAGTATATATTCAGGTAAAAATCATCTCTCTGTTCCTGCTCCTGAAGAATGTTCCTCTCTTTATATATTGATGGTTTTCAGTCATTCAGGAATATCCCATTTAGAAGTCTTGTGCTGGGAACTCATCTTTGGTTTGCTATCAGCTGTAAGGCCTTCCAGAGCTTCCATGTATCCTTGGATCTTAATCCTTGAAAGCCTTCTACATTCTTCCGTTCTTGATGTAAAAATCTTCCCTAATTTAAAAACTTGTCTTTCTGTGTGACCCCATTACAACAGTAATGCCAACTGGTCTGTTTGCATTTCATCATTTACCATCTCATCTGTCTCAGCACCATCTGCAAATTTCACCCGTGTTTCTGCAAACTTTCTTCATCAGGTGCCTTCACCAACGATGAACAATATTTGATGATGGGCCACAATTACCTCTCAATAGTGAGATTTGGGGAACTTACTTTTTGACAATGAATCTATGCATGAGATATATATATATATTTTTTTTTTTTTTTTTTTTTTTTTTTTTGCCAGTGCCATAGCTGTGTACCAAGCTTCAGCCCACTGTTTGTTGTGTGTTGCTTTACAGAGATTACCCAAGGCATTAAAAATATCTTGGACAGTGGTTTCACTTGCCATCATGCCTTTAGTCCTGACAGTCCAGTTTGAGTTTAATTTGGCCTCAGTCTCTTGGCTCAGGTGTCCATGTGAGAGGTGGAGGCCTATGTCTGTGATCGAAAAGGCAGGTTATATATCTGTAGGTGCTAGCACTTCAGTATTAATTGTTTGCCTCGAATTCTCTTGGGATTGGGGAGAATTTTAGATACTTGTGACTTCCAATCCTTCATTGACCAGGAAGACCTTGATTTAGGCATAACTGTCATGTTTTCTGACTTCATAAAATTATAAGAACTAAAATCAAACCTCACTGTGAACTTGGTGAAGTATGTGAGCAAAACCTCTCTCTCCTCCCAAGTATGGTTCAGTGCTGCCACAGATTCCCTGGGAAGCTGGGGAGACTCTGTTCTCTGAGGTATTCATTACAACCTCATCTAGCTTTGCAGTTTATGACAAATGGGTTTTGAGTGCAGACCTCCAGCAATATCTTCCCACGTAAACCTTCCTGTGACACAGCATTGTGTTTCACTTTGCTCCACCCCACAGATGAGGACAGGGTCACACCACTCTGCCAGTTCTGTCAATCAAGGAAAATATGTAGGATCCGAAGCCAAGGGAGTCACTCAAAGCTTATCTGTGTCTCAGGTCTGCTGTGTGATTGTACCTGTGACCATCTTCCTGGCCCCAGTTCACTTCTTTTACTTCTGGATCTGTCTGTGCATCTTCTGTCCTCTTCAGATGCTTTCTTTTTGCACAAATGGCTCACGTTGGCTTCGCCGTCAGTCTTGAATCCCTAGAAAAGGAGAATCAAAAGAGTGTCCTTGAGTCACTGGCTGCAAAGTCCCTTTGAGCACCCTGCCACCTACTTTGTTTTGCAAACTTAGTGAATTCTGTCTTGATAATAATGTTTGTCTTTTGCTCTTGTTGTGCTCCAGGGACGAAGCCTCACCATATGGCCAGGAGTCTTCTCATTTCCATCTTTAAAGTGTTGTTGGCCTTTTTATACTCATTTGGTCTTATACCAACCTTCTCTGTTAACTTAAATGTCCCTTCTACCTCCTTTATGTTTAGTTTCTGGTGTTAGGGACAGTAATGACATCACCTCCAGCTCTTTGTGTCCCTCAGCATTCTGGAAACTGCTTTTTGCACCTTCTCCAATGCACTTTCTTCTTTCCTGATGTTGGGTAACAGAAGCATTACGTGGTCTAGCAGAGGTTGTCTGACAAATACAATGTCCAGTGGCATTAATGCTTTTTCTTGTTGCTTGATAATACCTTGTCTGATGCTTTCAAAATAACAGTGTTGCCTGTCACTGTCCTGTGATTAATAAATCCCTTTCCTCCTCAACAGTCCCTACTGATAAGCAGAAGTTCTTAGAGCAGGTGTGCCTGTCACTTCTCTTTGGGGTATCACTGAGCACTTAGTACTATTGAACTTGTCAAAAACATACCAGTGACCCTACTAGGCCCATCTAGTCCAGAATCTTCTGCTCCAGCAGTGGTCACTACCAGATCCCTAGGAATGAGGGCAAGTTAAGGCAACTTTACCTGCTGTTGTCCTCTGATACTCCTACAGCTTCCAGCTGTTTTCAGCGGAGGGGCTGCCATGGCTGGTCGTGGTTTCTTGCCATTCAGTAAGTAACAGTCACTCTCTTGCATTAAACTCTCCAGTCTCCCTTCAAGTCCATGCAAACTTGTAGCACCTATGGTGTCCTTTGTTTGGAAGTTCTGCAGCCACTGATTTCAAGAAGAACTGTCTCTTTGTTTGTTTTGAACTTCTTGATGGTCCTCAATTCTTATATTGGAAGAGACAGTGAAAAATTATTTCCTACCCATCTCCTGCTTTTCATATATGGTTTTACAGTCCTCAATCACATCCTCACTTAACCTGTTCTGTGGACAGAGATGTCTAACCCACTCAGTCATGCCTCTTCATTGCCCTTTCTAGCTCCTGTGGAAGGAGCAGAACTGCAACACTTTTCAAGATGTAGGAAAATCATGGGTTTGTGCAAGGGCATAGTGACGTTCTCTGTTTTGTTTTCAGTTCTTTTCTCAGGAATTTCTAGCATATGTTTTGCTTTCTTTATGGCTGCTGAATGCCAAGGTGACATTTTCATGGATCTACCTCTTACATCCTAAGGGTATCACTCTTGAGTGGCACTGATTGTATGTGGAGATGGAGTTGGTTTTTTCTGTGTCCGTTGCTTTATGTTTATCAAGGTTGATGCCATTTCATTGCCCAATCACTCTTCTTGGAAGGTCCTTCTACAGTTCTCCTCAGTTCTCATCCTCATTATTACCCTTATTAACTTACTCTCATCAGCCACATTGGCTTCCCTTTGCCCTTTTTCTGTATCCATCCTAGTTTTGCTTCTTCAATGTTTTATTCTCTTAAGTTCTCTCTCAAATTGTGATCATCTGCAATACTGACAGTGCCTCCTAACTTAATGCCATTGAGAGGTAGGACACTGATCCTTTTAAAGATCTAGCAGGCTTTCTTCCACCTAGCCTGATACTTTCAGGACTTGATTCATTCAAATCAATCTACAGCACTTCATCCTTTTAGCTTCTGTCTGATACTTCTATTCACTCTGACTAGTTTCCCTGGGACTGAGGGCTCTAAGCAGGTCATGTTTTTGCCTGGACCTCCCTCTGCCAGCTTCAGAATGATACAGGTCTTGGCAGAAAGTGGTGGCCATGCTTTACACTGGTCTATTACTGAAGGATGTGTGGTGTGGCTATTCTGACTTTGGATTCAGCTGCTGGTCCTGCTGCTGTAAAGTTACCAAAAATATACCCTGGTAAGGACTTGCAGCAGAAGTTTGGAACCATGATGGTTTGATGGATGGATAACTTCCAGGTACCAAGAGTGAGGAGCTGTGGTACATGGACTCATGGTCACAAGTTGCAACAAGGAAATTACGACTGATAATGAGTGTTTCAGCACTGGATTGGGTGTCTCAGGTCAGCTGGGGAAGTTTTGCACCTTAAGATGTTTTGGAGTTGCCTCATTGAGGCCCTGAGCAATCCCTTCTAGATTTGAGGTCAGCCCTGTTGTGAGCAGGAGTTTGTACCTGCAGAGGTCCCTTCCAGCTGACATACATATTTTTGAGTAGCCTGTGATGTCTTTGAGTAATTTACTTTGCATTTCTTAGGAAAGGTACATAGACGTTTAAAAAGGGGGAGATAACGTATGACAATTAGACCCTTGGCCCCTAACAGCCCTACAGGTAATGTGTGCTCAGGCATTGCAAATATGAAAGACATTGCACTTCTTAACATAGTGACTACGAAGAGTGTGATGTTCCCCTCCTCTGCATCACACACCCCTAGTCCTCCATCCTGCTTGCAGAGGGAAGAACCCAATGTGATGCATTTTGTGATCCACTGGGCTCTGCCAGCCTGTGTCTCCAAGAGATCCAGAGGCCTTCCTCTGGGGAGACTGAATGATTCTTCTGAGACATTTTAAGTAAATCTGTTACATACTTACAGTCACTTTAGTGTGCCCTCAGGAATTGTTTAACGATTAACGTAACCTTCTTTAGTTCATGTAACCTCCATTTAGTGAATCAAACTTTATTTTCAGTTGCTTCTGCAGAAATTAGTATCTTCTTCTGTGCTGTAAATTGAGCTATTGTTAAATGCATGAATGTTTTTAGTATTTATTACCTCACGTTAGCTCTAAGTGGTTTTATTTCACTCTGTTCATCAGAAATCTTTTTCTCAAATAAGTTTTACATTGAATGGAGATTCCAGAATTACAGCTTTCATACTGAAAATAACATTCTTACTCCTCATGGTTGTGCAGAATTAAGAAAACAAACGATTAATACAGACTTAATAAAATGTAGACTAGCTGTATTTCCTATGACTGCCAGCACTCTGCAAGTTATTTTTAGTATTCCTATTTGGCACCCTTTCCTGAAATGTGAACATTTTAATTTTTATTTATTATTTTACTAGGGGGAGGGAAGATGCAGATAGAATGACAAGTGAAATTGTCAGCAAGTGCTGTTGACAAGGATTAAAGCTGTTGGCTCAGATTGGGTCTGGGAGGTATTATTTTAGGCATAGAATCATAGAATGGTTTGGGCTGGAAGGGACCTTTAAAGATCATCTAGTCCCAACTCCTGTGCCATGGGCAGGGACATTTTCAACCAATCCTGACGTTGAATACTTCCAGGGATGGGGCTTCCACAGCTTCTCTGAGTGAGGCTGACTGGTTGGTGGTTCCTACAGTCCTCTTTATTACCCTTTTTAAAAATGGGTGCAGTATTCTCTTTTTCTCCAGTCACTGGGGATTTCTTCTGACTGCCGTGACTTTTCAAATATCATGGAGAGTGGCTTGGCAACTATATCAGCCAATTCCCTCAGGACCCTGGGGTGTGTCTCATCAGGTCCTGTGGACTTGTGTATGTTCAGTTTCCTCAGGTGGTCTCAAATGTCATCTTCTCTTACATGCATGGGTACATGTAAATCAAGAGGGTTCATTCAGCTTGTTGATTAAAGTGTGTGTAATTTGCCCTTCAGTACAGAAATAAGTTTCTTAAAACATACTTAAACATTTCCTAGTTAGTCATTTTGAAGATGGAAGAGTCCAGTGATATTCTAGTACACTGCCAATATAAAGTCAATTTACTCATAGAAATTACAAAAAAACCACAACTCTCACTGGTTTTATACTAAACTCTTATATTTTGATTTCTGAGCAGTAACAGCAGTTTTTACTTCAGTTACGGATGGTTGTTTTGTGGTTTTTTTGTCTGTTTGCCGTGTAACACTGTGCTGCCAAGCCTGTGTGGTGGGGCAGGTCTCAGCCCTTCCCAGCTGCATCCAACAGCTGCTGGTGGTTGGATGGTCCTGTCCCACTGTCAGTGTTGGGAGGCTGCAGAGGACAGGGAGATGTGTTCTCCAATCATGGCGTGTATGTGTGGGCTTTAGCTCACTTTCCCTGCCTTTGGCCTGAGCTCATGAGTATTTCAGTCCCCTGGGATCCCCGAGCTTCATGTTAGTATTGGGCAAGGATGTAGTTAAACTTCATGCACTGGGTAGGCAAGAGTTTTAGCTGGAGTATGATTATTTGACCAGTTTTACAGTCTTAGTCCTTGATGAATCTACCTTCCAGCCTGAGTTCACAGCCCCTGCATCCACCAACTGTTGTAGTAATTTTGTAGGAAACAGAAAAATGCCTGTGTTTCAAAAGTACCTTTCATTTGGTGTTGCATAGGTATATTTATTCTTAACAAAATTTACCAAGTAAAAAAAAAATTTTGCAAGTCATGGGAATAGTTGTGGCCAAGATACTATTAGCTGCGTCTGCCCACCTCCGTCTTGGCATTCAACTATTTTGGCATCCTAATCAATTTGCTCACACAATAATTTTCCCTGTTACAGTAATGTTGCGCTCAATCAAAAGACTGACAATAAAGCTGTAACATGCAACCTGAACCCTGACCTATACATTTATTGCTAGCACTAAACACAGCACCCTTCCCACCCTGTCTCCACTGTGCCCTATAGAAAGACACCAGGGTTCAAACATAAGTCAGGTACTTAGCCATTGGGAAATGTTGTACTTTGGGTTGTCTGATGGCAGTATTTTGGACGAAACTTTGTGTTTTCAAGATACTACACAGCTGTTAACCTCAAATTTCTTGGAATTTTCCTTTTGTTTTATAAATGAGGTAAATGGAGACAGGAATTCAAAATGTATTGGCTGGGACTGTCATTCACAGGACAGTATAAATAAATATGCCAGCTTCTGACTTCGCACCCACGGTGTGTGTCCCCTGGCCATACTATTCCAGTGGGCACTCCATTCTGAGCGATCTTTACCTGTCAAGAGGGATCCATTTGCTTTCATCCCATCTTACTTTCAGGACACTTTTCAACATCTGCAATGTGTTAGAAAGCAGCTGTGATCATTTTGCCACCCTGGTTTCTCCCTCCAGTGCTAATGCATCCTTTAGCAGAAGGGAGAACAGGAAAACCAGGATCGGAACACAGAGCTAATTAATTGCAGAGAAACAGACTCAGTTTAATTCTCACATCTTCTGACTTCTAAATCCCTGCCTTTGCAAGGCAAATGTATTTGACTTCATGTAGGATTTTGGATGTAGTTCTACATTTCAAAAAAATTACTTAAGGAATAGTCACTGTGTACTTCCAACAGTTCTCAACTGAAGAAAACAAGAAGTTTGAACTTTAGCACATCTGTACTTAGTCTAAAGGAGGAACTGACTCCTCACTCCAGACACTTTCCATGGACTGGCATCTAGTGGAAGGTAATGCTGGCTATGTCTGTAGTAACAACACTGGTGCACAGTACTGGCTGTCCATTGCTGTGGCATTCCTGTTTCTTTGTATGGTCCTTGTTCTGTGCCAGCAAGTGCTCTCCCAGATGATACCTCAGTGTGGTTTAGGAGTTAGTGCAGGACCATGCTGATTGCCAGTGGCCAGGTTAGATGTGTCCGTCCCCTTTAGGAGAGTAGGAGAATTTTGCCATCTGGGTGCAAGCTGTGTAATGCTAGTCACCCCCAGGACCAGAGAACAAGCACTGTCCCATTTCATTTAAAAGTACAGATGCTGTCAGTTGCCCTTTTTTGCAGCGTGTGTGGTCCTGATGGGTGGCAGTATTTTTAATTCATTTCTTCCTTCAGACTGAATGATCCAGCTGTGCACCTTGACGTGTTTGCACTCAGTGATATGTGATGGTATATGATGTACCAGGCAATGCCTAGGCAGAACCTCAGTGGAAAGGGGAGGCTACATCAGTGCTCCCACCCCTTCCACCCCCAAATCATCACTGACTAGCACTAGCTCAGGAGGGACTCCTGTGACATGTACCATAGTCACATTCTGCCTTCTGTACCTCCTCTCCTGCTCGGACCAGGTCTGAATCTGCCTGAGATCACTGGGATGTTACAGTCAGAGAAGATTAGGAGCAGTAGGTAATAAAACCAAGTAGATTGTTTGTTTGTTTTTCCTCCCAAGAGAGCAGGGATACAAAAGAATGAGGAGACAGTGGTAACTGTTGACAACTGAGGACCAGCAGCTAATCTCGGTGAGGACTGAATCAGGTCTTAAATGTCTGCTAGCTGGAGAAACACTGGTGAAGTAATGGTGGTGGTAGCAGCTGTTTTTCTTAAGTGGCATGGATATTGGGAGCTTTCAGCTCTCCCTTCTTCTGTCACTGGCCCCAAGGAGGACTAGCTGGAGCTAAACTGGCCTTGAATCTTCTCAAGCAGACTGGAGCCCCAGGCTTGGGTTGCCCATCCTGGAGCTTGCTCTGCTTTTGAGCACCAGCTGAAGTGAGAAAACCCTTCAGCTTTCCGTGGATTTGGAGGCACCTCCCAGACTTCTGTGTTTCTTTGGAAATTGCTTTGCTGCTACTGGGACGTGTACTGGTTATACCTATGTGTGTAGCCATGACATGTACAAGTGTTTGAGGTGTGTGGCTCATTTGTCATTTACAGTTCCCAGCCAAGCCCCCAAAACATCATCCCAAGTAACTTGGTCCTGTTCCCATTTCCTCTGCTTTGGTTGCCATATAGGAAAGTTTATTTTCTCGGACGTTAAGTCTAATGTGTAAATCCTACCTGGAGCCAAGGACAATAATTCACCCAACTTCCTAAGAGAGGCTAAGGGTATATGCATAAATAGGTAAAACTTGAGTGCATCTCATTTGAGAAGGAATTGATTCCAGTTTTGTTACCCAGGAAGAGCTGCTCCACGCTACAGCCTGGGAAGGAGATAGGTTATCTGCTTCCTTCAATAGAAGAGGAACCAGAGCCTGTGATCCCCTGGCTGCCTGTGCAGGACAGTCCATCTTTGGCAAGGAGAATTACTTGAAGCTGGAGAGGAAGAGGAGTGGGATCCATTTTGGATCCCACGTGGAAATGCCTGTTGAGTGTGTGTTGCTTGCAGGAGACTGCATCGGGGCTTAGCTGAGAATATGGAGGGGTTTGGGCAGTGAGCCAAACCAAGCTGGGTTATATGAAACACAAACAGAAAACAGCAATTCGCAATGCCTCATAACTCAATCAAACCTGTAAAGGGCTTCACAGGGCCAGGAAAAGGTTATCCATTTGACAGCAGCCCTGCCAAATGTCTCATTTCCTTTCCAAAACCACAGAGTCCTAAGAACTCTTCAGAGGCATTTACAGGGATCTTCAGAGGCAGGAAGGGTTAGGTGTAACTTTGTTAATTGTCAAGGCTCACATTGCAAGCTTTTATTTCATAGATGTTAAAATTAGAAGGTGGTGTTGTCATACTCTCATCTGGCCTCTGACATAATGGTTGCTGTACTCAGCCTAATGTATGCATCAAATCCGTTATGTATTTTAAAAAAGCCTTCACCTTCTAAGTAATAGAAACTTCTGCCGCAGTGATTATTTATGTCCGCTGAAACATACAGATTTGTTCCTGGGTTTGTTAGGTACTGCATATTCAGCGGTTGACATAAGTACCAAGCTGGTGTTTCTTTTAAAAAGGGAAGTTTTGGTATGTGGTTGGATGCATATTATTTCTCTGATTTATTTCTCTAGAAAGAAGACCATAATTGTCATTACAGAGCTATTGGAAAGTTGAAGTGAGACCTGTGTGTTGCATTATGATGTTCAGCTCTTTAGTGTGGGAGGTGTGGGTGGCATCCCTGTTGGATGTAAAGAGCAGTGACATACTGGTAACGTGCTGCTGCTGCTTCTCTGTGTTCAGAGCTGAGCTAATACTTAAAGGTTGCCAACATGGTGTGTGTTGAAGTAGAGTTAAATTAGGATCGCCTTTCTTACAATGTTTGTTTCATGTAAGAAGTGTTAATTCTAGATATTTATCTGGAATGGCACCAGTGTAACTGGCTGAATTAGCAACCAGAGGCCAAAGTATGACAGAAATGCAAGGCTGTAAAACACATCAGCTGATGGGGATTAGGAGAGTGCTCTGCCTCCATTAGGTCAGTTATAAGCCATCATGAGCTATTTTTCTATTAGAGAAGAGGTCTCAGTTAATGAATTGTTGTGTGTGGGAGTTAATGCTGGATGAGTCCCCTGTGGCTTTCATGATGAGGGTCAGATAAAATATTAATGACATTAAAACAAACAATCCCCTGCTCTTCCCAACTACCTTCCAGCTGGATTTCTCTAAGCGTTGGTCAGGGAAGATGTGGAGCCCCACAGGAGACAGGCTGGTGTCACTGCTCCCTTTTCTCAGGTAGGGAGATGGAGGCAGTGGAAAGCAGTGACTCCAAGGCCACACAGTCCAGTGGGAGGGCTGCAAGAGTTCTCCTGTCTGGTGCCTTTGTCCTGATCCAACTTAATGGTTGGACTCAATGATCTTAAAGATATTTTCCAATGAAAATGATTCTATGGTTCTGTCCGTAGTTTCAGCTCCCTTCTCAGAGAAATGAAAGTGCATCCAAACTGCTCCTGCGCTGACTCGAAGCTAATCTTTCCAGGTCTGGGGTGGCCTTTAGGAGTACCAAATCTCAAGTCTTCTTACTCACAAAACTATGCTATACTTCCCGATCAAAGAATATAACCCATGAGATGTGCATCTTTTCTCCTTATGCCTTGTCCACAGAACACATTTCCCCATCTTGCAGATTATTCATTGCAGAGTCTGAGTACAGGAGCTCAAATGACAGGCTGTGGAAGAACCGTCTCTTTCTGGTTATCCCTGCGCAGTGCAGCGCAAAAGATCTTGAGCTGGGTGGAGCCCAGCAGATGAGCTTCAGCATACCTGAATCACTTCAGAACAGTTCCCCGGATAATACAATCATAGTTTCATACTCTGAACTAGGAATTGTGTGGCATAACAGGGTGTTAAATATCTCTGGGGCTTTCGGGCGTAGCACAAAGCTGTAAATTTATTCAGAGGGAGCTCAGAAATCTTGCCACTGCTGCAAAGTGTAAGGATTTACTGTGCATCTCTGGTCATGACTCTTATGTGGTACACTAAGAAGCAGCCCAATGTATGGCAAAGGAGGCCTAGGCACTCCAAGCTCAACAGTTGATTCTGTTTACATCATGCAAAATCAAAGCTAAATGTGTTTTTTCACACCTATTTGTGTGCATTGGACACCAAACAGCCTAAGCAAGACTTCTCACGTTTTCTGCATATGTGCTGGAGCAGGTGTGCATATGCTCTGGAGGGGGCAGGGCTTCAGCTTGCTAATGATGGCACATGGACAGTTAAGGATCATGCAGCTTACTGCACTGACAACAAGTGCAGAGAGGAACTAATGAAGTCAGAAAATTTGTCATGAGGAACACTTTAAAGCACTTTCCCATTATTTTTTCTCCCTCTCTCTCTGGAGATCAAATAAACAAGGAAATGGAAATACTAAGGAGGACAGTCAACATACTGATAATCATTCCTACCTGCTTCCTCCAAAAAACTGGAGGACTGGCTGCCTCATATCGTGTGGATATCACTCCTAGAAGCTGGAAATAATTTATGACAGTAGCCAAATCCCCCTTCTGATGGGGAAGTTTATTGCATTTTCTGTGAACATCCTTTATCTGTAAATAATAATTAAGGAAACAGTATTAATTTTGTCATATTTCTGTAATAGACCACCTCCTTGTTTGCTTTTCAGGTTCACTGGGATCTTGTTGCATTGCTGGTGTACGCCCCCCCTTCCAGAAGAACTGCTCTTGCCCATACCCGCCTCCCGGGAACAGCCAAAGAGGGGTGTGAAGTGATAAAAATTTATGTTTTCATCAAACCGGGCCAAGGAGAATGGGGGTCCTACACCCAAAAGAATGAAGACACGACAGAACAAAGACTCAGTACGTGAGGTGGGAGATGAGGGGTGGGGCTCTGGAGCCAAGCTGAAGCTGTGGGTGGGGACTGAAGCTCAGGGCAAAGCTCGTGGACATGAGTTTGGTGGAGTGGAGTGCCTGAGAGTCCAGGGGTTTTGAAGCCCACAAGGCCAGTTGTATCTTGGGCTACATCAAGAACAGCATGGCCAGCAAGTCAAGGGAGGTGATTCTGCCCCTCTGTTCTGCTCTGGTGAGACCCCACCTGGAGTCCTGTGTCCAACTCTGGAGCCCTCAGCACAGGAAAGACTTGGACCTGTTGGAGAGGGGCCAGAGGAGGCCACAAAAATGATCAGAGGGTGGAACACCTCTGCTGTGAGGACAGGCTGAGAGCGTTGGGGTTGTTCAGCCTGGAAAAGGTTCCAGGGAGACCTTGTTGTGGCATTTCGTTACTTAAAAAGTGTGTATAAAAAAGATAGGGACAGACTTTTTAGCAGGGCCTGTTGAGACAGGACAAGGGGTAATGGTTTTAAACTAAAGGAGGGGAAATTCAGGCTGGACATGGGCAAGAAATTTTTTACAATGAGGGTGATGAAACACTGGCACAGGTTGCTCAGAGAGGTATCAGATGCCCCATCCCTGGAGACATTTGAGACCAGGCCGGATGGGGCTCTGAGCAACCTGATCTAGTTGAAAATGTCCCTGCTCATTGCAGGAGGTTGGACTAGATGAGCTTTGAAGGTCCCTTCCTGCCCAAATTATTCTATAATTCGAGGGCTTTGGGAGACTGAGGACAGGGCAGGAGTGGAGTGAGATGCACAACAGGACTGATCCAATGATCGCTCTCTTAGATGTCAATGCGGAGTGGACGGAAGAAAGAGACTCCAGGGCCTCGAGAGGAGCTCAGGTCACGGGGTCGAGCTTCCCCCGGGGGCGTCAGCACCTCCAGCAGTGATGGCAAGGCTGAGAAGTCCCGACAAACAACAAAGGTAGTATAGGCTAGTATGTGAGCACGGGGTGCTTGAGGTCTGCCCAGACTATGTTGAATCTGTTCAGGGATCCACCAACAAACCCATACTGGGTTAGTTCTCTGGAATGGGTGGGATCCTTCTTTGCTCTCATCCCCAGTGCCTTGAACTTCCCATCATCCCCCAAGAACTTGTCTTCAGTCTCACCAGCCCTTTATAGTGCCAATTTTTGCCATATTCTGGCTCAGTGTTGCACTGCTAAGCTCTTCAACACACGTGCTGTGGTGGGTGTATCTGTGCTCTGTGCAGTCTGTGAAGGTTTGGCAAGGTGGGAAGTTACCCCATGACCCTTCCACCTCCCTGTTCCCCTCTCCCTTGCAGAAAGGGCGGGTGGAGGAATCCTGCACGCCCAAGGGCAGCAAACAGGGTCGAACAGAAGAGATCTCGGAGAGTGAAGGGGAGGACGCCAACACTCCCAAAAAACCCAAAACTGAGGTGAGTTTTCCATGCTGTGGTTGCTGGCGTGTCCTGAGTTTCCTATTGCCTACCTGTGTTGCTCACACCTGCCCAGCTGTAGGTTCCCACTGCTTGGGAGCCCTGCTGCCTTGGGTTTCATGCTACAGCTCTTCCAACCTAAATGGCATCTGCCAGGCTACAAAAATGCCACCAGGAGGGATGACCAAGCAGACCGAGGCTCTCTGTCTCCTTTGCTTTGTCTGTCTTCATAAATGACTTGGACACAGGACTTGAGGGAATACTAAGGAAGTTTGCCCATGACACAGAATTGGGAGGAGATGTTGACACACCTGAGGGCAGAGAGGCCCTGCAGAGAGAACTGGACAGTCACCAAATGCATGAAGGTCAAGTGCCAGATTTTGCACCTGGGTTGTGGTAACCCTGGGGAACAGACTGGGCAACAAGATACTGGAAAGCAGCTCCACAGAGAGGGATTTGGGGGTTCTGGTCGACGGCAAGTTGAAAATGAGCCAACAGTGTGCCCTGGCAGCCAAGAGGCCCAACCATGTCCTGGGATGCATCAAGCACAGCGAGGGAGGTGATTGTCCCGCTCTGCTCTGCACTGGTGCAGCCTCACCTGGAGCAGTGTGTGCAATTCTGGGTGCCACAGGATAAAAAGGATATAAAGCTACTGGAGAGTGTCCAGAAGAGGGCTATGAAGTTGGTGAAGGGTTTGGAGGGGAAGCCATGTAAGAAGCAGCTAAAGTCACTTGGTTTTTCAACCTGGAGAAAAGGAGACCAAGGGGAGATCTCATGGCAGCTACAGCTTCCTCTTAAGGGGAGGAAGAGGAGCAGGCGCTGATCTCTTCTCTTTGGTGATTGATGAGAGAACTCGAGGGAATAGTAGGAAGATGTGCCAGGGGAGGTTTAGGTTGGACGTTAGGAAAAGGTTCTTCCCACAGAGGGTGGTTGAGCACTGGAACAGGCTCCCCAAGGACGTAGTCACGGCCCCAAGCCTGACAGTGTTCAAGAAGAGGCTGGACTACACCCTCAGACACATGGTGTGAACTGTGGGGTTGTCATATGCAGGGACAGGAGCTGGACTCGATGATCCCTGTGGGTCCCTTCCAACTCAGGACATTCTATGATTCTATGACTGCCATACTCTCAGAGCTGGGCACGTGCCTTTCCCAGCTCAGGGGTGAGAGCCTGGCTCTGTGTGCCTGGTCAGGTTCGACTTGGACTCTTTTGCTCCACCAGAGCAGTGTGAAACAGAGGTGCTTAAGTTGTGGTCAGGTCCGAGTGATGGTTGTTCCAAATCTGCTCATGCATGCACTCTGTGTCATTGTCACAGGGCTTTTCCAAAATGCCGATGGCACCAGCCTGGATCAGTGGTCGGATGGTTGGAGAAAGACTTTGCTCTTGTGCTTCTCAGTTTCCTGTTAACCTGTTCAGAGAACTGGCCTTAAAGGCCTGCGAACACAAGGATATTTGCTCATGTTTTGAGATCACTTTAGTTAAACCCCTGTGGTCATACCTATGTAATTTCCCTACACAGACTTCAGTTTAACCTCTCCTGTAAGCCCCCAGGCTCAGGAGTGGCACTTGTCCATGCTGTGAGAGGTGATAGGGAGGAGCAGGGATTGGGAAGTGCAGGGGGACATAAGGAGCTGGATGGCCAGAGGACAAAACACTTGGGGCAGGGAGGTGGAGCAGTCCTGCAGGGACAGGAAGAGAAATTCAGGGTCTGGGGGCTGTGCTGGGCACACTGTGATGCATGGTGCTCCATGCCATCTGCTGGTACTACCACTGATCATACCCTGGCCAGTTGCCCATTGCTGGTGGTGTGAGGACCTTTTGTATGTATTCACTCTCAACCTGATCGGTAACAGCTCCCTGCCCTCCCTTTCTGCCTCTGTACACACAGTGCCCATCGGTACCTCCTTGCTGAGTGTGTAATGCTCATGAAGGACCTGAGAGCACTGAAGTTGGTCCAAGGGGAGACAGAGGACTGGTGTTATTTATACCTTGCCAAACAATGTCTCCTCCCCTCTGTGGGGTTTTCTAGTGATGGCAGAAAATGGTCAGAAAGTTCTCAGGGAATTTGAAAAGCATTGTGCATGGTCTGGGAGGCCACATAACGTCTCTCTCCTTATTTCAGGAGTTGCCTTGCCCTCCATCCCCATCTGATGTTGACAGCCTTGATGGCCACAGCTTCAATGATGAGATGAGCAGTGACCCACGGGACATTGACCAAGATAACAGGAGCACCTCACCTAGCGTGTACAGCCCTGGCAGCGTGGAAAATGACTCTGACTCCTCTTCTGTGCTGTCTCAGGGGCCATCTCACTCCTACCACCATCCTCCACTCTTCCCCCAGAGCCCACCGGTAGCTCCCCCTCCCGACAGCCTGGCCCGTCCACCTGAGCCTGGCTTTGGGCTCCCGGGTGAGGTGCACCCCCAGGGACCCCCTGCTGGGAGCTACCACTCACAGCTGGAGGGCCAGGCCTCCCGAATTTTCCAGGCTCAAACCCCACAGACACCTGCCTCCTCCTCCTCTGCTGTTGCTGCCCCTTCTGCTGTCCCTTCTTCCTCCTCCTCTTCCTCCTCGTCTTCCTCCTCCTCTTCCACCCATGCTCCTCTTTACCCTCCAGCCAATGTGGTCCAAGTTGGGGCCAAAATTTCCAGTGGGCTTGGGGGGCTCCCAGCAGCAGTGGGTCGTGAGCAGACCCTCAGCGCCAAGCACAATCCGCCACCCACCACCCCCATCTCACTGGCATCAGTGGTCGGGGGCCCCCCACCTCAAAAGACACCCCCAGCCAACCCTCCAGCCGCCCCTCCAGCTTCAGCCCCTTCCTTTCCCCATGTCTCTGCCAATTTGCCTCCCCCGCCAGCCCTGCGCCCACTCAACAATACGGTGGCTGCCTCCAGCTCCCCAGGGATGGTGGGGCAGGCCCTGAGCGGCCACCTTCCCTCACCCCACGGGATGGGGCAGGACAAGGCATCAGCCCTGGCCCCCTCCCGCTACCCCTATGCCCCACCACCTCTGCCTGCTTCCAGCTCCTCGGCCCAGTACCCCCAGCCTTCCCCATCCCAGCCCCTGCCCAGTTACACTGCCTCCTATGGCCACTCCTTCCCCCCACCCAGCGGCCTCTCTGTGTCCAGCCAGCCCCCTAAGTACACCCAGCCATCCCTGCCCTCCCAGCCTGTCTGGAGCCAGGGGCCACCCCCATACAGCCGCCCCCTGGGTAACGCTGGTTCCCACCCCGCTGCTCCTTTTGCCAGCCAGCCGCCCCATCACCCGCAGCCACCCCAACAGCACCACCACAGCCACGGGAGTGGTGGTGGGGTCTCCCCAGCAGCTGCAGCTCCATCGCAGCCCAGTGGGGGTTACCCTCACGGCCTGGAGTCAAACAGCCATCACCCTTCCCATGCCAGCTATGGGCTACGCCTCTACCCTCCCCACAGCCAGGCCGCTTACAGCCAGGCTCCCTCATCTGCTGCTGCAGCTCCCTCCTCCTCCTCCTCCTCCACCACCTCTTCCTCTTCCTCCTCTTCCTCTTCTTCATCTTCTTCTTCCTCGTCCTCCTCATCCTCCTCTGCTGCTTCTTCCCAGGGAAATTACCCCAGCATGTGCGCTCATCCCCCAGGGCAGAGTCCTGCCACCTACACCTTCCCCCCACCACCACCACCATCCCCTGCCCATGGGGCTGGCCCTCCGGTCACCTCAGCTGCCACCACCCTCTCTACCGTCATCGCCACCATGGCCTCCCCATCTGCAGCCCCCTACAAGACGGTCTCACCCCCAGTACCCCCCTCAGCTGTGGCCCCCTATGGGAAGCGGCCAGCCTCCCCCATCCCCACCTTCCAGCCCCCGGCCCCTTATAAGCCAGGCTCACCCCCTGCTTCTTCAGCTGCCCCTTTCCGGGCAACCACGCCTCCTGGCTACCGGGTGGCCTCCTCCCCTGTGGCAGGGGGCTACAAAGCCCCCTCGCCCGCCCCTTCTGCCCCACCACCCCTGCCAGGGAGCATGGCCGCCCCAGCCCCCCCACCGCCCCCACTTCCCCTCAGTGCTGCGCAGATCAAGCAGGAGCCATCAGAGGAGTACGAGCCCCCCGAGAGCCCCGTGCCACCTGCTCGCAGCCCCTCACCACCCCCCAAGGTGGTGGATGTACCAAGCCACGCCAGCCAGTCAGCCAGGTGAGGGGAGACTAGGGGGGCACACAGAGGGTGTCTGTAGGCTGGAGAGGGATGTATGGGGCAGGGACGGGGAGGTCACTCTCAGTGTGGGGTGAAGCTGCACCCTTTTGACTTTTCATATAATAGTTTGGGTTGGAAAGGACCTTCAAAGGTCATCTAGTCCAACTCCCCTGCAATGAGCAGGGACATTTTCAACTAGATCAGGTTGCTCAGAGCCCCATCCAGCCTGGCCTTGGATGTCTCCAGGGATGGGGCATCTGACACCTCTCTGGGCAACCTGTGCCACCACCCTCATCGTAAAAAATTTCTTCCTCACGTGTAGCCTGAATCTCCCCTCCTTTAGTTTAAAACCATTACTCCTTGTCCTGTTGCAGCAGGCCTTGCTAAGAAGACTGTCCCCAGCCTTCTTATAGGCCCCGTTAAGTACCTTTTCCGTTATGCTCTTCCTTTTCCCACAGTGCTGGACTTGGCTTTGCCTGCCCCTGTCCCCATTTCCATGCTCATCCCTGCCCTCCAGCCCCCTCTGTGCTGATAGGCTACACCTCTCATCCCCAGATTCAACAAACATCTAGACCGTGGCTTCAACTCCTGCTCCCGCACGGACCTCTACTTCGTACCCCTTGATGGCTCCAAGCTGGCTAAGAAAAGGGCGGACTTGGTGGAGAAAGTGCGGCGAGAGGCTGAGCAGAAGGCACGGGAAGAGAAGGAGCGGGAACGGGAACGAGAGCGGGAGAAGGAGCGGGAGAAGGAGAGGGAGCTGGAGAGGAGTGTGGTAGGTTTGGGGATCCCACTGCCGCAGCACAGCCAGGGTAGATGCTTGAGAGCTCCCTTGGCCACTTCCTGCTGGGACCCTAAACCTGGTCTCTCTGCTCTCTTGCAGAAGATGGCCCAGGAGGGCCGGTCGGTTGAGTGCTCATCCCTCGGGCCAGTTCCCCACCGCCCCTCCTTCGAGCAGGGCAGTGCTGTAGCAACTGTTCCCCCGTACCTGGGCCCTGACACCCCGGCTCTGCGCACCCTCAGCGAATATGCACGGCCCCACGTTATGTCCCCCAGCAACCGCAACCACCCTTTCTATGTGCCACTGGGTGCGGTCGACCCAGGTTTGCTGGGGTACAACATGCCAGCCATCTACAGCAGTGATCCAGCGACACGGGAGCGAGAGCTGAGAGAGCGGGAGGCCCGCGAACGAGACCTGAGGGACCGGGACCTGCGTGAACGTCTCAAGCCTGGCTTTGAAGTCAAGCCTGCCGAGTTGGAGCAGCTCCACGCTGTGCCAGCTGCTGCTATGGATCCATTCCCACGCCATGGCGGGCTGAGTTTGCAGACAGCCCCCGGCCTTCATCCCGCTTTTCCCTTCCACCCGGGGCTGGGCCACTTGGAGCGGGAGAGGCTGGCGCTGGCAGCTGGCCCGACCCTTCGTCCTGACATGTCCTATGCTGAGCGCTTGGCAGCTGAGCGCCAGCATGCTGAGCGGGTGGCTGCTCTCAGCAATGACCCTCTGGCCCGGCTGCAGATGCTCAATGTGACACCTCATCATCATCAGCATTCCCACATCCACTCCCACCTCCATCTCCACCAGCAGGATGCCATACATGCAGGTAAGGACCCCATGGGAGTGGTGTCCTGCACAAAGCCCTGCTCTCCCTCCTACTATGGCCTCTTTGTGCGTCCTCACTCTGGTCCTGGGGAATTCCAAAAGCTGCTGAGAGTAGATTTTGAGGCCCCAGATCCACCTCTTCAGCCAGAAGAGGTCAATATCACAGTCATCCAGCCTTGCCCTTGCTCGCATCCAGCGAAAGACACTGACTTCTGTTGCAAGTATTGGGCTGTCTGTGAGTTTACTGCTTAGTGGCAAGCAGAGTAGTTTGTACTGTGTCTTTTAGTTCTAGATTTCTGGGGACAGAATGTGAGTGCTGGCATCCCACTGGCTACCAAGGTGGTGGTGCTGTGGTCTGCAGAGGGAGTGGGAGCCCCGCTGATGAATTTTACAGTATCCTTAGGACTAATGAAATGTTGGTTCTCTGGTTTGCAAATAGGGCTCTTGCTGCAGATGGTGGGATGGGATAGAAGATGGACTAATTGCAAGGAACTGGAGGCTGCTCTCCTTCAGAATTGAGTGGTGGTCCTTCCATTTTTACATCCTATAGGAAAGCAAAGTAAAAAGAAGCGTAGGACTGAAAATCTGGGGGAAGGAAAGCCCAGACTACGGTAGGAAAAAGTGCTGTGCCTGCTCAGGTCTTGTGAGCACTCAGTGGAATCTGGTGACAGACAGACACCCAGTCTAAGCGGCCACAACTAGTCAGAGATGGCATCAGGTACAAATTAATGTCCATTCCCCCATGCTCTGTAGCTGGCCACCTCCAGCCAGCACTCTGTCAGAGAGTCCAGAACACTGGAAAGAACAGTTTTTGTATGAACAGTACCTTGCATTTCAGCCTTGGTTGGTACTTGCAAACTTCAGTGCCTGGCACTGAGCATCTGTGCTGGATGAGACCTGGAAATGGAAGAACCCGATATGAGTATGTACAGGAATGACAGCCAGGGTGGTAGATAGGCACGATACTCGATACAGATGTGATTGCAGAGCAGGTCCTTGCAGAATAGATTTTAAGGAACAGTACTTCTCCCTGAGGAGCATAGGGACAGAGCTATGCCAGGCTGGCTCATGTGAAATTCCATGCAGGCAAAAGAGTAACAGAAGAATGTGGTGCTGTGTTGTCTAGCCTTGAAATCATTCCATCTCAAACACACACCAGCCCTCTCTGCTTCTTTTTTGTTGTGCCTTGTGCCTACCTCCGTGTTACAAAGCACAGGAGAATTATCTCGTGGTATCTTTTCTTTCCAGCCTCAGCCTCTGTTCACCCTCTTATCGACCCACTTGCCTCGGGATCACACCTCACCCGGATACCATACCCAGCTGGAACCATTCCTAACCCCCTCCTGCCTCACCCTCTGCACGAGAATGAAGTGCTGCGCCACCAGCTTTTTGGTAAGGATGCTCACAGGGAGTCTGCTGGTCTCCTCTGAAGGGCATCAGCAGACCTCCCAGGGCAGGGTGGACATGAGGGGTCACAAACCCAAACTGAGGTCTATTAAACAGAACCCTGGATGAACAACTCCTGCACATGGGTAGGGCTGGGAAGGGAAGTGCAGGAGTTTTGTCTGAGGTATGGGGCCACAGGTGAGGATGGAGCTATTAATATTGCCTTATCTCTTCTCTGTTTCATCTTTGGCTGCAGCTGCACCCTACAGGGACCTGCCAGGCTCTCTCTCTGCACCCATGTCAGCAGCACATCAGCTACAGGCCATGCATGCACAGTCAGCTGAGCTGCAGCGCCTGGCTCTGGAACAGCAGCAATGGCTTCACGCCCATCACCCTCTGCATGGTGTGCCGCTCCCCACGCAGGAGGATTACTACAGGTACATGGGCCTGTGCCCTCCACAGCACAGGGCGAGCAGGGGGTGCCTGGGGGTGGCAGAGGGGACAGGAACACATTGGCCCTCAAGTGGGTGATTCAGCCTGAGCCCACACCTGGGACCAGGGATGCCTTGTCACTGGCGCACAGCTGCTGGGGTGGTCACTAGGATGGTCATTCATGGCAAGTGACTGTTCAGTGTCTAATCTTATGTGGGGTCTCAGCCCCTCTTCTCCTGGTGGGAGGGTAAACGTGCATGTTTCACACATGTTATGACTAACTGGTAACCCTGCCAAAATACCAAACATTTGCAAGGGTTGGATGCTTTTGCCAAGACAAGACTTTCACAAATGCACAGGGAAGCATGTTGGGAAAGAGAGAGGTGCAGTGTTGTCCCTTTTCGATAGCATCTCCTACTTGAAGGATTTGGAAAGGTTTCCAAGCCCACAGTGTCATGTGGGTCTACACTAACAAAAGGCAGTGGGGGATACTAAATTGCCTTTTTCTCTCTCCCAGTCACCTTGTTTCTCTTCTGTATCCTAGCCACCTGAAGAAAGAAAGTGACAAACCCCTTTAAATTGACTTGTAGTGTCAATGTGACATCATCGTGTCTTTCTCTCAAGAGGAGCAATCAATCAACCAAATCCTGGAGGAGGGGAAGCTGCAGTGACATATCCTGATCCCACCATGCAGTAGAGTGTGAGAGACAACAGGACAAAAAGTACAGGATGGCATCACGAGAACAGAAAGTGAGGGAGGACTGACACACCACTAATGAACATGAAATGATCGGTACGTGATTTCAGCAGAGCTCTGAAGAAAACAATCAGCATTGCACAGAGCTCGAAAAGACAAAGACTGATGTGAATTCAGAATGGCAGAAGCTCCATCCTTTTGTTTGGGGGGACAGTTGCATTAAATAAAAAGTGCAGACCATGACAGGACTTCACATACATGGTGCTGCTGCCTTTTCTGCTTCTGCAAGGAGGAGGTGCAGCCAAGAAGTAACTCAAAACCCAACAGAGCCTTTTTTTCAAGATGTCTCTAAACATCCCACCCAGCTTTAGGTGTAAGTTACTGCTTTAGCGATACGGAAGAGCAATGTGGAACTTATTTCAGTTTAGCTAGAGCGGCTTCCCACTCTCCAGCATCCCTTCAGATGCAAACAAAGCATTACAGGACCCCTTCTAAAGCGGCCGCTCCTGCCTGCAGAGGGACCGGTCCCAGCCATCGGGGTGCTAAGCACCGCAAGACTTTTTGCAAGGTGGTGGTTGTGCTTCCCCACTGCTGACAGGAACGGGCATGGCCACGAGGTGCAAAGCACCAGGAGACTGTTTTCAAAGCTGCCGTCGCCACCACGACCCCTTTGAGCCCGGCGGGGAGAGCTGACATGGCCAAGTGTACGGTATCCTGAGATTTGTCTTTGAGATGGCGGCTGCCCTTTCCCCTCACCCTTTCGAATTGATGTACTTTAACTCATGCACATCCTATTAGACGTGGCAGTTTTATGTAGCAACTTGTGAGTCCCTTCCCCCCCACCTCCCACGTGCGTGTCTGATTTCACAGTTGTATTTCTTGATTGGTCCCCATATATATATATTTACTTAACCATTAAAAGGAAAAGAAAACCAACAACCCAGCTCTGGAAAAACACCCAAATGAAGTTCCCTACGCACTCTCAAGACCCAACACACATTCTAATAATTTATATATATAAATATATATATATATGAAGCTCTTAAGAAAAAAACAAAACAAAAAAAAACACAAAAAAAACACACACAAAAAACCCTTCCAGGAGGAGGCTCCGTTGTGTTCATTTCTTTTTACCGGGGCCAGGAGCTAGCCTGGCCATGTAGGCCTGTGAGGAGGAGCTTCCTTGGGAGTGGGCAGAAACATGCACTCTTCAGGAAGGAACACCGGCGCTGCTAAGAAGGGCTGGGGAGCCGGTGTCTGCCGTGGGGCCGCCGGGAGGGGGCACCGCCTCAGGAAACGCCGCGGGGTAGCCGGTGAGCAGACTCATACGACAAGCCCGGCGTGGGAGGAGCCCAGGTAGGGCGCCGCCGGTGGGCACTGTCCAGGCGCGGTGGCGGGGCCGGCATAGAACGCGCCAGCGGCGGAGAGGCCGCTGTTCCCGCCAGCCGCTCCCGGCAGCACCGCGCCCTGGCGGCGGTGGCAGCGGCGAGCCCGCCCCCCCGCGGGGCGGGGCGTACGCGCCGCGCTACCAATGGGAAGCGGCTTATCTGCATACCGGCCGAACGGCGCCGCGGGACTCCGCTTTGCGTGGACGGCAACAGCCGCTGCCAGCACGGGCGGAGCAGCGGGGCCGGGCCGGGCCGGGGGCGCGGAGCCGTTGGGGCACATGCGGGAGGTGGCCCGAAGCAGAAGCGGCCTCTGCAGCCCTCGCCCTCATATTGAGGTGGGGAGGCCTGGGTGGGGCCTGGCGCGGGCCGGGCGTGTCTTCAGTGATTTCAGCTCTTTTAGTATTTGTCCAGTAGGTTTCCCGCCGCGCGGGAAGCCTCACCCGAACGTATAAAAATAGGCGGGGCGCGCATGTGTTGTAGGGGCAGGGGTGTGTCCTAACTGCTTGGTATTGGGAGGTGGTGCTGCGGAGTCTGAGGAGGCGGGGGGGCAGCGGTCACGGTGCGCCCCATGGCGGCGTCCGCCCAGGCCCCACTGGCGCCCATGAGCGCGGAGCAGGCGAAGGGTGAGTGGGGGTAGAGGGGGCAGCGCTGGCGCCCGGGCCGGCTGGTAGCTGTGTGCCCGTTTCCCGCAGTGGTGCTGGCGGAGGTGATCAAGGCCTTCGGGGCGCCCGAAAACGCGCAGCGGATGGAGGAGGCTCGGGACAACGCCTGCAACGATATGGGCAAGATGCTGCAGTTCCTCCTGCCCGTGGCCACCCAGATCCAGCAGGACGTGATTAAAGCCTACGGCTTCAGCAACGATGGTGAAGGTGGGTTGATCCCCGCCGGGTGGGGAGCTCTGGGCTTGCCGAAGAGGCGACGGTGGTTGTGTGCTTCCTTCTTACCCTCTTTCTTGCAGGGGTCCTGAAGTTCGCCCGGCTGATCAAGTCCTACGAGTCCCAGGACCCAGAGATCGCCAGCATGTCGGGCAAGCTTAAGGCCATGTTCCTGCCGCCCATGACGCTGCCACCGCATGGGGCTGGGACCGGTGGAGTGGCAGCCTCCTGAGACTGTGGACCTCTCCTGCCCTGCCAGGGCTGTCCTCCCAAGGCATGGGTCCTGTCAGCACTTGAACAAGGGAGACACTGACCTGAAGGGTGTGGGATGCTTTGTGTATGCTTATGTGTATGCTTGTGAATAAAGAATATCTTGAAAATGCCTTCAGGCACAGCCGCTTCTCCCTGGTGCAGCGGCAGTTACAGCAGTGCCCACCTTATTTTTTATGAAAACTGTGCTAGTGTTTCAAGGGGCTCAGTGTATACCAAGTTCTGCAAAAAGGTAATTGATTTTACAAGCCTTGGTGTGAAAGCCCCAGGGCTTGAGATGGAAGTGTATATATATGTATATTTTTTTTTTTTAACATTTCAGAGGTGCTAAGCCCTGTCTAAGAGCAAGCATTTACAAATGTGGTGTTTGAAACATACTAGGTAACATGTGCCTAAACACAACCTCCTGCTGTTTTGCAGCTGAGACCCCTATCCCCAGCAGGGTCAGGGCACATAACTTATTCTTGCCACCAGTGCCTGTGGCTGCATTGTTTTCCAGCTGAACACATCATCCCTAAAGAAAAAGGCAGCAGAGGAGCAGCAGGGAGCAGCACCGTGTGAGAGGGCTGAGCTTGCCCCATTTGGCCGCAGCCTGGATTAGAACAACAGAAACAGTGTGGAACAATATCTTGTGTCTTTTGGGACTAAAGAGAGACAAACCTGGCAGGGCAGCCTCACTCCAGTGTGAGATTTTTCTGATTCTAGCTTGGTTCAAACAAAGGGACATCAGATGTGGCTGCTTGTAGCCCCCAGCCTGTTGCCCTTGGAAGCATTGGGGTCTTTGGGGAGGGCGATGGGTGGCAGGGCTGGAGGTGGAGGAGCCAGGCCAGGAAGAGCAGGGAGCTGCAAACCAGGCATGAGAGAGCTGTGTCTGGTTTTGTCTTCCGCACTCTTCAGTTATGAACCGGGCAGGAATGTAGCCAGCGAGGGCGTGAGCTGAGTCGATCAGAGGCAGGAAGAGCAGTCAGTCCCTTCCGTCTCCATCTGCCTCTCCCAGCTTGGCCTTGGCCTTCCCTCCACCCCTCTAATTATTCATTAACTGCAGCCCAGGAAGTGCTTTGCAAATGGTGAAAATTAACCCCTCAGCTTGAGGCCTGCGGTTTGCCTGACCTGGAGCTACCTTTTCTTCTCATTCCACCCAAGCACAGGGGGAGTTGGGGGCTGTGCCTGTGCAGATCAGACACAGGTGAGTCATGGGAGGTGCCGCAGCCAGTCCCCAAGTGCTGCCAGCTGCCCCTCCAGAGACAAGGCACTCACCACCATGAGCGTCCAGCCCTGTCGGGCGGTGCGAGTCCACTTCTCCTCTGTCAAAGTCTTTGATCTCTTTCTTAAATCTATCTCAAGATACTGTATTAATAATTCAAATATTGCTTTATATTTTTCTAGTAGGATCCCCTGGATAAGGGCTGTGGTGTTTCCTCCACCTGTTGCTGTTAGTGCCCCGTTAGTGGGGGTCTGGGAGTCAAGATCCCGATGCCATCCTGTGGGTGAGTGCTGTCAATGCTAGTTAGGGGAAGAAAACAAGAGTGGTTGGTGAGAAAAATAAAAATACTGGCAGTAGGAATTTGGTACAGAAGGGGGAAAAAAACACCTAATAAGAGCTACAGGATAGCTGGAGGACTGGAGTTCATGGTGTTTTAGATTGCTGCTGCTGGTGTTATTGCTCCTTCTCACTATAATAAAGAGCAAGCAGGGTTTATGATGCCCAGTCCCACAGTTTCTCTGCCAGGCCTGCACCTGCAGCATCTCTGCATGTTTTTGTACAGAGAGAGGTTCTGGAAATAGAACTTGCATGGTGAGGTGAGAAAATTGGCTGATGTTAGAAAGTTATTCAGGATAAGAGAGTGGGAGCTGCCTGTGAATAATTGCAGAAGGACCTTATGATAGTGAAGGAGTGGACAATAGAACAGAAGATGAAATATAAATATAGACATATGTTCATGGAGAAAAATAATTCAAAATTTACATATAAAACAATTAACTGTGAAGTAATTGTGACCTCTCTAGAGTAAGACTGTGATCATGTATAAGTCCATGCAATTGTTAGCTTAATGCTTGGCTGTGGTGAAAAACTAGCAGAAATCATCACTGTTGCTATGTATATATATACATATGTAAATAACTCACCACTATGCTGAACACTGCAGTTCTGTGCCACCCTTCACCCTTATTTCCAAATCAATCCAACAGAGTTGCAAACATCTCAGAGAGGGACAGCAAAGGTGATCAGAGCTGTAGAAAAGCTCTGTATGAAGAACACCTAAACAGGGTTGGAGTCTTCAGCCTGGCAAAGAGCTGAGGGAGGATATGGATGTTATGGGTCCGTGTCATGAGCAGCTTGGAGGGGGTGAATAGAAATCAGTTGCTGTTTTTTCTTTCTTTACAACAGCCAGATGTTAATAAAAGTGGGCAGAGAGTAGATTATAGACAAGCCAAAGGAGGGGATGTTTCTCTAGCTAAGCAGTGGAACTGCTTGTGAAAGGATCATAAATTTGTGATGGATTTGACATTTGACTCTACAAGTAGCTGCAAATAGAAGCTTAGGGAGTACAGGGGGAAAAGAAGCTCCATGCATAACCTCTTCTTCTATCCTTCCTTCAACTACCATTTTGATCTCTGGATCATGTAGTCCACCCCCCTTGCATATGGCAGAGCTAACCCCAAAGCTAGATCAGGTTGCTCAGGGCCTTGTTCAGGTGGGTCCTGAACCCAAGCAAATGGCAGGAAGATGTGCCAGGGGAGATATAGGTTGGACATTAGGAAAAGGTTCTTTACCCAAAGGGTGGTGGAGCACTGGAACAGGGTCCTCAGGGAGGTGTCACAGCCCCAAGCTTGACAGTATTGAAGAAGCATTTGGGCAATGCCCTCAGACACATGGTGTGAATTTTGGGGTTGTCCTATGCAGGGACATAAGTTGAACTCAACGATCCTTGTGGACCCCTTCCAACTCAGGACTTTCTATGATTCTGTGATCTCAAAGAGTGGAGATTTCCCAACCTCTCTGGGGACCTGTGGCAATTGCTGAACTGCCCTTGTGGGGGAGTGTATGTACAATTTTTGCTCCATACCCAATCAGTATTTCCCTTGCTGCAAGTTATGCCAGTTGCTTCTTGTTCTTTTGCTGTATCCCACAAAGAAGAATCTGGCTCCAAAACCCCCAGTCCTCCTCTAGGTAGTCTCAGACAGCTGTTAAATCCCTCCTTAAGTATATTTTCTCCAAGCTGAAGAAGTCAATGTTCTCCACTTAGTGGCCTTGTGCTGGATTCTGTCCAGTTTCCCAGTGGTGGTGTTTGGTGTGTTTGTTTATTTTGTGTGTGTGTGTGTGTTGGTTGGGTTTTTTGTGTTGTTTGTTTGGTTTTTTTTCCAGTTTTTGTTTGTTTTACAGTGGTCCAGATGTGAGTGTTTTTTAATTAGCTATTTAATTTGTCTTCTCCTCTGAATTTTTTCCTGTGCTAGCTGTGGCTTGGCTCCACAAAGGATTTACAGGATGAGGTTCCACCATCTGTGTTGTACTGAAAGCTGAACAACAGCATAAGAGTAGTCTTTTTGCTGAAATCTCTCGACCCGTTAATTATATTAAGGGAGTATTTTAGCAGCTCAGTTATAGTCGGTCATTGCATGCTGCAGCCATTTGTGAGAGCAATCTCAAAGATACCAACCAGTTGCTTCTTTACTGTGGTATTTCCCTCCCTTACCAGAAGGAACTCCTCACTGGTAGTTTTTAATTAGATGGCCCAGGTTAAAGACAGCAAGTCAGCTGTGTGCATCCAGACCTTTTCTGAGCTGAAAGCAACCAGAAGTATAAATTATGTGATTTGGGATTTGTATCCACACAAATACTGACATGTGGGTTATGCTGCACCCTGTGGTTTGTCCTTCTGAAGCATACTGAATTACATTAGTTTAGTGCTAATTGACTCTTTCTCTTCTGATTTGGGCTCTTTGCTACCTTGCTCTTTCCTTGTTCCCCTGTGTTCCACTAAAGTTCTCTTCTTTGGACGGATATTCTGCTTCAGACAGTTCATAAGGTGTAGAGATGCCTAGGTCTGATTTTTGTCTGCCATAGCATCATATCAACCCTACATAATCTAATATTCTTTTGATATCAGGAATTCTTCTTTGGGACTTCTGCCCAGAAGTTCCTTTTGTTTCTGTCCTACAACTAAACAATATTTGTTTCCTGTGCCAGTGCTAGACTGGCTCAGATTTACGTACAGTTTTTTAGGTGCAACTTCTACAACTTTGTGTAGAAGTTGTTCCCTTGAGACACAGGTCTCTGTGCATTGAAGGTGGATTTTCTTTTGTTTTGTTTGTGGTTTTTTTTTCCGTAGTATCAGTTTTTAGTCAGTACAACTGGATTCCTACAGCTTACCACATCCCAGCTCATCATGTGTGTGAAAACTAGAAGCATTTCAAAAGAAGCTGTTGTAAGTGCCTGCACTGCCTTTCTAGCAATGAAGTTTAGCTTCCCACTCATCTCTCCTGCACTTCCCTTTGTGGTTAGTTTCTGTCTTGGCCATGAGTTTTGCCTTGGTCGTTCCTAGTAGCCTGTTCAGCCTTCTGCAGGATTTCCCAGTCTGGTGGTGTGTAGGGAAGTTATGCAGCTGTTGATACTTGAAATGAGCAAGTCTGTTGCTGTTCCTGCTGCCCACACCCACAGAGGATGGTTGATGGTTGAGGTGGCACCAAGGAAGAATCAGGCTCCTTTGACAGCTGGATTGCCCTCTTTCGCCACTGCTCAGCTCCCATTCTTTCATGAGACCTGCAGACCTTGTAACCAGTGCTATGGAAAAGGGCAGTCATGGGCTGTAGTTGGAGATGACCAGGTGACTGGAAATGGTTCGTTTTATTTCGTTCAGCTCTCTTGGTTCTGTGTGGGCCCTCTGCCCTGCTCTCTGCCTGTTTTACTGGGCAACTTCACCACACCTTCCACCCTGGCCCTTTTGAGCCACCACCGCTCATGTCAGTCGCACCCACCAGCAGGCTGTTTTTGGGAAGGCAACACTGTGATGAGAGTGCTGGGCTGGACCTCCAAGTCTGCACCTCTGGGTTTGCATATGTTCTCCCTGTGGCTGTACAGAGCGTGTAGGATATTTAGGTGCCGAGAAGGTTCATCAGGGAGCTGCAGTGTGGAGGTTGCAGCTGGGCAGCTGAGGGCAGTTCAGGAGAGCCAAGCTGGGTGTCTGGGTGGTCATGACCTGCAGTAGGGCGCTTCATTGCTCCATGTATGCTAGCATGTGCTGCTTGCTTCAGCCTTGCAGTTGTCTGGCTGACCCCAGGTAGCTGTGGTCCCCTTGGCACCACAGCAAGGGCTTGGGCGTGTGAAGCACTCATGGCTCCCCCTGGCCTTTTGAGAAAGAAGGAGCACAGAGGATGTGCAGAAATGAATTTTGTGAGTGTGGCCAGGACCCAAGATGCACACATAGAGTCAACCTTGGTGTGAAAATAAGAGAGGGACCCAAGAATAATGGGGGGCGGGGTGGGGGAAGGCGAGGTGGAGAAGACGCAAAAGGAGAAGCAGAAGTGTGTGCAAAGCAGCTTGGGGCTGGCGAGCTGATGGCTCAGAGCTCTTCCTGTTCCTGGTGCTGCGCCTGCCCAGCTTGCACAGGCTGTGCCCAGCAGCATTGTGCAGAGGGACAGAGAGCGAGGCACCTATCCAGAAGCAGTGGAGAGGATATGGACTGACGGTAGATGCCAGGAGAGATACATGGCCAGCTCCCCAGAGGAGCAGAAAAAGCTTGGTGTTGGGTACTCCAACACAGACCTCCAACTTCCCTTTTCTCGCCGGTGCAAGCTGATTTATCCTCTGTTTCTTGAGTTGTTTTGGTGGTAGCCACTTGGCTCCCTCTTCTTTCAGCCTCCACGATGGTGAGGTAAGAGGGGCTGAGTAGTGTGTGTGTTGGGGGGAAGGGGCAGGGAGAGGGACCAGGAAAGTAGGACAGATCAGAGCGGGGAATCATTCTGAAAGCTGTATCTTCGTGGAAACCTTTCATAGGCTTGGGGAGGTATTGGGTAGAAAGGGCTGCTGCTGCTGGCTCTTACCTGTGTGGGTGCTTCTGGGGATGGTGACATTCTTCACTGAACAAGTCTACACAATGGTGCCTGGCCTTTTCTGTTCACTTGATTCTGTTTTTATGTCCTCTGCTAGGTGGTTTCACCGTGACCTAAGTGGGCTGGAAGCTGAAGCCTTACTGAAGGGACGAGGTGTCCATGGGAGCTTTCTGGCCAGACCCAGTCGGAAGAATCAAGGGGATTTTTCTCTTTCGGTTAGGTAAGTAACTTGGACCCCACTTCTGTCTTTCCAGGGTTACATTTGCAGAATGCTTAGATGCTCACATGTCCTGTGGCATCTTCTTCATCCTGTCCTTATTCCTTTGAATTCTTTCCAAGATAAGCTTCTTAGCATCCCTCAAATTGCCCCAGGAGCTTCTGTTTCTTGTCATCTCCTTTCACTGGGATGGTTTGCTCTGGTTCCATGGCTGGAGATAATGCAGAACATTTTCTGCCTCTTTTCCAACCACCTCACTAGACTGCTCTGTGCATCATCCCACAGGGTAGGTGACCAGGTAACTCACATCCGCATCCAGAATACTGGGGATTTCTATGACCTCTATGGAGGGGAGAAGTTTGCCACCTTGTCAGAACTGGTGGAGTACTACACACAGCAACAGGGCTCACTGCAGGACAAAGATGGAACGATCATCGACTTGCGATATCCTCTCAACTGTTCTGACCCCACTACAGAGAGGTATGGAGAAAGCAGAGCAGCTGGTGTGACTCTGTTGAGACCTCCTCTATGTTTCATGGCCTTCTTTCTGCCCTGCCTGCATTCTCATGCCAAACCCTGCAGAAAGTGTCTCTTGCCTCTTATACCCTTCTGTGCTTCCACATGAGCACCATCTCCAGGAATAGCTGGACGTACCTTGACTCATCACAGCAGACCTAGTGGGGTTCCATTATTACTTCTGGTTTCCTGTTGCTTTTGCTATTTATATGCTGTTTCCTAAAAGCAAAGCTTGTGGCGTTAGTTACGGGTATGCAGTGGTCTGTAGAGTGACATGTTATTGTGGATGCCCTGAGCCTTGCCCTCAGCCTCCTCGGTTAGTCCAGGCCTGGGTGACTCACATAGCAGAGAACAGAACCATGTTTCCCTGCTGTTCCTAGCCTGCTTAGTCTCCTTCCTGTCCCCACTTTGCATATGTTTCTGACACCAAGTTCCTAAATCAAATCAGGTGGTTTTGCCCTTGTGCTTGCAGGCTCTTTGATGCAGCTCCGGGAGCAGTTGCACTGTGCTCTGGGGCAGACAGGTCCTTCTTGCACACCTGGAGACAAAGGGAGCAAACATGCCCTGAGCGAAGCATCTAGGTACACCCCTGCTTACTCCAGGGTCAGGCTGCAGAGGGGCCAGGGTCTGCATGTGCTGGCTGTCCTCCCCTCTCAAGGCTGTTGGGTTGTGGCCCTGCAGTTTCCTCTCTTCCTCCCTGCGGTTGGAAACTTCTCCCCCCATCAGGCTCTTATGAAATCTCTCACTCTCTCCCCAAGTGATTTTCCATCACGTGGCTTTAAAGAGCTGGGCTCTACTGGGGGAAGGGAGAGGTGAATAGGATCCATTAACCCCTTCCTACTTGTGGTGAGGAGGTCTGGAGACCTCTTTCATGAGCAGGAGGGGGTCAACCATTCTCCAGGGGGCATCTGAGCACTGGCACGTGGTGGCTGAACCCTTCTTTGGGAGGGGCATCAGAAATTAATGACTGCTGTGTAATGGAAGGCACCAGCTATTTCTTGCGGTGATGATCAACAGAAGTTACTTTCCAAGGTACAACAACTGCCTGCTGCCTTCTTACTGTCAAAATGGCTTCTAGATCTTGTGTAGAGGAATGTGTTGGTCTGGCCAGATGCATGGGTAAGTGAGGACCTTGGCTACAGTTCTTGGGAACATAACCATGGCCATGTTAAGTTCACCATAGACATTAGTACCACCTCAGGTCTCCACTGTTAGCTGCCCCGTGGCCAGCAAACCTGTTCCAACAGCTATAACCACACTGGCTTGTCCACTGAGCATCAGCCTGGCCTTGATGGCAGTGCCTGCGGTGACCTATAGAGTGTGGCTGCCATTCGTTGTGGTACCTTTGATGAGCGGGACCAGGGAGGGGCATTGCAAGTCAGTCTGATGCAACAGCTACCTGCTTTGAAATGCTGCTCACCAGGGGAGATGGCCTAAAGCAGACGTGCCTCCAGCTGTTGAGACAGCTCTGTGGAAACGGGACAGAGCTGCAGTCAACATGGCCTTCAGCTGGCACAGCAGCTGTGCGGCAAAGGCCCCTGAAGGTAGAGCCCAGCACATGGCTCCAGCTGGAGATGGGGATATCCCAGAACTGTAGGCCCATCCCTGCTGGAAGAGAAGGGCCCCATTCCCCTTCCTGACAGCGAGCTGGGAAGGAGAGAAGGGGCTGGGGCAGGAGCACCAGGGGTGTTGTGGCCATTGGACTGAGATGGGTCCAGACCCAGCAGAGGCTTCACCAGAAATGGGTACCAGGAGCAGCGGGATGATCCAGAGTGTTTCCCAGCGCCCAGAGCATCTCACAGCTCTTAACTTTCTATGATTTGGATCTGTAGCTCCAGCTGCCAAGTGAGTTTTGTAGAAGCAGGACAGCTGCAGTGAACACGGCCTTTTGCATCTCTACTTAGCAGCTCAGCAGTGCCCCCTGGACCTTCTGGTGCGGTCCAAAGAGACTGTGAAGCTTGGGACAAGCATGAGGAACTAGAGGATCTGCACAGAGACAACCTGGGTCACATCTGGATTTTCTGCAGGGCCAAGAACCCTGCAGTAGGAGGATAGGCCAGGGTTGTCCCATCTCCCAGCCTGCTTCTGGTGTCCATCACTTGTACTGACACTGTACAGTGCAGTGAGATCCACCAGGCAGGCACACCCTCCCCCTGCCTCGAGACCTTTGCAGGTGGGAAGGGTCTTGGCAGCAGCTGTGCCCTCTGCACCACACTTGTGTCCCTCTGCACCCTGGGGCCAGTCCTGCAGCAAGGTAGAGAGCACCTCAGTTAAATGGGGATGCTTCTTACTTCATGCTAAGAGGAGAAACAGAGCTGCTGACTGGGTGTTTGTGCTGAGGATAGGAACACACACACAGATCTACAGCAGTGACAAGTACCAGGAGAGGAGCAGAATATGTGTTCCAGGTGGCTCCTACTGTTAACTCCCATGGCTGGACTGATCACTGCAGTGTGATGTGCCCAGAGAATAGGAATCATCCTCTGACTGAGTTTCAGAAAGAGGGGTCACTGGGATAGTTCTTTCCTGGATCTGATCTCTACACAGCCATCTGGGTGCTGCTAAATCCAATGGGAGAGTCTGACTCACCAGGGGTTTATTTTTATTTCTCTGGCCTCTGAGTTTCTGAACCACCCTGCAACAGTAAGGCTGGAATGATGCTGGGAAATGCTGAAACCCACAGACTACCCTTCCCTGACTGGTTTTCAAGCCAGCAATCATTGCTTACCTGAACTTGTGTGCATCACACAACTGGATCACACTTGGTGCTTTCCCACTGTGTTCTCTGGTACCAGCATTCTGCTTCCTGGGCACCTTCTACCTCTGCCTCATCCCTTGCCATTTCCTTTTCTTGCCATCTGTCTCATCCTGCTCCTCCCTTGGTTCCCTTCCCTCTCTTCTCCCCTCCTCTGTCTTCACCTTCCCTTCTTCTTCCCTCACACTTCCCTGGTATTGCTGTCCTTCACTCATCAGGTCAAGGGCATCCACTTTCCTCCATCTTCACCTCTCTTCTGATCCTCTCTTATGTTTTCTTAGGTGGTACCATGGGCACCTGTCAGGCCCTGCAGCTGAGTCACTTCTCCAGGCCAAAGCCACCCCTTGGACCTTCTTGGTGCGGGAGAGCCTCAGCAAACCTGGGGATTTTGTCTTGTCTGTCCTCACTGACCAGCTTAAGCCTGGGTCTGATGCTCCACCAGCTGGTGCAACCAGTGCCTCTGGGGCCCGACTCAAAGTCACGCACGTTAAGATCATGTGTGAGGTGAGCAGTTGGGAAAGCAAAAGGAAAGGGAGTGAAAGAAATCTCTGATGATCTCTGTTGATCATGTCCTCAAAAGCATGGGCCTTGTCAGCTTGATTACCATTAGCAGTGTTTTGGATCAAAGTGCTGTCACCTTGCAGGTTCCTTATGTCCTCACCCCAACCTGGGTGACCATGGGCAGTACTGGGTGCTCAGACATGGGAGGAAGCAGGGCTCAATGTGACCAAGAACTCCAGTATGGAGAGTTTGTGGTAAAAGGGAGAGAGGAGGATTCACAATCTAATTATGAGTTCACCAAAAGTGTTAAAAGTTTGGGGGGGGGGGTGGGGGGCATCTGCAAGGCCTCCACACGTAGTCTGAAGGATGTTACCAACTTGTCTGTCAGAAGTTCTCCTATTTATTTCATGTGGGATGATGCAAAGAGAGGAGGAGGGAGATTTCAAGGACAGAAAGTAACTGACCTGAAGTGAAGCCTGAGAGCAACATACATTCTCTAGGCTTCCATCCGCTGAGAACTGGAGTCAGTTCACCATGCTATGAACTTGGTGTTCTTAGGGCAAACTATCATTCCATCTCTCTGCCAGAAGTGCTTTTCTAGATGGCACAGGGTGGTTGGTGCCTATGGCTTTGCACCCCTGTTACCTTTTCCCTGAGCATTATCAGCTTTGTCTATAGGAATGTCATGAGTGGGGCATTACACATTCTTCCTCCTTTTAGAATGGACGCTACACAGTTGGAGGTGCTGAAATGTTTGACAGCTTGGCAGATCTGGTGGAGCACTTCAAGAAGACTGGAATTGAGGAGGTGTCTGGCTCCTTTGTGTACCTGAAGCAGGTAAATCCCATTTGTTCTGTTTCTTAGACATTCCTTTGGAGAGACCCCCTTCTTATTTCTACTTTGTGTTCCTCTCCTTCTTTTCTCCATAGCACACAGAGGAGACTTTGCTCTCCAGCAGTGTCTCTTTCTCGTGCCAATCCATTGTGTTTTTCCATCCCCAGCCCTACTACGCTACGAGGGTGAACGCTGCTGACATTGAGAATAGAGTGCAGGAACTGAACAAGAAGAGCCTATCTGAGGAGACATCAAAAGCTGGATTCTGGGAGGAGTTTGACGTAAGAAACTGCTGGGGGCCGTTACTCTGGCTTTTTTGGGAAGTTCTTGTGCACCACTCATTCTCCATCCCTGATTTCTTCCTGGGCACAAGCTTCTCAGGTGTCTTGTAAATTCTTGTCAATTTATCTTTGAAATAAGTATCTGTTTGGAATGTGTTCCTCTGGGGAAAAAGTGTCATCTTTAAGTGATCCCAGTGAGACAGAAATGTGCTTTTTCATGGTTGGGAGAACAAGTCACCAAGACAGTAATGGCATGAACCTTGGACATTTCAAGTCTAGGTTTGCTTTTCACTTCTCTGCTTTCCCACAAGCACGTCCATGTGTTCCCAGTGTCACCACTGTTCCTGAGTGCCCACCTTCTCTGTCATACATTTGGCCTTGCTGTGACTGTTCTCTCTTCTGCTCTCAGAGTCTGCAAAAACAGGAAGCCAAGCATCTGTTTGACCGTCATGAGGGTCAGAGACCTGAAAACAAGAGCAAGAACCGATACAAGAACATCTTGCCCTGTGAGTCCTGCTTCACCACTATAAAAATATCCCCAAATAGACAGGCAATGAAGAGCTGTTCAGGTTGTCCCCGGCCTTGCTTCAGCCTGCTCTGTCCTCCAGAGTGGATTACAAGGTGTGAGACGTTAAGAATTTAAGAGCTGATGAGAGAGCTCGCAGGCTTTTCATGTCCTTGAAGGAAGCAGGGAGGGTTGCATCAGACTCATTAGCTTCTGATGGTCGGTCAGGGGTAGAGAGATGGGAGGATAAAGTGAAATTGGTCTGACCACAAAGAGGGAGAGGTGAAAATATGGGGCATGCTACATGCTCTGGGCAACTTGAACTAGGTGGCATGGGGCAGCGAAGGAGCTTTGTGTGGCTGAGCACAGAGTATCTCATCGTTCTGTTTGTTCTTTCACTGCATCCCCAGTTGATCACTCCAGAGTTATCCTCCAAGGAAGGGACCCAAATATCCCTGGATCTGACTATATCAATGCCAACTATGTCAAGGTGAGACTCTTGGAAGATGGCTATATGCCCAAAATGGGGGAGGCCCTGCCTGCTCCTGCAGCCCTCCTGATCTTCCCCTGTCCACACACAGAACAAACTGATCAGCCCAGATGAGTGCACCAAGACCTACATCGCTAGCCAGGGCTGCCTGGATGCCACAGTCAATGACTTCTGGCAGATGGTGTGGCAGGAGAACACGCGCATTATTGTGATGACCACACGGGAGGTAGAAAGAGGGCGAGTAAGTAGCAGTTTGTGGGTGTCTCAGAGCTGCCCTCTTTTCCCCTTCAACAACTGCTCTGCTCTTTCCCTCTTTCCCGTCTTCTGCCCATCCTCACCCTGCCCTCTCTGCCCACACAGAACAAATGCGTGCCTTACTGGCCAGAGGTAGGCAGCATGAAGGAATACGGTCCCTACCTTGTGGAGAACGCTGGGGAACATGATGCATTGGAGTACAAGCTCCGGCACCTCTGTGTGTGTCTGAAGGATCATGTGAGTATGCCTGGTCGAGGGCTGTCATGGAGCCTGTGGGTCTAATGGTCACTGTATGTCTAAGGCTGGGAACTGCTGGGTGCTGTGGTGATGTTGCTGTTGTATCGTTCTTGGGATTGATGTTCCCACGTGGTTTGGGCTGGAGTCAACAATAAGTGTGCAGGAGACAGAGACTCCCTCTACCTTCAGACCCACCTCTCCCTGGGACAGAGGACAAGGATAGGTCTGCTTTCCAGTTTTACCAGTGTGGTGTTTTGTCATTATTAGGGTAAGGCTGTACGTGAGATCTGGCACTACCAGTACCTGAGCTGGCCTGACCATGGTGTACCCAGCGAGCCAGGAGGAGTGCTCAGCTTCCTTGACCAAATAAACCAGAGGCAGGAGAGCATCCCAGATGCAGGGCCTATTCTGGTGCATTGCAGGTTGGTACAGAGGCTGGGGTTTGAAACATTTTCCAGCCTTTATGTAGGGTGAGGTGTAGAAAGTCTGTCCTGCTGCACCAGCTCTTCCCTGGGACTTGTGAGTGAAGCTTATGCCAGCCTTGCTTTTTCCTCTTTGATGCCCCCAAACCAAACTCTGCTGCCTGTTGAGTCCTTGACTCTTTTGTGGCATTTGCTAAACAGATGCTACAGGTGCTGCATCCTTCCCCAGAAGCAATTGCATTTTGTTTCAGGAGCTGTATTGCTCTGACCTCTGCTTGTCCTCTCCTTACAGTGCTGGGATTGGCCGCACTGGGACTATCATCGTCATTGATATGATAGTGGAAACAATCTCTACCAAGGGTAAGAGGACCCCACAATGTGTTGAAGTGAATTGGCCTACCCACTAGGGCTGTACCCTTAAGTCCAGCTGCAAAGGGGTGAAAACTCTCAGGTATCAGTGGGAGAGATCCTGCTACAGCCCTGGTTCTGCTGTCCCCGCCACATGGCAGTTACTAGATCTCTGCACAATATACACTTACTGTGGCTCCGACCTTTCCTGAGCGTGGGCTCTTCCTCAAGGGTCAGGCTTGGAAGATGTTGAGCAGGAAGGAGGGAAAGGAGGAATAAAAAGTGTGGAGCGGGAGTTTAAACTTCTTGACTGACCTCCACTGTGACTGCTTTTGGTGGAGAATTGAGGGAAGGGTCAGTGAACACACCCATAAGCTTTTCTGATGCCTGTTGCTAGGGCTGGACTGTGACATTGACATCCAGAAGACTATCCAGATGGTGAGGGCCCAGCGCTCAGGGATGGTGCAGACAGAGGCCCAGTACAAGTTCATCTATATGGCCATCTGCCAGTTCATAGAGACGACCAAGAAAAAGCTGGAAGTTATTCAGGTGAGAAGGGGGAACTCTACTTTGCTGTCCTCTGAGTATGTGCCTTGCGTGGTGCTGGCTCTGAGCCCAGGGGCTCTGCTTCCCAAGCTTTAAGCTAGCACTGGGACCTACGCAGACTACGATGGTGCACCAAGATTTCAGTCCCTGTCCCTTTGAAATTCAGGGGACAGCATTAGCAGCTCAAGTACCAGCCCCTTCTGACCTGCTAAGCAGCAGTAAGTTGTAATGCAGTTATTTCAGCTACATTCTATATCACATCTCCACTAAGTGTGCTTTGTTACAGGCTGAATCTAAGACAGGCAAAGACTCTGACCTCTCCTTTCCTCTTTGTCTCTCCCGTGCTGGTTCTGCAGGTACCACCTAAGCTCTTGTGGAAAGGATTTTTGCCTACTAGCTGAGAAGTGGCATTATTTCTCTCTCCTCATAGCCTCTGGCAGCACCCACTAGGTGCTGCTATCTGTTTAATATTCTTTAGCTGACATGAGACTCCCAGGCATTCCAGTGCCTCCAGAAATGTGCTGCTCTGCTGTTCACCCATGTGTAAGGATACTTTTGCATCCCTGCTGCTCACCTCTGCGAGAGCAGTAGGGAGGGTGCACTGAGCCTGAGGGCTTCAGCAATCCACCAAGATCCACTGAGATCGTAGCATGAAGCGTGGTTAAAAAGCCAGAACTCTTCATGATAACTCACACGCTTCCTCCACACCACATTCTTCTCACCTTGATTTTTCTCTTCTGTAGTCTCAGAAAGGCAAGCCAAAAGAGTCTGAATATGGGAACATTGCCTACCCCCCTGCAGTGAGGAATGTGCACGTCAAGGCTTCACGAAAATCCTCCAAGTAAGAGCTCACCTAAACTTGAGGCGCAGCTATGCCTGCCTCTGGCAATAGTCTCGCTGCTGGCTTGGCTGGCTTCTTCCCCATGCTCACTTTTTCCTTTGTTTTTCCCTTGTCTTACAGGCAGAAAGATGAGTCAACTGTTTATGAGAACTTGGGGAAAAAAGAGGAAAAGGTGCGGAAACAGCGCTCCTCAGAGAAGAAGATGAAAGGTTCACTAAAGAAAAAATAAGCATGCTTTGCAGATAGCTCCATGGGGGTTTTGAACCTGTGGTGCAGAACTGGAGCTCACGTCCAGGCTGGCTTATTTCCCATTCCCCACTTTCGGACTGGAACCAGGCTTTAGCCCTTCTCTCCTATGCCACCTTCCCGTGCCCTGAACCAGACTGCTTTCCAGCTTAGGTGACCAACTCCATTGTGCCTTGCCTCTGCAGGCCAGTGAAGTCTCCTGCTGCCCCTTTGCCATTCATTAACAGGGAAACAAACAAACAAACCAACCTCACAACAACAAACAAACCCAACAAACCAAACCAAAAGAGCTCTTCTTCCCCTTCTTCTCTGAGCATGGAGGCCAAACTCACCTCTGCTGTGTCAGCTGTAGCTGACTTCTTGAAGAAGAGCTAAGGAAGCTCTTTACAGGAGCTACATCTCTGCCTACTGCTGTGGGTTAGAGTTTAGCCTGCTAGTGTTCCCTGAAGCCTCATCTTTTAAAGTCTGGAGTTTTTGACCTGTTTCAGTTCAGCTCCTCTGCAATTAATTAGGAAACTTCCTGTTACCTTAATACCAACTCTGCGCCCTACAAACTCTTTTCTAATTAATTCTTCAATTGGATGCTGTAAATATATAAGAATTTGATGTTATGGCTATGTTTTCTCCCTTGTTTGTAAATAAATGTGTATTTGTTTGAATGCTGACTCCCAAAAGTTTTTTTCTATAATTTATTTTTTGAGTATAGCTGTACTTGTGGCTTCAATTGTGGCTTACAGAAATGGCTCTAATTTAGTTTTCATCACTTCCTATAGCCTCTTCGTCCTGGTTTTGGCTGGAATAGAGTTGATTTTCTTCCTAGTAGCTGATATAGTGCTGTGGTTTAGATTTAGAATAACATTCATAACACATTGATGTTTTAGTTGTTGCTGAGCAGTCACGGACTTTTCAGCTTCTCACACTGGCCCATCAAGGAGAAGGTAGGTGGTGCACAAGAAGCTGGGGGGCGGGGCTCAGCTGGGACAGCTGACCCCAGCTCCCCAGAGGAATATCCCATACCATATGACATCATGCTCAGTATATAAGCTGAGGGAAGAAGAAGGAAGAGGGGTGTTTGTGGTCATAGTGTTTGTCTTCTGAAGTCACTGTTATGTGTGATGGAGCCCAGCTTTCCTGGAGATGGCCGAACGCCTGCCAGTGGGAAGTAATGGATGAATTCCTTGCTTTGCTTCTGTGTGCAGCTTTTGCTTTCCCTATTAAACTTTCTTTCAGCTCAGTCCACAAGATGTCTCACTTCTACCCTTCCGATGCTCTCCCCCATCCCACCGGGAAAGAGTGACCAAGCAGCTGGGCAGTGCTTAGTTGCCAGCTGGGGTTAAACCATGACAGCTCCTGAGCAGAAGTTATGACCAACTACAGTGGCTCCTTGCTGTGAGACTTGAATGCTGGTAGTTGTCAGGTGAGTGAGAACAGAAAGTTAGCTGTGTCAAACGCAGACACAGGCTTTTGCACTGAAATTTTGGCATTTGGAAAAGTCATCTTCATGCTTCCAAATAATTTGTTAGTCATTGTTTCATCTGTCTTTGGTGGTGTCCAACCTGAGATGGAGCGTAAGTCATAAGGGCTGCTTCAGAGCATGGCCACATTGTGGCTTCACTGATACTAGTCAGTCACCTACAAGGAGGGGCTAAGTGAGCTGGATTGTTTAGGCTTATTAAGAGGAGGCTGAAGGTTAAGCTACTCTCATCTACAGCTACACAGAGGAGTGGTATGAAGATGATAGTAGTGGCAGATACTAAAACCAGAGGCAATGGTCCCAGATTGCAGCTTGGGAGGTTCAGGTTGACCACTAAGACTGCTTTTATCAGACAGCATTCAAACAGATGCAGGCTTTTAACAATGGAATGGATAAAGCCACAGCTGATCTGATCTGGTATTGTATAATAATAGTGACACAGCAGCAGCCTGGACTAAAGACTGCCAGAAGTCTTTTCCCATCACTATTTATATCCTTGGTGGTGTCAGAATGGGACTCAGCATGTTTTAAAGTCTTGCCAGTTAAAGCTAAGCCTCAGCCTGTGAACTGTACCCAGGAACCCATTTGGGAGAATGCTGAGAGTCTGGAAGAGCCACAGCTAAGGAGTGCAGACCTGAATCTTTCTGTGGCAGTTCGCCTAGATCACGGAGAACATGCTGGGGGATCCTTAATTTACCGGTACAAGTACTGCTGAGGCTGCAGGCATTTAATACTCAAAGAAAAAGATGGCTTAGGTGTCCTGGACTAGGACCTGGTTAGAGTTGATGGCAGGAAGAGCTCCATGCCACTTAGGGAAAAGCCTGAACTAGGTCACAAAGTGACCTAGAACCCAGAACAAGAATGCTTGGAAATCTGGAAGGTTTATCTGGTCTGAGACACATCTAGGCCTTGTGTGGGCAGATAATGGCATTAGAGGGCCCTGTACAATCAATCACTATCAGCTGTCTGACATGGGACCATACTGAGCACTTCAAAAGTCCATCTCTAATTGTCTCTTGCTTTGGTGTGGGGACCCTAAGGCCCTCTGCTCTCAGTCTAGAGCACAAACCCAGCCAGATGGGAGAAGGGGCAGAAAGGAGAAGGAACGTGATGTACCTTGAACTCTGGCTATTGCTGCTGTATCACAAGCTACATGGAACAATGTGCCTGCAAGGCAACATACCTGCCTGAGAGCCAGCAAGGTAAAGCAGCTATCAGCTTGTAGAAACCAACTAGAAGCAAACACTGCATCCATATAACCCTGCCACCTGCCAGTGGATGTGCTCACACTCATGCATTTTGCACGAGGGAGCAGGAACCCCATCAGCGAGGCCGTGGCAGGATGATGGGTAGGGTGATTTAGGTAACTTCAGCTACATTCCCTGCTTTGGTCTGGTGCCAAATGCATAGACATAGCCAAGGCAAGGCTGGACAGCGTACGAAGGAGTGGACAAGCTCTACGAATGCTATAGTAATTTCAGCCATGTTAACACAGAGAACAGTGTTTCCCCAAGTCAATGATGCATGGCACAGGTACAGCAATAATATACTTCCAGGATGAAAAAAAACCTCATCCTGTTAGAAAAAAAAAAAAACCAGCTTTCACTCTATGTCTAGGCAACAGGCAAGCTTATAAGGGAAAAATCACAGCACCAAGGATGAGTGCCACATGCCATCTTGTGCATACTAAGGGGTTTCTGCTCCTGAGCTGCAAACTCTGCCTCAAGCAAGCAAAGGCAGAAACAATGCCACAGCAACAATCCCATCTTTTTGAGTTCAGCAGCTGGTTCTGGAGCACATGGAAGCTGCCTGGGAATAAAGACATACCAGAGATATTGGGAGGAAGGACACTGCTTTGTGTCATTTGACATGGCAAGAAATTTGGTTGGAAGTGTTCAGAAAACAGACAGATGATACCTCATGGGCAGACCCTCTTCCCCATGTGCTGGACTTCAGCTTCCCTCAGCCTGTGAGACAACACACGGGCATTTACTAGCTGGCTTTGCAGCTCTGTTGCCAAGAGAAGAAAAGGCAGGAAAGAGATCATGGAGGGAAACACTGGACAGAGAAGTAAAGCTTAAAGATGAGTGGAGGTCTATTTGTGTTTCACACCTGAATGCTGCCTGACACCCTCTTATAAGCCACGGATCTGAAGACCTACTCTCGGGAAACACCTGCTTTTGTTTTAGACTCCAGAGCTTTATGTGGCCATTAATATCCACTGTCTGCAGATCGAACAAAAACTGTCATGATTGTATGTCAATAAATGTGGCACTGTAGTCTGCTCTGCTTTATGCTTAGGCACTTAGACATACAGATAATTTTTGTCATAGGTGGCTATTTGGGAATGCGTTTTCAAAGCTGCTTCAAAAAATTGGTGCTTCCTTGATGTTGCAAGTCAAGAGACAGGTATTAATTATGGCTCTGATTTCCAGAAACAGTGAGTTGTAAAACCAGGAATTCATAGATTCTATGTTCCTTTAAATATCTTGTGCTCTGCTTCACCTATGTAAGAGGTCCCTAAAGGTCTCCCCTCTTCATTGGAGTGCCTAAGTTGGAGCTGTTTGCAAACAGAGATGATTGGTTGTAGATAGTCTCATGGGTGTCTGTCTTGGCCATCATGATAATGAAATAGTTAAGATCTTTGGTGGTATGAGAAAAACTGCCAGCTACTACCCTGGATTTTAGGGGAGCAGAATTGAGGCTGCTTGAGGAACTTCGTAAGGTCCTCTGGGTATTTGCTTTTGAGGATATTAGGGTCCATAAACACTGGTCACTTTTTAAGAGCCTTCTTTCAAGAGCACAGGAGCAGACAATTTCAATGTGCCTGAAGACAAGCGAGGCAGAAGGCTGGCTTGGCTGAATAGGGATCTCCTTCAACGAACTAGATGGAAAATGAGAGTGTATTGACTTAGGAAGCAAGGACAAGCTACACAGGACTGCAGACATGCTATTTGCCACTATAGGGAGAAAATTTTTATGGCCCAAGCTTGGTTGGAGTTGAAACTGGCCAGTAGTATGGTGGGTAAGAAAAAAGGCTTTTTAAAGTATGTTAACAGCAAAAGGAAGACTAAAGAAAACACCTGTCCATTACTTGATGAGGTTGGTCACCCCATCCCCAAATAGGGACAAAGATAAACCAGAGACATTCAATGCTTTTTTCACATCTGTCTTTAACACTGATGCTCAGAGCCCTGGGTTGGAGGATCACAAAACGGGGAGGGATAAGCTCCCAGTTGACTTTGAACTTACACAGAATTTGCTGCTGCAACTGAAGGCACAGAAAGTCCATGGGATCTGAGGGGATTCATCCCAGGGTACTGAAGAGTTTGCCAGTGGTCTTGCAAGACCTTTCTCAGTTATTTATCAACAGCCTCAGGAACCTAGAGAGGTCCCAGTTGACTGGAAGCTGGAAAATGTCACCCAAATTTTCAAGAAGGGCAAGACAGATCTGGTAATTACAGGCCTGTCAGTCTCACTCTGGTGCCTGGTAAAATTATGGAGATTATTCTAGGAGCTGTATTGAAAAACAATGCAGTCATTGGTCAAAGCCAACATAGGTTCATGAAGGTAAAGTCCTGCCTTACTAACCTAATCTTTCATGACAAGGTCACATGCCTAGTATACAAAGGGAAGGCAGCAGATGTGGGTTTTTTTGATTTTAGCAAAGCTCTTGATACTGTCTCTCATAGTACCCTTCTGGACAATGTCAAGCACACAGCTAGACATGCACACAATACAATGGCTGAACAATTGGCTGATGGGTCAGGCTCAAAGACTTGCAGTAAATGGGATAACATTCAGCTGGTGGCCAGTCACTAGCGGTGTTCCCTAGAGCTCATTTTTAGGGCCAGTTCTCTTCAAAGCTCTTATCCATGACCTAGACACAAGAGCTGAGTATACTGGGGGACAATAGGTGGGAGTGTAGCTCTGCAGAAAGGGATGTGGGCATTTTGGTTGATGGCAAGATTAATGAGTCAACCTGTCCTGGCAGGCAAAAGGGCCAACATAATCCTGGGGTGCACTAACACAGTATAGTCAACTGGCCAAAAGCAGCAGTGGTCCCCCTATACTCAGCATTGGTTGAGCCTCACCCTGAGTACTGCGTGCAGTTTTGGGCTTCACTATGTAGGAAAGATATAAAAATATGTGCCCAAAGGAGGGCAACAAAGATGGTGAAAGAGGGCATGACTTACAAGGAGCACCTGAGGATACAAGTTTGTTCAGCTTAGAGGAGACCAAGGGCTGACCTCACTGCTGTCTACAGCTTCCTCATGAGGTGAAACAGAGAAGTAGGTGCTGATCTCTTTGGTGTCCAGCACCAGAAAACAAGGGAATGGCTTAAAGCTGCATCACAGATTCACTGAGAGGGTTGTCAAGCTTCCCAGGGTCATGGCCCCAAGCCTGTCTGTGTTCAAGATGCTTTTAGACAACACTCTTATCCACAGTTTAATTTTTGGGTTGCCCTGGGAGCAGTGATGAGTTGGACTCAATGGTCCTTGTGGGTCCCTTCCAACTCAGAATGTTATGATTCTACAATTCTGTGAAATCTTCAAGTCTTAAATCTGGTATAGGGCAGCCCAGTGAGACAGGGAAAAAATGACCCCCTGAAACAGAAAAAAAGTTGCCTTAAAAGCCCAAGTACAGAAGACAGTTTAGTCAGTGGAGGAAGATTTCTCCTATACTTTTGGCCAGGAAAGCAGGAAGAAAAATAAAACAAGATGTAACAATGGATGCCAGGACACAATACCTACATGCTGCTGTGACACGGAAAAGCAGGTAAACCTATGCTCACCTCTATCATCTATAGGCAGCTAAGAAACCAGCTCTGATCAGCCCTGCAACTGTGTGAGCATCCACACCTGCTCTTTCTCTTCCCCCCCAATGACCTCTGTGTGAACAGGAGGGCATTTCCTTTCTTTCCCAACAACATCCTGATTCTGCCTTCAATCACATAAAAGCTCTGTTCCACCTCCCGCTATGCAAAATAACCTCTATTTCTGGTACTAAGCACACTTACACACAGTATAAATTTCAGGGGTTTTAATTTTTATAAATGTTTGAAAGAATCACTGAGCAGAGAGTGACACAGATATTCCAGCAGTGACAGGCACCCAATGAATGACATTGTCCTGAACTTAGTCCCAGGTTCTCTTGGGATCAAGAGTGAAAGAGAGACAAAATTTACTAGAAAAAACATCTGGTACTGATGGCAGCAGAATTCCCTCACTTGGCCAAAAAAAAACCCAACCGAAATCTACCAAAATCTAAAAATTAATGAAGATTAGAGGTGAGTTACTATATCCATATGGTTTAATACCAGGAAGCACCCTTCCACCCTCCCCAGATTTAACTGGTGGGGTGAGAAAGGGATTACAGCTGCCTAGTGGCAGAGCCCAATCCCATAACTAGATCACCACAGATGGAGCAGGGGCATGGGATCCATATCTGGCTCCTGGATTAACAACTTTAAAGTGAGGGCAAACAATACTAGCGGAGGGACTTCAAAGCTCCTCACTCCTATCTTCTGCTGGTCAGCGCCAGTGGTTCGAAGATGCTTTAGTTTCTTTCATTTCTTCCCTTGTTTGAGCAGGAGACTGTCACTGAAAGCAAGACAGAAGTGACTCATTAGTCCAGAAAGCACAAACAAAGCTGAACCAGACCCTCACTACAGACTTGTGGGTGTGGGGTGTTATATCCAAAGGATCTGGACTTCAAGTCCTTCCTACTAGGTAGTTTTTTCAAAACCCCGTAAGTCTTCTGGGATGAATAAGACAGGATCTGGTCAGAGGTAAGGAAGTACGGTCTTACAGTCACAGATCCCACAGAAAATAAACCAGCTCTGGCCTCCTTTCTTGATTTTAAGGAATATAAGCTTTTAGCTGCATGCTATTATCTCAGCGGGCACTGCCTTGTCCAGTAAACAAACTCCTGCCAGCTCTGAAAGCAGGGAATAGAGTTTTCTAGCATGGGCTGGACAGCTTTTGGAGTAACAAGAGCATCTTTCCTAGAGCTCATTACCCCAAAGGAACACAAATTCCTACCATCACCCAAATGCCCTCTTTGCTGTAAATGCAATCCTGCATTTGTATGTCCTCTAATCTGTCCCTATATAGGCAGGACAGATCAGAGGGTGCTCCTCAGTTACCCCTGCCTTCCCCATACAGGGCTCCTTATGGGACACAAACAGATCTCTAATTACTCAGTATCTCCTACTTTCTGTAGATGTTTGTGTGGCCTCTACAAGGAAGGCTTCAAGCTTCACATCATGAATGGAAACTGAGAAAGAGATGGAACAAACTTCCTGCAGCCAGAAATGCCCAAGCCAGAAACATCCCAGGCACCAAACATCAACACCCTTGTTCCAAGTACTGAAAAAATGGATTAAAATAAACAGTGCCTTACCTTCCTCTGCGTGTCAGGAGATGCAGTAAGGAGGAGGAAAAGGAAAAAAATAAAACAAAACACAAGAGTAAATTGATTACATTTAACAACAATCTCAATTTCCACAGTAAGTAAGACTGCTCCCTACTTGGCTGTGTCCTCTGGCATCATGCTCCTCTCCAGATAAAAGATCCTGAGAGAGCTCCAGAAAGGGGGGACCAGCTTCACAGGTAGGGAGCAGATAAATCCAGCCATCTGGCCCCTTTACCTGGTGAAGCCCTCATCCTGCAGGTTCAGTACCAAGTTATCTGCTGTGAGATACACACGGTTTTGTGAGCCAGCAATCTGAAAAACAAATCCATTACAAAAATGCCATAAAGGACTATAAATGCACACAGAGGAACAGCACTGAAAAAGAACCTCTCTCTCCCTCCAGATACAACACTCTCGTTTTATTCACTTAGGATCTCAGTTAAATCAATGCAATTTCCCAAAACAACTCTAAGTTCCTGACTTCCCATCCCAGTGCCATCAGACTTCCTAAAAGAAGTGCTCAATCTGTCCCCTGTCAGACAGACCTTTGATCTCACACTTTTCTGTTCCCTCTTCTCAGCCTGCAGGGAACCAGAAGCTTTTGGTGGCTGCAGCTGAGTGTGGGTGATGGAATCTGATGTCGATCTGGCCTTGTCTTACGTAGAGCATGAACTCCTAGCCTCACATCTAATTGCCAATCATTGTGAACTAAATCTTAAGCGCTATTTGAGCCACAAAGGGCTGAGTGGGAACAAAGATCAGGACAGGGCAAGTCACATTCGCCTTAAATTCATCATATGGCCACTAGGCTGGGAGGGCAGCACAAAGACTGCAGAAGGACAAAGGAAATGCTGTGCCTCATTGCTCACCGTTTTTGAGATGTTTTGAGCAGCTCGGATCTTACGTAGCTTGATGTAGCCTGGATTCCTGCTGAGAGCTTCACCGAGGTATAGGGGAGCAAAAGTTAAGGAAGAACTTGCTAACAGAAGCTACCTACTCTCATGGAATTCTACCTAAGCCATATCATCAAATATCTTAACAAACTCCATCCCAATAACCTGGGCATTTGGGCAGGCATATTTTAACTTCCTCAAATCAATAACAAAATTATGGATGACGGTCACACACAGCCAATAAAAGTTAAAGCTTACAACAGGGAGTGAAGGCTCATGGCCTTCTCTGCTCCGACCTGTAACCTCACTCCAGCCAACTGTAGAGGAAACAAAAAATGATGGTGGCCTCCCTGAACCTACCATCTCTTAACAGTCTCCTAAGTATGAGGCCAATGTGACAGGTTCTCAGGACTGTCAAGCTCACAAGCCACATCCCACAAAATCTCCCAAAGCAGGATATCATCTTGGCAGCTGTAGCTTCTCCTTCAGCCTGAACAATCTTCTGCTTCTGCTCCTGTTTGGCTTTCTCCACTAGAAATTGCGCGCGCTGTGCCTCCTGCTGGGCTGTGGAAAGAGTGGTCAACAGCACTGAAAACAGATCCCATTTTCCGAGCCCTCCACCAGAACCCTACAGGCCTGGAGGTTCGCTTCCAAAAGAACTGATAGCATTCTGAGGCAAAATTCACAATTAAGAAATGTATCTAAGTGTACTTTACTTTTTCTTAAATAAAACCAACAGCATCCAGACCCCACACAAAGTGATAAGAGTCCCAGTGTGACAAGGAACCCCACAGTTCTGGGAACTCAGTCCCTCCGATGATCTATCCCTGTAGCTATGACACAGAGTTTTCTGATAATACTTTGTGAAATAACCTGTTTAGCTCAATTTCTAACTCAGCCGAGATTTCTAACTCTACAGCTGTATCAGTGCAAAAGCAATGACACTGGCCCAAATTCTGCTTCGTCATTTAATTATTCAATGAAAATGCAAAGGCAATTCACCCTTTCCAGGCACAAATTGTACTCACCCACTTGCTTGGCCTCCACAGCTGCTGTGTATTCACGACTGAAGCTCAGCTCTGTGATAGCCACATCATCCAGGATGAGGCTGAAATCCTTGGCTCGCTCTGTCAGTTCTCGCCTAATGAGCAGAGACACCTGAAACGCAAATATAGCAAAAAGAGAACAAAATACAGGCTGTTTCTCACTTCCTGTGTACTCCAGAAGTGAAGTACAACTGCTCTTTACAGTTCATTCACTTAAGGCCCAAGAGAGACATCACCTAAAACAAACCCTGAACCATGGACACGAATACCCACCATCTCTGAATCTGCCACCTCTAAATAAACTGCATATCCACAGCTACGTACCACATTTCCAAAACTACACTACAGCTTATAGTTACTACTTAACTCTACAACCAGTAGTGCAAAAATAAAATGGTCTTGAAGTTTTTTGCTTTCATATCCTATCACATCTAGTTCCATGATTCCTACACATTTTTGTAAAAACTGTTTCCTCCTCCATTTTGAATCTGTCACTGTTTGCAGTTTGACTGTCTCCTCATATTTGTATTCAGATTAAGAAAATAAAAATTACCACTCTCTGCTGCTATACACTGTAGAAATATCACATCTCTTAATTACTGTAGCTACTCATCTAGTGTGGTTACTCCATCTCTTTTGTCTTTTTGCACAAGCGTTGTTGGTAGATCTTTTGATTTACTCCACTCATTTCTGACTCACCTTTAACCTTTTTCAGACAGGCTGACAAGTCCTGCACCAAATATTTACTTAAACAGAAATCATTACCACAGTATCGCATCCTTGACCAGTCTAGCATTTGCTTCTGCTTTTATTGCAGCCGTTTCTGAGCAGAATTCTAAAATGATGCCAGAATCCTTTACCAAGTGAACTGCAAGCATGTAACTAAAGTCACCTCATTATCTTCCGATTATCAACCACTTCAATATGCACCACTTCACAGTAACGAACAGTAGATGAATATATCACAAGAAGGCAAATTCAAGTCAGTTTGTTCAGAAATTTCAGAGATATCCAAGTCGTTTTTACTTCCATTAAATCTAAATTCCTTGCAGGTATTTGTTTCTTTGCTGTCACATCCTCCATGTCCACTCCCTTTATACGAGGTCATTAATAAATCCCTTCAGTGCACAGCACATGGCCTGGCACAAAACCCTGAAGCCCCTGCTGTAGACCAGTTCTCACAAGACCTGGACACTTAGTTCTACTATTTCCTTTTTTGTCATGGATCTGCAACTTGTTAAGAGATACTCTTAACAGTCTCATGAAAGATCTCTTCTGGATTTTTTTAAAAGACCAGCAACTTCTCTCTCCCTCAGCTGTGACAGGTAACAGATATTCTCAGAATCCCTCTCAATCATTGGAACAGAAACTTTCAGGTACAGGCTTTTATAAGTTAAATATTTATATTATTTTGCCATCTGACCAAATTACTTTCTAATATTTTTCTAAACAGAAACAGCTGCTGCCCTTCTGTAGCACCCATTACTGAAAGTTTACTGCTTTGATAACGACAGAATCACAGAATGTTAAGGAATGGAAGGGACCTCGAAATATCATCCAGTCCAATCCCCCCGCTGGAGCAAGAACACCTAGATGAGGTCACACAGGAATGTGTCCAGGCGGGTTTTGAATGTCTCCAGAGAAGGAGACTCCACAACCTCCCTGGGCAGCCTGTTCCAGTGCTCCATCACCCTTGCCAAGAAGAAGTTTCTTCTCATATTTAAGTGGAATCTCCTGTGTTCCGGTTTGTACTCATAATCACTCATCCACCTCACTTTTCAGATCCTTTAAAACTGTTTAATTTGCTCTCACAGTTCTCCTAAGACACATGAAGGGGCAGCTAATAATTTTTTTAAAGCCAGTTCTACTGTTGCCTGCGGACAAGGATGTAAATCAGGTCTCTCTACCCTATCACAACGTTATGGTACAGTTTCATGCTCTGTATGCCAATGAATCCAGTTCTCTACTCAGATGCTAACAGTACATCTTTAGTGTTTGTATCTATATCGGAATGAAACTGAAAGCGGGACACAGTCCCGTGCCCCCCCGTTCGGATTCACCATCTACTGACCTAATATATCTACCCTTCATCTGTTAAAACATTCCCCATCTCCACAGTTTCATTATTGCCTTGCAGTCTGAGTGAAAGTGTCCTTCAGAAAAGGTTACCTGGGCTCTCTGAGTGATGAGTTGTGAAGCATTAAACTTGGCTACCACACTCTTGAGCACTTCATTAACGATGGAAGGCAAAACTCGCTCCTCATAGTCCAGGCCCAGGCGCTGGTACATGCTGGGCAGCTCCGCAGCGTTGGGGCGTGTAAGAACACGCAGTGAAATGTTGACCATCTGCAAGTCTGAAGAGCAGAGAGATGTGAGCAGGGTCAGGCCCGTAGCCCGAATCCCGCCCCGCCCCCTCCGTCCCGCGGGTGCTGCCTGGACCCCGTGCCTCGGCCTGCGGGGCCGCTCTCACCTTTGGAGCCGGTGGGGGAAGAGATTTTCCGCGGCCGGGCTCGAATGTCGTAGATGATGGGGTACTGGAACCAGGGGATCCTGCAAGGGGCGGGAAGCGCGTTATGCAGGGGCAGCGGCTAGGCCGGCCCGCGCTGGGGCGGGGGATCTGGGCCCTACCTGAAGTGCAGCCCCTCGGCGAGGATGGTGTCCTGTTGGACGCCGCCGATGCGGTTGAAGAAGATGGCCCGCTGCCCGCCTTCCACTGCGGGGAGAAGCAGTATAGTCAGCGCGGACGGCGCAGGAACCGAGGCGCGGGGGAAGGGGGAACTCACCGATGAAGACGGACTCGCGGACGCCGTAGGCCAGGGCGCCGGCGCCCAGCAGCAGCTTGAGGGCGGTGCCAACGCCCCGCGGTCCGGCCGGCAGCCGCCCCGCCAGGTCCTTCAGGTTCTGCGCCATGGCCGCGCCGCGCCGCGCGCCCCGCCGGGAAGGACACCGGAAGCTGCCGCCACCAAGGCGCTCCGGCGGGAAACCGCGGCACAGGAAGCGCCGCTGCCCCTCCCCGCTCCCCAGCCGCCTTCCGGCACCGTCACACTACCATCCGGAAGTCGGTCCCGCCGGAGCGAGATATCGAGAGCGTCCTGGACGCCATCTGGGGTGGTGGCGGCGGCCGGTGGGCGGGGCTCCCAGTAACGTGTACCCGGTGCCGCGCGGCGGCAGCAGCAAGATGGCGGCGCCCAGGCGGCCTCGTGAGGACGGCGACGGCGAGGAGGCGGCGGCTGAAGACGCTCCACTGGAGGCCAAGAGACCCCGCGGTCAGCGCCGGCTCTTGGTGGTGCTGGAAGGGGCGAGTCTGGAAACCGTGAAGGTGTGGGCGGAGGGGTGTCCGGCCGGCCCGGAGGCGGCCGCGGGTGCCCGTGCCCACTTCTCCCTCCTTTGGCCGTAGGTGGGCAAGACTTTCGAGCTCCTCAACTGCGACAAGCACAAGGGGCTGCTGCTGCGGAACGGCCGGGACCCCGGGGAGGCGCGGCCCGACATCACTCACCAGGTACCGGCTGTTTGTGGCTGTGGCTGCTTGGGCTGCTGGGGGCGGCTGGGGGCGGCCTGAAGGAGGTTGTCCCGCACTCCGGAGCTTCGCTTGTGCCTCTGGAACGGAGGTCAGTTTGGCATTGCCCGCTATGCTCGTGGTTCGTAAGAGTAATAATTTTCTTTATTTGGATGTAGGATTTTGCTTACTGTTACAGTAGAGCTGACATGGCCAGATGAACTATTCTGCCTCAGCGTTGGTCCTTTGGGTATTCACAGGGCTTAATCCTCAAGTTTTCCAAGAGTCTTCCCTCTCGCACCTTTTCTACTTCCACTACTGTTTTTCTATTTCAGAGTCTCCTGATGCTCATGGACAGCCCCCTGAATCGGGCTGGTCTTTTGCAAGTATATATCCATACCAAGAAGAATGTTCTCATTGAAGTAAATCCCCAAACCAGAATCCCAAGAACTTTTGATCGATTTTGTGGTCTTATGGGTAAGTGATTCAAACATTTTACTAGCCACAAAATAATGCAGAAGGGTGGTTAGGAGTGGAAGAATTTTGAGTCAAAAAGTTGCACCAACTTTAAAAATGTGAAAGTGGGAAAAGAGAAATAGAAGTGGCTTTTTGTGAATTCCAGGATGCATAGTCCAGCTACATTGTTAGCACAGTGGGGAGTGCCTCTGTGAGACTGTGCTAGCAGTAAAATAACTCACTGATCAGTATTTCTTAGGACTACTTTAGAAGATGCTGGGAACTCTAAAGACAGACTTTTGTATACTTTATCTTTGATCACTAGGTTGAGGGTAGGATTCCTCTAGCAAAAGAATAGACAACTATCTTTTTTCTCTCTCAGTTCAGTTGCTGCATAAGCTCAGTGTTCGAGCAGCTGATGGACCTCAGAAATTGTTGAAGGTAAACATTCTTTGACTATTCACAAGTAATGTCACAACTTTCCTTCTTTGCAGCTAGTGATGTAGGGTGGTGGGTGTTTTTGTTTGGTTTTTTTTCCAAACTACGGGTTTGGCTATGTGCCAGGGTCTTCAATCTCTGTGCACCTATTAACTTTCTGCTTTGTGTAGATAATAAAAAATCCAGTCAGTGATCATCTCCCTGTGGGCTGTATGAAGATAGGCACCTCTTTTGCAGTTCCAAAGGTGTCAGATCTGCGTGAACTGGTTCCTACAGCGGAGCCTGTTGCCATTGTCGTGGGAGCTTTTGCCCATGGTTCGGTAAGTGCATTTATCTGTTACTTGGAGTTATAAAAATCTTTATCAGTGTAGATTTCCATCTTGTACTGACCATGTTGGTGTGTTTTTTTTTTTTTTCTTCTGCTCTTTTTTTTGTTTGGTTCCCCCTGTCCCTTTCCCCCATTCTTTCCCCCCAGCTAGGCTTGTTTTTTAAAAAAAAAAAAAGAAAAAAAAAAGCAAGCCCAATGCTATCCTGCTGTGTTTAACCTTGGAGAAATACTGTGCCTCTCCAACCAACGGAGATAAATGGGACTAAGTGAAGACCTGCAGCTTGATTGCTTTTCTTTCTTTCTTTCTTTCTCTAGGTGAATGTTGACTATACAGAAAAGATGATCTCCATCAGCAACTATCCCCTCTCTGCTGCCCTGACATGTGCTAAAATTACTACTGCCTTTGAAGAAGTGTGGGGAGTAGTATGAGCCCCTGCTGCTACTGCTGTCATGGTGGACTCTTATATGATGACTCCATGTTCTGGAGAGGCTCTTTTACTGAGGTGTGGACCTGGTGCCACTTTGGGCTCCTGGGAAGTGAACAGCTTCAATTTTGTCCATGTAGTTTCTGGAGCAATGAGACTTTAAATGGATGCCCCACCAGCCTTTTTCTCCTCTATTAAAGGTCACTTTTGATAAGAGTGCTTGTGTATCTTACTATCTCGTATTTAATATGTGGTCAGGCTTGATCCCTTTATAGCAGGGACTCAGCCCAAAATTGTCATGGAACTGAAATTCTCAGCAGTGTCCTGCTCACCTGGCAGCTGAAGTGACTCAATCCTGTTGTGTCACCTTGCTCAGTGGTGTGCAACAGGTGCACTTGCACCAAGGCACCCAAGAGGAAAGGAACTGAAGCCAATATGGAAAAAAAACAAGCATTTTTTTATCTTGGATGACAAACGTAGAAAAGTCAGAAGGTGACTCCAATCCATTACAGTGCCTGCCTTGAGTGTTTTACAATCATCGGGTACCAGCAGAGAGAGATGAGTGTCCACTGGAGGGTGGCAGAGAGATAAGGCAACATACAGAAGGTGGAGGATCTGGAAGGAGGCTTACTCCATTCCCCTCCTTTTGGGTTTCTGACCCTGTGCTTTCTCTTTCCCCCTCCTCACTTTGAAAAAAAACTCGTACTTCAACACAGCAAACTTGGCAGGTGATGCTTTGCTTCCGGAGTGTTGAATTGACTCCTACAAGTGCACAGGTGGTACAATCTGAAAAAGAGAAAAGTGCTAGATTTGTTTTGGTTGATTTTATGTTTGCCTTTTACCTTGGGATGTAACATTGCTGCCCACTTCAGTTGTATGGGATTCTCTCTACCTCATACAGCCTTACCTTTTGGCTGTTATTCTGCTTTTTTTAGCTTTTCTTTTTGTGGCACAATTAATCTGCGAATGTAAGGCAGCACCAATAATAAGGAGAAGAACAACACGTGGCCGAGGAAATAAATAGACCTGTACACCTGTAAAGAGAAAGGCAGGGTTAAGGATCAGCAAGCAGCTTTGAGCCAAGCACATAAGAGATGGGATGGAGGGAAGAGAGTTGCTTGCATGGGCTGGCTGTGGCTACTACCTTCATCCATTTGTCCCAGGTGAAAAGGCAAAATGGCACCAGAGAGTAACCCATAAACATCCAGTGGTTAGCCTGCTGCAGCACATAGAAGATGGGCTGCAAGGCAGTGATAGAGGCCAAAGCACTCAGGGAAGGACTGTCCCGAACAAGGTTTATGACCTAATTTAAAGAAAAAAACAAGAATTCTGATCAGTTGAATGTCCTATGGCTACATATGCCGGCTCTGGGGCCAAAGTCATCTATCCAGCTGTGTAAAAAGAGTTTTAGTAAGCAGTTAGTCTAAAAAAGAAGCTAAGGACCCCATCCTCAAAATTTTAACTAAAAGAAAGAACAGTTTAAATATAGAATACGGTTCTGTCAGTACTGGGAGACTTAGCAGAGCCATTGAGCTCATGTGCTTGTCCCTCCAACCTTTCCAGCTGCCAAGCACTTCAGTTGCCCTCTATTCATATGCCAAGTTCTCCACTTTTCTTCCTGTCAGCTTCTGCAATAAATGTATGGCTTGCCTGTGCAGAAGCCAGCAATGTACTGAGGTCTTGAGAACAGAATTGTATCATGTTTGAAAACCAATTCCAATGTAAGCAGCCACTTTTCATATTTAATCCAAGTAAATCCTTCAGTGTGGCAGTTTCCAGACCCAAGGGAAAAGGCGAATGCAGGCCACCCTATTCTGGTAAGTCAGACAAAGCGCACCTGTCTTTCAACGATGACTATCAGCAACTCCATCTGAAAGCACACCAGGTAGCCAGAGTGCAGCCCGTGCCAAATGGCCAGGAAGAACAGGGCCAGCGCCTGTGACAGCAGTTTGTTACCCAGGAACTTCAGACGCTTGAAGATGTAGCTAGAGCAGAAAATAAACAAACTCAAAGTGCTCCTAGTTTATTGTCTGTCCTCCCCTCTCCATGTCAGAGTTGCAGGGCCCAGGGGACTTTGCATGCCCTATGGTGACAGGAACAGCAAGATAGCTCCCCTTACCAGGGCAAAATGTACCTCAGTCCTTGTTTTTAAAGAAACCCCAGCTAACAGGCAGAAGTGGTTCATCCAACAATGCACACAGAAACTACATTTTACAATTCAGTTGAGTCTCCCAGCAAGTGCCGAACCAAAACCCATTTGGGTCATTGCATAGGGAGCATCCAGAGGCATGATGTAGGCACGAGCTGGCAGAACAGTTCTGTGGCTGACCACACAGGCCAAAGGGCTTGCCATAGTCCAGTTCTAGCCCCTGCCCTCCTGCTGCCATCAGCTGCTTGTCTGCATCAGTGAACTGCTGTTTTAGATTCCATGAAAAGATCTGCCTAACCCAGTAAACTGTTTCAAATGGCAGAGCAGCAAAATGTAGAAGAGCATAAAAACAGAAAACTGGCAGATTCTTCCTTTAATGCTCCCTATCAGCCTAGGATCTTGTTTCTGTTGACACAGACATCACCCACACATTACAGAAGGGGAATTTTGTCCTGCTCACCGGGCCACCCAAGCATTGGTGTTGATGTTGAAAGATGCAATGGTCCCTGTGAACAAAGGTGTTGTCTCATATAACCAGACTTTCATGTTCGCGCAGGCATTCCACAAAGGCTTTCCACTCTGGTCCTTCCCATTGTACCCCAGACCAACAAGGATGCAGACACCTTCCTATGGAAAAGATTCACAAAAAAGATGAGAGGAAAACATTGCCTCTCCCCTTTTTTTTGTGGAAAGGCAGAACTGGGGAAACTCTGACTCGCGCTGTGTTCAGTGGAGAGCACCACTGCAGACAGAACAAATGGATTGAAAACTGCCTGCTTTTTAGTTAGCTAGCCTTTGCTTACTTAAAGCAAGCTAAACTGACCTGCACTGATGTCCAGATATTTGAATTACTTCCATTTTGCATTAAATCCGAGAGCATTTTAAGTAGCTGTAAAGGTGCAACGTTTACTCACTTGTCTTTTGTTTCTGGAATGACAGCTAGACTCACCGTAACAAGCCAGCAAGTAACGTATTTGTAGAGTATAATTTTGCCCCAGATCAGTATGTAACCACAGCGGAACCAGAAAGGCTTCTCCTGCAGAGATAGGAGTGAAACAGAATAAAAATTAAAAATGGAGTTGAGTCGCAATAGTGAGACAAGGAAGATGAGATCTCATCACTGTCTCCCATTTCAATCTGATGTATTTGTTGAAACTGCTATATAGACTGGACTGCCAGGCTATTGGCTTATGCAAATTTACACATCATTCTCCTTCTTTTGGTAATGCTTGGCTTTATTGAAATATGTACTTTGGGAGGACTGGGATTAGCATAATTATTGCAGAATTTACACTCTCATTTATTCATACTGACACAGAAACACCAATAATCTGCAAGTAGGAATTACTTGCTAAGAGTTTTCTAAGAACCTCAAAGACTCTGGTAAGCCTTTCATGTTACTCTAGTGAAGTTCTTCGCATGTAACAGCTAAATGGAAGGACATTAAAAGGTCACAAAATACGTTAGGTTTCTATAAACAACAGTAGCATCTAAGATTAATTCTCTATTTGTGAAAGTTTTCATTTGATTCAGTTCAGCTTAATACATTCCCATTCTGCATTAAGTGGAATGCATACGACAGGTAGTAAAGCCAAATCATTTGTGCAAAGGCTTATCGCTAGCTGCTGAATTAAACTGAGGAAAAACTAAGAAAACAAACAAACAAACAAAAACAACAGCAAAAAACAAACACACAAAAAACAACAAACCAACCAACCAACCAAACAAACCCCAAAACATTCTTGTAGATCCAGTGCCCACCAGAGAAGTGGAATTCTTCCACAACCCAGAACTGCCAAATGAATACATACCATATAATCATCTGAGATGAGGTATTCATCAGAGATGTACAGGCTTGACAAGGTATAGGTTACTAGAAATAAGAGACCCAAACCCAGGCGCTTGAGAGCAGGCACAAAACTGAGAAAAAAAAATACAAAGGTCAGAGAAAAGCCTTGGAAAAAGACCATCAAACTCATAATTTTAAAAACAGAAGTGGAGAGGAGGAGGTAGGGGAGATAGCAAAAGGGAGTCACCATGTTCCACTGCAGCAGATGCCTTCATTTGGAAGCTGGGATGCTAACATTATCATGTTGGGACCAAGTCTGTATGAAAGATGTCAAACAGTTGTTGACATTCAAGCCCTAGAACAATGCTAGGACATTAAGCAGAGAGTTATAAGCTGCCGTGACCTATAAAACACTTTTAGTCACAGTGCTTCAGTGTCCAGGCAAGAGGGCACTCTGCTGCAGGGAACACACAGAGGATTCAGCATTCTGGGATCTTAGGAAGGCAAGGAGCTAAGTGGCTTCTTATTACCTATTGGGTCTCTGGCCTTGAACGTCAGTCATCTCACTCCTTGCCAGTTTCTGATAGTCTGTCATGGAGAACTGAGGCCCCACCATGAAGGCACCATAGAAATAGGAGAATCCTGAGACCTCCAACAATGTAGGAACTCCCCGGACAGCAAATCGCCGCTGCTCAGGTGTCAGGGTCTCCTGCACCAAAGGGAGTGGCATTAACATCATCCTAGGGGATCTCGTAATAGCTCTGGATACTATGTTCTCTGCCTACCTCCTTAATGGTCTCAGTTCTTGCTCTCTATGTGTATGGAACTTTCCACTTTGTACGTTCCTCTCCTCAGCCCTCTCTATCCCCATCCCCTCTAAACAGCAACAAGATCCAATGGTTGATACCAGTTGTGCAGATCTCTATTCCCAAATAAGCTCAAAACATGGAAGGGATCTATTGACGTGCATCCTTGCCAGCATAGTAGGCATAATAAAAGCACTGTATCTGACCTATTCCAGTCCCTGACAACAACTGCATCCTACATTTCCTACTGCTTGATGCAAGAATTCATTGTCTTTAAATACTTGAAACTTCAGCTTAGGAAATTTCAGCTCAACCTGGTTTTCTTGCAGTCAGCAGTGATTCCATGGATGCTCAAGACTTGGTCAGGCCCCAAACAGAAGCCAGGGAATGGAAATACTTGAAGTAGGATGTGCTGTGCAACTTCTGTCACTGTTTCATCTGCTCTAAAAACAGGGCCCTAACAAATGGTAAATGGCAACCATTCACAGGCATATGGTAAGTCTAAACAATGGAAAGGAAGATGGGAACTGAGATCTAGTACTGATGGTTTCCAACTTAAAGATACACTACCCACAAGACACAGAGCATTGAGGATCAGCAAGATTTGGGGGAAGGAGACAGTGGGGAATTTGGAAGGGGGCAGAATAATATTCTGACACAATTGAAATGTTTGTCCACCTCTAACCACTGTTCCAAATAATTTTTCGTCCATCTCTAATCTCTATTCAAAATTATTTATTTCCATTCCAGAATTCAGTGCCTTGAGAAACACTGAGGCTCTCCTCTCAGCTATGGCTTTTACCAAACAGTGAATGCAACTTGCTAACTCACATCCTTTGAACTTGATTTTCTGACTTCTAGCTTACTGGAATGGCATGGAAGAGGGAAGGAGGAATGAAGGAGAAATGGTGTCTTACTCACCGGATCTTTTCCTCCATCATAGTAATTGATGGCCAGACCTAGAGGTGTGAAACAATTATTTGAAGTCCCCGGATGGGCTGGTTTGGTTGAACAAGCAGTCCTCTCTTCCCTGAGGCACAGCTTGCAGAGTGCAATAGATAGGAGGGAGGTGTCACTCACCAATCAACTTGAGTGTCAAGACACAATGTGGCATTGTCCACTTGATGTCATAATGCTCTGTGGCTGTGAAGTAATATCCAGCCATAAGGTACGTCTGAAATAAACCATTGTTTGGGTTATTCAAACTAATTCCTCTGGCTGTTTTTGATCTGTCTCCACTTTTCCACCCAGAGTTGCTACTGGGAAGTGCAAAACTGAACAAACTGATGCAATAAGAAAGGGAGTTTTACCATCTGAAAGAAGAACGTGGTGAAGACAGCAGTGATTGTGCGACCCATTAATCTCAGTATGAGGAACTGGATTAGGACACATAGCAGTGAATGACAGAACTGCATCCCTGTGTGACAGGAAAAAGAGAGAGATGAAGTAGAAATGACATTTTTCCTGCTACACATCCTCTCAAACCAGAGCACGCCCTAGGCCAGGCAGCTTTCTCTTCCCAAACTCATCTTACCAAAATTGAAGTAAGCAATTGAGAGTCCTGTGAACATATTGTAGAGATGAATGAGGTAGGCCTCCTTTTGGAAGAGGAAATAGCGCTGGAACAAGGCAAAAGGATATCCTGAGTAGAGGAGAAAAAAAAAGAAAACAACAAAACAAAAAAACAGATGAAAGAGTTGCAAATTAGTGTAGATAAGAATTTGTAATGCTCCAGGTTATAGCTTTCTTGAACATGTTGTTAGGAACATGTACTTTACATAGATATATCAACACAGGTCACAGTGTACATTCCTGATATTGTATTTCCATCTTGGGAGATAGATGCCAGGTGAATTATTCTGTATACTATACAGAATACTTTAACAGGAACATAATTATTTAAAAGTTGACATTGAAGTGCAAGAAATTCCAGGACTGCAGTTTCTGGCCTCATCAGATGAATAATGATGAAATACATGACTCAGACTTCAGTCTCTGATTAATTTCCAAATTCTGTGATAAATGCAGTGAATGTAGTAAGAAACTAGATTAATAAAAAAAAGAGGAGGGGAATTTTATTGTCAATATCATTACATTGTCCTAAAAAATTCAATCCCTGCTCTCATCTCAGTGAGTTCTTCTGACCAGCTTTAATCCAAGAGCTCCCTGAGTGACCTCTAGTAGTATACTCTTTATATTATAACTCTCTAACTTCATATTTGCATCCAATTTGTGAACTAATGAGCACACAAAGCTGTAACTAGAATACACTGAGTCTACACATGCAGTATTTTTTTAAAAATCAAAGTCAGAAGCATTTCATATGGAGCAGCTGAAACAAGTGGAAGTAGTTTTTTTCCTTGCATTTTCTGTGTCTTAGCTCCTAGTCTAATTTAGGAATGTCTCCAGATTATTCATCTGTGGCTCTAGTGAGAAGCAAACATTTGTGAAGCACTCTTGTAGTACACTGAGAAGTGCCATACAGAAATCCACAAGTAAACTAAATTCTGTCGTCCAGGTGAGGTTCAGGTAGCATGCAATAAACATTGCCACATATTAGACACTAAATATATTATGTTTTAATACATATTGACACGGGGAGTGTTGTCCATCTCATACATATGTGAAGTCTGTTCACACAATGAAGTGTTTCTAAAGGCATGTGCACAATGAGCTGAACTGGGATAGTAGAAGCAACTTTAATTCTGCCATTTAGTAACTTACTGCTTTACTTTGCAAGCTTGTGTTCTTTTATACTGACTAAAAAAACAACCAAACAAACAACAAAAACAACAACCAAAAAAACCCCACCAAAAAACCCAAAAAAGTGAATTAATCACATACCACAATACTGGCATCCACACTGCTTATTAGCCTAGCTGAAATCTGCAGCAGTGGGTAGACCTCTGCTACTTGCACTAATGGAGTAACAGTAGCAGTAGGTAGCCATGTTTTATATGGAAAATAAATAAAAGGTGATGAAATGCACATTTTGCCAAGAAGTGTCTGATGGATGGAAGGTTTCCAATAACCAAGGGCAAATCTAGTCACCACTATGCAAGGAAATGAGAAACTCTGTTATGTTATGTAAAATACACTTCTTGCAGTCTATCAGTGCTAACAGGCTGAGGTGTGACTGGAACCATTTTCAGGTCCTCTCCATCTCCTCAAGCCCTTTGGGAGGGAGTCCTAGAGCTGGGACTTCAGTGTTACCTCCCAGATCTCACATGGCAGCACGCTCTGCTGTGCCCAGATGCGTACCTGCTGCTTCTGAAAACGCAGCTGATGTTCCCCACTGCCTCTGGCTCTTGCCGCCCTTCTTTTGGTTTTCCCTGCTTCCATGTTCCTTCCTCCTTCTGTATCCTGTGCTGGTTTCCACACCACAGGCTGCTGTCTTGGTTTAAGCGGCCAGCCAGACCCACATACCACGGCCCTTTGCCTGCAGAGCCTAGCAACCTTGCTCCTGCCCATCCAGCTTGTCCTTCCCTCCTGTAAATTCCAAGTTCCCTTACCAAACACTTTACCATAACCCTCCCCTTCTGCTCTCACTCCCCATGCCTGCTACACAGCCTGCTTTTCCTTGGCTGGCATGCACTTCCGTCCTATCTCCCCCATTGCTTCCGTGAATGCCAGCTGAGGGGGGAAAGCGAATCAGCAAAGAGAGTTCATCACATGGGCTCTCTGATGATACAGGAGTAACTAAAAGAATTAGAGCAATTAATATGATTTTTTTTTTTAAAGTAGTATTGTCTTCCAGCCTTCTACTCAGAAACATACAGACAGGGATTCTTGTTTTCATGTGCCAATTTTCCTGCTGAAGTTTAATAAACATATTAACAACTGGCTTTGCAAAGGGAAAGCAACAAAAAAATTATAAAGTGTTACCATTATTTTAGATTGAAAGTTAAAATGCTGAGGTTTACTACGGAAAAATGTTTCCCCCTTTCAAACAAGAGGGAGAGAAATTAGATCAGAAATACAGGTAAAACACAATTTATTCCTGTTCCTCAACACATAGTTCATATAGTTTTAAAACTACATTTTCAAGGGCTTCCTGCTTTCTCAAAAAAACGGTACAATCTTGCAAAACATTTAATTTTCATTGGGAAAAAAAAAAATCTGTTTTTTTGGCTTTAGCCATTCCTGTAGATAGAATTAAATTATGACTGGATACTATAATGTACCTTGCATTTCTAAAAGCCAGAGATTTTATCTATTTTCTCCCACTAGTGTTTCTATTCCTTCAAAGGCCTGTCTCACTTGTCAAATGTACTCCTTTTTAGCTCTACACAGATCATATTGCAGTTTGGGTAGTGCTGCTCTGAAGGAAAAAGAATTATGACCCCTTGCAAACACGGAGCTCCTAATACGGACAGCATATATTTTTTTAGAAAGCCACAAATTTAAATCCTGGACTTACACTGCATGGATGCTGTTCCCGTTCAAAAGTCACAACGTCCACCTAAAGTCTTCTGATATCTGGAGCAATTTGCGAATACTCTGGACGACAATTAGTTACATTTTTGCTGCACAGGAGATAATTTTCTCAGTTTTACAACCTGTCCAGTTCCACACTGTAGATATAAATTTTAGCCTCAAATGGCAGTGGATACTGAATATCAATAGGCATTCTGCTGTGGCCTGTGTACTTCTGAACACTCACGATGTATTAAATAATGAGCTACTCCTACTGATAACAAGAGCAGTACTCCCACCCCACTATGTTGTTCTCAAAGCAGCCTGAATTAGCATAGCAAAAGCAGAAGAGCAGTTTTTGAAGTTATTGTTGCATCCCAGCCACCTTTCTGTCACATTTGGATATGTTAGCATCAGGATGTCACATTGCTTTGCTTTTGCCATTCAGAAACAACAGGAGTGGAGTTCCTGCCCATCTCTTGCTGAGGGACCCTGCCCAGCAGCTCCCAGTCTGCTCAGCTCCTCTTTCATAGCTCCTTCAGGCAGAGCAGACCCAGGCAGGAAAACAGCTGTAATACTCCTGGAGAAAGCAGGTGACCCCTTAATCTGAAGTACTTCTCTTCCTCTGTGCACCCCACAGTTGAAAAGCAGTCTGCATGCAGAGTTGAATTTTGCCTCTAGATATAGATTTTCTATAGAAGGGAATTATCAATTGACATAAAAGGGTCAAATTAGCCAACACATGCTGCTGATGAAAAATTCCTCCTTTTTTTTTTTTTAAATTTATTTTAAGTTCCCAGGAACAAGAAGATGATCTCTGGTTAAGAGAACCCCAGCACTGGAAAGAAAGGACAAGGTCAGCTTCTTCGCCACAGCCACTTGGGAGTAATGGACCACTGCACAACATCCAGGTTGTCCACAGACACAAGAATCTAACTGAGCAAAAGAAGCAAATGATCAAGAGGCTGAATTAGGCAGGAGCAAAGTTCTACTGATTCCAAGCAAAAATAGCACTGTCAAGTTTGCCATCTTCTGGAACGGGTGATTAAGATGTCTGTCTTTTTCCAGAGATAAAGCTGCAAATAAGAACACCAGAAAAATTCTTTTCATCTCTGCTCCCTTTATTTCCCCGTTTACATGAGTTAGCTCTGTTTCATCTTCAAGAGAGCAGATCAGACTCTCTTCTCCCTTTTGCTACTTAGTTAACTCCACCTATGTTAGCATCTAGCAGATCAATTGTCTCAGTTTTTTCGTAAGAATGCTAAAACTAAAAGGAAGGGGACAACAGGAAAAAGACATGTTACCTAATATTTTTACTTCAACGGTATTTCTGTCTACAGTACTGCAAAAGTCCCACACCGTGTTTAGTATTGGGTACATATACATGAGTATTTTAATTCAGCTCAGGAGTATACTTCTAAAGTCCACTTAACGGTGCTTTAGTTTGCATAGCAGTACTGTCTCAAAGCATGTGAACTGGACTCTTTTCAGGTGAAACTGAACTGAAAATGCACTCCAGTGGGTGCTCAGTCCATGTGACTGGACTGAAGTAAATGCCCAAACCCATCAGGTACTGATACAAACAATTCTGCTCTACAGATTTGCTTCTACTGTACCATTTTACTTGTTAATGTAGACACAGTCAGTGTACAGCATTACACACTTTCTTTTTTTTAAAATTTAAATAAGAACACGTATTTGAAATGAAGAGTTTAAACAAGGTAGCATGAGCGCTCTGTGACAGGGCTGGTTTTAGCACCTCTGACAGGATGGTGCTGCCTCTTAAAACTTCTCACATGTCTTACCCATTAGAACCAGTTGCTTGCCTCCCCTTAAGTAAGGTTCTTGTTTGCCTGACCAGCTGGGCACTACATTTGGGTAAGTCATCAGCTATGGGTGACCATAGGGAAAATTTCACTGAGCCTAAAAATCTTCAGGATGCTTAGAGTAGGAATAAGCAGAGGATGTGAAAAAAAAAAATAAAATAGTGAGAGGTAGGAAGAGGTAAGATCACCTGCAAGCAAAGCAGCTGGTTTCTGGCACCTACTCAGCAGGAATGTGTTATTTTCTGCAGCTCACTGCTATGTCTGTACATGAGGGCCCCAGGGCTTTTCCTGGCAGGTCTGCGTAGATTAGCAGGGTCAGTTCTGGCTCAGGGCTGTAAACACTATGTTGGCCCCCCCTCCATATTATGCAGTAAAACATCCCAGGTAGCTTGCTGTGTAACAGTATGGCCAGATAAAGATCTTTAATTCTTTGGGATCATACAGCCATGGAAGAAATAACACCAGCCTAAAGGCTTAAACACACAGTGCCACAAGGCCTCCTGTATCCTAACTTAACACTTTGAGCAGTGACAGCAGGAAGAAAGCTGTCTCCTCTCACAGGAGGACAAGCACAGCAGCACAGAAACCCTCTTCTCTCCTTCACACCACCAGAGGGGCTCTCTCCCTTTCTCTGCTGAGAGAACAGAACAGCCATTGGTTCAGACCACTTACTCCAGCAACCTGGAAGTAACTCTGTAGGCATGGAGCTAAGACCACTAGTGTCTTCCATGCTGACCTACAGACAGAGTTTCTCCTGGGGGAACACTGGGACCTGGACCTACTGAAGAATCTAAGTTAGAATACCTCTCTGAAAAGACATCTGGATATGACTGACAGATATTAGTGTATTAGACATACCACCATTTTTTAAATGTTGGGGTCCAGAACCACACTTTGAGTATCACTGCTGTTGATACCATTGCCAAATTGCAGCCCAATTTCTTCAAAGATCTTTTATGCAAATTTTCACATGTGGGAAGCATGAAGTAAGGTTTTAATCTTGTACAATCTAAGTAACGGACTCTATTCTATTTGTATTCTTTGCTTCAAAATTGCAGGATGTCTCTGATTTAAATACAAAGCTCTGACTAAAGTCCCCATAATGTACTCAGCAGTGTGCTGTTACAAACTTCATTTGTTCACTGAGAAAGCATGGTGCCCTTTAGGACTTATCTAATTTTTGTTATTGGTTGCTCTTCTTTCCTACTTTCTCCTTCTCTCATTCTCTCCTGTATTTACTTTTTTTTTTCAGTAGTAGCGGAATGTTACTAGTTTTAAATTACGTCTTTTGGTTATTTCAGATCATGACTGAAAACACTCATTCTGAATCAAGAGTCCATTCAGACTAATTTTTTCAACAACAATTCAGCTTCCTGTGAAAATTAATGTAAGAAGTTGCAAAGTCCTTTGCAATTCCTCCTCTTTTGCAGAAGGCTATTTATACCATTTTGTGGTGATCTGCTGAACAGTGAAACCCTAGAAACAGTTGTCGCAGTAGAACAGCACTGTGTAGATGGCAAACTGCATTATGGAGGGAGAAATAAGCAACAACTTTTTAATCCATCTTTGGAAGAGAGTACTGTGCTTCATCTTCACAGTCTTGTTCTCAAATAATTCAGCAGTATTAGCTGCAGCCAACAAAACAATTTTTCCCCGATTCTATGCAAACACCTCAACTGGAGGAAGTGAAGGAAAAGCAATACCTTGCCTGTCCTAATGCCATTTCCAGCTTTTAAAAAGGCCTTTCATTTGTAGCCCATGCCATCATATGAAGCGGTCATCAGCGCTAGCTGCATTAACAACAGGCTTAAGGCTTTCGATCACATTAAAACTATTGTAAACTAAGCTGCAACTACATTAACATTTCTTTTCATGTTAGTGCTGGGTTAAGGAACTCTTCTCACTCTGCTCTCATGTTGCTCTGGAGTGGTGCTTGGCACCCTTTTAATGTAATGGTATAATGCTTTACTACCCATCCATTAAACAGGAAAGCTGAAGTCAAGCCCCTATGCCTTAATGGTTCCATCTACTTGACCTGCAAGAGAACCAAACTACAGGCAAGGCTGTTGTGCATGCCTTTAAGCCTTCCATCTGAAGTTACGCCTTCAGTTGCACATAACTAAGAGATACTGAGCTAGGAAGAAAAGACAAGGGAATATGCAACTCTAGTCTCCTGGTTTGGTATACTACACTTCTATGTGAGGGAAAGAGTTGGGAGTGGGTTCCTGGTACCTGACACACAGACTTTTAATACAAATTATAAAGATCCATTAAGACTTTATGCAAAACAGACAGAGGCCTACATTAGGAAAAGACACTGTGCCATCTCAGTGGCTTGGTGTCAACACTGCACGTGGAATGTTTATGGATCTATTGACTGCAGTGGGTCTCTCTTCTTATTAAAATGATAATTATTTGCAGTTAATTTCAAAGCAATAAGTGGTTTTGCTTACTCATAAGGACACCAAGCAGGAAACAGCCTTCCAGTGTCATGTTCTAGCTTATTGCTAGTGAGAAGGAACTCTGACAGTATGTCCAAAGTGCATTCTGCAAAGGCATCAGTCTACTGTATGTATCTGGCTCCACACACACTTTCTAATATCTTTTCTGCGTCAGTACTTGTTAGACTAGTCTGTTGGTTCATTCAGTTGACTAACCTGGCAGTAAACCATCTGCTTTTTCTGGTTTAGGTTTCTACCAGGCAAGTAACTTCAGTCAGATTGTAATTAAAGTACCAGAGACAGATGTGGGAGAAAGGAAAGCAGGACTTTTCGTGTTCAGCTGTGAAGAGCTGCAAGACTAATTCACGCTAACTTATGTGCATGTCCTGTATGTTTCCTATTACTTTTTTCTTTATAGAAGAAATTTGGTTTAACTGACTCCTAAATTAAGTTCAAAATGATAGTCAGTTCAATCTCCTATATCTACACTTGATGTGAAAAAATGTTTGGTTCAGTTTGATCTCACATATTGTAGATTAAATAATCAGAAATAATTCTGCTCCAGACCACATTTATGAAGTGACACAACTTTTCTTGCAACCCTTTTAAAAAATTATACTTTTAGTTAGCCAAAGGAACTTTGACAGATCACACAATAGCAGCTGTATCCCTTCAAATATACTTTTAGATACAGAGAAAAGCTTGTCTTTCCTTTCTGCTAGGTGAGTACACCATCAAAAGCTTTCAAAACCTGAAGTTTCTTTGGACATCTGTAGAGACCTATGTAGACAACACGTAGACATACACCTGAGTTAATGTTCTGGGAGCTATAATGTGCTACTCAGTTGCTAGCCCACATCGTAACAACAGCTCTGCCTTAACTATCTTATGCTTAGATAAGCATAAGCAGTATGTGTTTTGCAACAGGTTTCGCATTGCAAGTGGAGCACAGGACAACATCCCAGTTCTTCTGGCCACTTAGCTTGCAGGCTTTGCTCACCCTACCTGGTATTCCCTGTGATGACACGCCACTCCTGCATAGTTCCATGACTGCTGCCGACATTAATAATGTCTCTTGGCAGCAAGATCCCTGCAGTCTGACAGGGCAACATCTCAGAGGGGTTGTGGAGATTCCTGAGTGTACAACCCTCCAGTCACATGCTCATGGGGAATTTGATGCATATGCAGCACCTGCCACTTGCACAAAGACAGCAGAACAATTGCAAACAAAGTTCTTATGTCCCAAACAGTGCCCAGGACACAGACCCAAACCGGACTTGTTTCGCAGCAATCTGAATGCCAACATCGCGCCGTACCAGCACGGTGACTGGCTCTGCAGGTCTCAAAACCCAGGCTCTCCCCCGCGCATCCCTTTCACAGGCAGCCTGCCAGGACCACCCTCCCACCTCCCTGCGGGGAGACCCACCGGTTCGCCCGCCCGGTTCAAAGTAGATTCCCCCTCTCCCTCGGGAGAGCCGGAGGGTCTCCCCGGGCTCCCACGCCCATAGCTACTGCGAGGCACGTTCCGAACTCCCCGCCGCGCCGCGGCACCAGCCGCACACACACCACCCTCCACCGGCCGGGTTGGGTCGGGCCGGGCCGTGGCGGGGCGGGCCGGTGGCGGCGGGGGACTCGCCCGCCGGCTCCGTGGGCACACGTGGCCTGGCACAGCCGCGCTGACACAGGTGCGGCTTCGCGCCTGGAAGGCGTTTCGCGGCGCTGCCCGGTCCCGGCCTCCGCGCAGCGTGGCACGGCGGCGGAGCGGCGGGGTCGCTCGGCCCCATGGCGGGCGGGGCTCCCTTCCTGGGATGCCAGACCCGTCACCCCCAACTGCCGCGCCCTCTGCTCTCCCTCACCCATCAGGATGGACACGATGAGGCGCAGCGCCTGCTCCGACGAGCCCAGGGCCTCGGCTACCTGGGCCAGGCCCCAGCCGGACCCTGCCACCGCCATCTTCTCCACCGGCCGCCCCGCCGGCCGGTAGCTCCTCGAACCCGGTAGCGGCACCAGCCACCACGGCCCCCGCACCGCTCGCGGCCCCCTCCGCGCCCATTGGCTGCGTCGATCCGGCCACGCCCCCGAGGCGCCTCCGATTGGATGGTCGGTGGCAGCGGGGCAGGGCCCTGCGCTCACTAAGGCAAAGGTTACCCCGCGAGTGGGCGGTGCCGCAGAGGGCTGTCCCCGCTGGCCAATGATTGGAGAAAGCGCTTCCGAGGGCGGGGCTCGGCCCGCGAGGTGGAGGGCGGGGACAGGCAGGCGAGGCGGAGCCCGCCTTCCCATTGGCTGTGGAGGGACACGAGAGAGCCGGGAAGGGAGGGGTAGCGGACGGGGCGGGGTAGGGGTTATTCGCGGACACGAGGCGCGTGGGGATGGTGGCAGGCGGCCAGGGGTTGTGCGCGGCGCTGGCGGTCGTGCCAGCGGGGCAACGGCTGGGCCTGGGGCGCTGCTTCGCTGGCCGAGGACAGGGCATGCTAGTGATCCCCCCAGTGCTGCTGGGTTCTGCTACTCTGGTGGCTGGAGGACAGACTCTCAGTGCTTGGTTCCTGTGGCCCAGAGGCACCCGCTTCACACAACAGGCATTATGGCAGCACCTGCCCTTGGCCCCGTCCCTGTGGCACCCAACTCTGTAGTCACCAGTTGTCTTTGCTTACACAACCTCCATATTGGAGGACTTTCTTCTGCGTGTGTCCCTTCATACAGACATCCATGACTGCACCCCAAGTTCTCCTCAGCAAAAGCTTCAGGTGCCGTGGATGTGGTGCTCTTCCCTTTGTTTATGTTACCATTTTCCTGCTGTGTCATTCAGGTGGGCCATATTTCCCAAACTTAGCTGGAGGGGCAAAAACAAAGGTTTGTATGAAAACGGACCTCTGAAGATCCTTGGTCGCAACCCCTGCTCACAAGCAGGACTCCAAAGGTCGATCAGGTTACTCAGGACACTGCCATGGCAACTGCTGTAAATTTTCATGGTTGGAGAGCCCCCAGCCTCCTGGGGCACCTGGGCCAGTGATGAATCATGTTTTGGAGGAAGTGTTTTTGTCCAGATTATACTCTGAATTGCCTCTGTTGCAAGTTATGCCCATTGTGTCTTGTCCTGGGAAGGCTCTGCTCCTACTTCTTTATAACCACCCTTTTGGGCAGTAGCATCTATTAGATACCATTCCTTGGGGAAAGGGGCTGACCGGCAACATGCCCACATAGGCTTCATTTACTTAGGGGACCAGGCTAAAAACCTTGCCTTCCTTTGCTGTTCTCTTTTCCAGGCTAAAAAAATCCAAATTCCTCAGCATCAATGTTCCAGTCTCCTGTTCAGTGATCTTCCACTGGTTTTGTTCACACCTCTCTTGTGCTGCAGAGCCCATAATGAACACAGTGTGCCAAATACAACTTCATCTGTGCTATATAGAAGGAAATTATCACTCCACCCATAGACTTATGCTGTTCTTTGTGCCACCCAGTGTGCCATTAGCATTAGCTGCTACAAGGGTGCATCATGGGCTTATGTGCCAGGATCTTTTCTGCTGAGCTGCTCCTTAGCCCATTGTCTCCCAGCCTCTGCTGGTGCATAGTATTATTCTGCCTTAGAGGCCACTCTGACCATGAGGTTACAGTGTGGCTGTGGGGTGGGCTCATCTGCTGGGAACAGGCCTTAGTGGGCATGGGCACTTCAATAGACACTTTAAATGAGGTGATTTTTCTCTTATCTTCCTTCCCCTGTCCCATTGTGGCAAAGGCACAGATCAGAGAAGGAAGAGGAAAGAGTCTTGAAAGAGCAGTTTAGCTTTGCAGCAGAAGATGGAGAGAGTGCAGAGAGTAGAATAGATAAGGAGCTAATGAAGAAATTATTTGACAGAAACCTGGCAAAGTTCAGAAAAACAAATGCACCTGACATAACGTGGCTTAACATGGGGCTAAGGAAGAACAGAGCCAGAGGTCTACAGTGAATCATCAAGAAGCAATGGTCTCAGGCTGTCACAAAGGAAATTTCAGTTGGACCAAAGGGTGCTTCACAATGGGAACAGGCCCTTAGGTTAGGAAATCTTCAGCCTTGGAAATGTTCATAAGATGCCTGGATAAGGTCCCAAGGCTCACAGAAAGTGAGAAAAATTGAAATGAAGAGTAATCACTGCAGCAAGGAAGTGCATGAAGAAGGGGAGATCTTAGTCTTGACCACCAGAAGTCCCCTGAAGGCAGTGTAAGGTGCCAAGTGGCAAATCAAGATGGTTAGTAAGAGTTCAACCCCCATCCTCGGATAGCTGACTTCATCAGGTTAGAATTAACAAATTGGTTACTGTGTTTGTTCACCCTAGCTGGTCACTGTTTGCCAAACATTTTGCCAAGTCCAAAGAATGACTGAATATCAATTTCTCATTTCTGTGTTTAATTGGGTGCTTATAGTGTTTAGGCCAGTTTCCTAAGTAAATGAGCCCTATGTGAGCATGCTGACCCTCTGTCCCTCCCCTGATCGTATTTGATAAGGAATGGGCATCTTGAACTTCTTTGTCTGTAGAACTTTCATGAAAATGGAAAGCCAAATTGGAGAGAGAACATAAAAAAAGCAATTGGAGATTTAGCATCACCGCTGAAGGAATCCACTCCATAATCAAGCTTCCTCCCACTTTTGATACAATCAGATTGTCTCACAGATTTAACAAGTCTGGGGTTATAAGCTCTTAAAGACTATATCCTGCTTGACTATGCTGTGTCTGACCACTACAGATGTGACCATCCAGCCAATTCCTCTTCCGCCAAACAGTCCACCCATCAAAACCATACCTCTCCAATTTAGAGAGAAGAATGTTGTGAGGGACCATGCCAAAGGCTTTACAGAAGTCCAGATAGATGACATCTGTAGCTGTTCCTTTGTCCACTGATGTATTTACTCCATCATAGAAGGCCACTAGGTTGGTCAGGTGGGACTTGCCCTTGGTGAAGCCATGCTGGCTGTCTCAAATCACCTCCCTATCCTCCATGTGCCTTAGTACAGCTTCCAGGAGGATCTGTTCCATCATCTTCCCGGGCACAGAGGTGATGCTGACAGGTTGTTAGTTCCGGGGGTCCTCCTTTCTACCCTTTTTAAAAATGGGTGCAATGTTTCTGTTTTTCCAGCCACCAGGGACTTCGCCTGACTGCCATGACTTCTCAAATATCATGGAGAGTGGCTTGGCAACTACATCAGCCAATTCCCTCAGGACTCTGGGATGCATCTCATCAGGTCCCATAGATTTATGTATGTTCAGGTCCCGCAACTGGTCACAAACCTGATCTTCTCTTACAGTGGGAGGGACTTTGTTCCCCAGTACCCTTCTTGCAGTTCATCTGCTCGGGAAGTGTGGAAGAGAGCTTGCCAATGAAGAATGAGGCAAAGAAGTTGTTGAGTACCTCAGCCTTCTCCTTGTTCATTGTTGCCAGTTTGCCAGTCTTGCTTGTCAGGGGGGACACACTTTCTTTGACCTTCCTTTTCTGGTTGATGTGCAGAAGCCCTTCTTGTTATTCTTTGTGTCTCTTGCCAAGTTCAGCTCCAGCTGTGCCTTGGCCTTCCTGACCCTGTCTCTGCACAAGCAGGCAGTGTCCCTATACTCTTCCTGGGATACCTGTCCCTGCTTCCACCGCCTGTGCATTTCCTTCTTGCCCTTTAGTTTGACCAGCAGGTCTCAACTCAGCCACCTCTTGCCTTCCTTACCCAATTTCTTACACCTGAGGATCAAGAGATCTCTTGTTTTCTATGGAAAGTGTCCTTAAAGATCTGTCAGCTCTGTTCTGCTCCCTTGTCCCTGAGAGCAGTTTCCTGGGGGGTCTTGCTGACCAGCTCCTCAAAGAGCTGGAAGTTGGCTTTCCTAAAATCCAGCGTCCTGACTTCAGTCTTTGCCCATTCCACATCTCTCAGGACTGTGATCTCCATGTGCACATGATCGCTGCAGCCCAGGCTGCCTCCAGTCTCGACATCACCAATTAGCTCACTTGCGTTAGTGACCATCAGGTCTGGTATCGCATCTCCCCTGGTAGGGCTGTCTGTTACCTGTCTTAGGAAGTTATCCTCAGTGCACTCCAGGAGTCTCTTGCATTGCCTACAGCTCTCTGTTTGACTTTTGCAGCAGATGTTGGGTGGTTGAAATCCCCCAGCAAGACAAGAGCCTGTGAGTGCAATGACTCCTGTAGCTGGAGTAAGCAGGCTTTGTCAGTAGGATCCCCTTGATTGGGTGACCTGTAGTAGATACCAAAAACAAGGTTCCCTTTGTTGCCTTGGTTTTTGATTCTTACCCATAAGCTTTCAACCTGCTCATGGCTATTCCTCAGGGACACCTCTTCACACTTTATCCATCTCTTGATGTAGAGAGCAACCCCTCCACCCTTCCTTCCTTGCCTGTTCCTTCTGAACAGCCTGTAGCCATCGATAGTCACACTCTAGTCATGGGATCCGTTCCACCACGTTTCAGTAATGGCCACTAGGTCATTGTTATAATTCTATTAAAAGTCCATGAAAAAGTTAAGAAATGATGAGAACATTCATGTAAGAAAGGTCCACTGAGGACATATAAAAAAGAAGATACACATACAACTGGCTCAGTAAGTCTCTGTGCTTTAGATAGCCAAAAATTGGGGAATATAACAGGGAAATATCAGTATATGCTTGCCTCTTTCCTTAGGCCTCTACATCTGGCTTCCCCTTCCCTCATCCTTCCCTTTCTCTTCTCATTTACTTTAAGTTTAGATCATGCCTGAAGGATTACTTGGATTCTGTGGGCAATGGCCTTGCTTTGAGGGTCAGGCTGTAACCTGGCACCAACCACACCACTGTTGCTGTGGCCACTGGTACTATATTGGGCTTGCCATGAGGGCTTGCAGTGCTGGGCTTAGTTTTCCACATGCACTAGTACATCTGCCCAAGGAAACCTCTGTCTCCTGGCACAAAAGCTCCTTCTGCTTTTGAAAAGTCAAGGTGCTCCATCTGGTTTTGGAGGCCACATTCATAGCAGCAAAAATGTCTTTGGAATACAGTCTCTCTCAAGTGGTATCCTTTCATAGACCTTCAGCAGTCCATCCACAACTCTGACCTGAGTTTGCAGAAAAAGGGAGAGTTAGAGGCTGTATGCTGGGCTGGACAAAATTCTGGTCTATGTCCCTTATGCTCTGGAATAGCTCAGGAAAAAGATTCATGACACTCCTTTTGTGTGAAGAGTAATTTATTTGAAATGTCCAATATTTGTAAAATAATTTTCTAAAATATTGTACTATTTAAATACGCCTGTGATCAATTAGCTACGTGTATAGTGAGTCAGAGTGCATATGAACTTTTAGATTTATTTCATTCTGTAATTTACTGTTGTCAGAGAAGGATTTCAGAAGCAGCATCTGCTCGTGAGATTGCCTAACAACTTCCATTGTGAGATTCTGTTTTCAGTTGCTTGAACTATTACTATATTTGACCTGTTTAGATTAAATACTAGATAGCCACTTCAGGTTAGAACGTAGTAGCTGTTTTTGAGACTCAGGTCATGATGAGTACCATTATTTTTCTTCTTTTTTTTTTTCTTTGTGTGTTTTTTTTTTTTTTCTTTGTTTTTAAATAATCAGGGCAGTGCTATGCTTGGGAGGAAGGGATGTGCCAAAGAATATTTACTGTCCCGAAGATATACCGTGATTTCATGTCATTACATTGGTATTAGTGTGAAACTTGAAGTTCACATGAGCCTCAGTGTGGCAATATGGGAATGTAGCTGCTGAAGCTTCTGCAAATTGATTTTTATTGATTGTGTTCAAGTGGTTTATGCAGCTTTCCCACAGACCACAGGTGCACAAAGCCCCAAATAGTTCTTCAAGAGCTCTTGCAGGACTTTCCTTCAAGGACCATTTCTTCTACACTGATTAACTGAAACAGGAACCTTGTTCCCTGCCTTGCTGGTGTCTCTTCTCCCAGGCAGGCACAGGAGGAGCCTGTCCTGATTTAAATGGCCACAGGAGAGGGGCTTGCTACTAGGGGCAAAGTAACTATCTGGAGGGCAGGTGAGACTGCAGTTTAGGGTTGAACACTGATGGGGAAGAGGAAGATACTGGAAAAACAAGAGTCAAGGGAAGAGAACAAAGCATGCAGGGAGAGAAATAACCACTAGCAAGAGAGGGAGTACAAAGGGAGGGTGACTGCTTGGAATAAGAGGCAGGGGAACACATGAAAGTAAGTTTTCATTCAAAGGATGAATAGGAAACCTTGAGCCAGCAGGGAAAAAAGTCATGAATGAGTGAATAACAACCCAGAGAGAGCTGGAGAAACTGAGACTTGGCGGATGTTTAAGATGGGGAGGGGATGGTATGCTTGAAAAAAATTCACGTTTTCCGTGGGGAAATTATTGCACAAATAAATGTGATGTCCGAACCTGTTTTTCAGACATTGCCGGCTCCGTTCCTCGGCCCCCCTCCACGAAATTAGGGAGATGCAGCTCATGTCCCGTGGTTTCAGGTGGGGTGAGCTCGGACACAACACGGCCGAAACTCGAGGCGCTGGCTGGTGTCGCCCGAGGGGTCAGGAAGCGCAGCTACCCCGCTACACCCATTTTGTTGCTGGTGGGCGGGGCGGGTCAGCCCTCCAAGGCTGCGCCCCTCCCGCCCACGCCGGCTGCCCGGGCCCGCCAGTCTCTGCTGCCACCTCTCGGTGCCGCCGGGACTGGCGGGACCGGCTGCAGCGGGCGGGCCTCGGCGGCGGGTTGGGGGGAGCAGGCAGCAAATCCTTGCCCGTAGCTGCGGTGCTGATGGAGCCGCAGAGCCGTGGTCGTCACTCGTGGTGTGGCAGGAGCGGCTGGTGCGTCTGAGGAAGCAAGAGCTTCTCGTCACTTCTCCTGGCCCGTGCCACCCATCTCCTGGAAGCTACTGGTCCTGCTCCAGGAATGTCACATTTCCTCTTGCAGCAGCGGCTCTGCTACTGCAGTTTACAACCTCGTGGATTAAAGTAAGCCAGAGTATTTAGAAACATTTTACTCTAATAGACAAAATTTTAAACTGTTCCTCTTCAGCCACTGGCTCACTGCTGGTGAGGCCATGTGTGCAGCGAGGATGGACATCCCTAGGAAGGTCATGGCAGAATCCATGCCAGTTGTCCCATGGTGGGATATCTCCAGCTGTGAGTCAGAGCCCCTCACCTACAGGGTAAAGGTCTTAGGTGTAAACAAGACTATAGGGCTTCTGTTTTGTAGGCAAGGTAGTGCATCAGCTGTGTAGGCATCATCTGTGCTTAGCAGTCACAGCCACTTGAAGCTACATCCAGGGATGTAGGGGAAGTGAGTCGAGAAGGCAGCAGGCATCTGTGTGGTACAGTGCATGGAGCAGAATGATCTCAAGTCACAGGTTTTAACTGGGAGGCTGTGAGAGCTTTGCATTCAGACTCAGTGCTGGAGGAAGTAAAAGACGTGAAGAGAGACTGGTAAAAATCCCCCTGATACGGGGAGCAGAGGTGGAAATCAGTGGGTTATACCAAGCAGTTCTGAGCCAGAGCACAGGCAAGTTTTCCTGCAGCTTACCCAAAGCTCTGAATTTAACCACTGGCAACAAAACCAGCCTGAGTCACAAGAACAAGGCAGGGAAGTGCGGCATGCAAGAAACCCACTGAATCCTCTTATTGGCAGAATAGGAAACAGGCAAATAACTGCTAATGCCTTGGTAGATCAAGGATATTCTAATTGCTGCTTACATATCCTTGATTCCCTGCTGATGGATTTCACCTAGTTAATGTTACCACAGAATGGTTGGTGTTGGACCTCTGGCGATCATCTAGTCCAACCCACCTGCTAAAGCAGGTTCAAAGTAAAGAAGTTTCTCCTTATGTTTAGATGGAACCTCCTATGCTTCAGTCTCTGCCTGTTGCTCCTCATTCTGTTATTGGGCACCACTGAAAAGAGTCTGGCCTCATCCTCTTGACACCCACACTTGAGATATTTATAAGCATAAATATGATACATTCTCAGCCTTCTCCAGGCTGAGCGGACCCAGCTCTCTCAGCCTTTCCTTGTAAGAAAGATGCTCCAGACCCCTGATCATCTTCGTAGCCTGCCACTGGACTGTCTCCAGTAATTCCTTGTCCTTCTTAAACTAGGGAGCCCAGAACTGGATGCAGAACTCCAGATGCAGCCTCACCAGGACAAGTGGCGGGATAGGATAACCTCCCTCGACCTTCTGGTCATGCTCTTCTTAATGCACCCTAGGACACCATTGGGCTTCTTGGCCCTTGTGGGCACATTGCTGGCTCATGATCAACCTGTTGAACACCAGGACTCCCAGGTCCTTCTCTGCAAAGTTGCTTTCCAGCAGGTCTGCCCCTAACCCGTACTGTTGCATTCCTTCCCAGGTGCAGAACACTACACTCGCCCTTGCTGAATTTCATCAGGTTCTTCTCTGCTCAGTCCTTCAGCCCTCTTCAGATCTCACTGAATGGCAGCACAGCCTTCTGGTGTATCAGCCCTTTCTCCCAGTTTAGTATCATCAGCAGTCTTGTTGAGGGTGCACTCAGTCTCTACATTCAGGTCATTGATGAACAGGCTGAACAGGACTGTACCCAGTACTGACCCCTGGGGAACCCCACTAGCCACAAGCCTCCAACTGGACTCTGCACCGTTGATCACAACCCTCTGTGCTCTGCCATCCAGCCAGTTCTCAATCCATCTCACCAAGCATTCATCCAAACTGCATTTCCTGAGCTTGCCTACGAAGATGTTGTGGGAGACAGTGTCAAAGCCATGCTGAAGACAAGGTGGACAGCATCTACTGCTCTCCCCTTGTCTACCCAGTCAGTCATATCATCATAGAAAGTTATCAGGTTGGTCAGGTTATATTTTCTCTTTTGATATTTGCTACCTTTGTTTTATGCACTGACTCAGTATTTCCAGATGAGAAAACATGGCTTTTCTTAAGAGTTCAGGAAAAACGTTTTTTCTCCCAACTTCCTGGAGGAAGAAAAGCCAGTCAAGCCTATTCTAGATGGTAATTTTATGAAAACAGGAGCACTATTGTTCTTCATATCATCTGGCAGAAAGGTTACAGCCATGCAGCTTTGAGTCATCTTCAGAAAATTTTTGTCTTATGCAAATCAGGAAAAATAGTATGTGGTCATGTAATTTAGGAATTTAGGAGAATGTGTGTGCCTCTGAGCAGAATTATATTGCATTGGCAAACTTAATGTTATCATTTATTAACCTTAGTGTCATGATTTTGCCTCTTTTAAATTATTATTTTAACATAATTTCTGACACAGTTTCAGTGAATTGTAAAATATACTACCTAGCTGTTTCATCTTATGAATCATAAAAACCATACAGATCTAGGCAAATGCAATCAAATGCTGCATTCAGTGTGAATACTTACATCAATATCACTGATCTTCTGCATAAATAGTTAGCATTATGTAGGTATGTGCCCAGGTAAAATGCAGCTACCTTTTTATTTAACTAACTTCAGAAATATTTTTCTTAATTGACAGGTATATGTCTTCTAAAGAATTATTAATACACACACACGCAAATTAATTTACCACTGCTACAGACAAGTTGAGTCAGGTTTATATGAAAATATACAATTCCCTTGCAATGAAATGACATGCATAATATATCAGCCCACATTCATTTTACTTCTGCCATGCACATTTTAAATTATGATTGTGACTTGAGGAGTTACTGACAGGATCTTTACTGTGCCCAGTTTGGAGGAGAAAACATCTCCCCATGATTTGCTGTGTATCTTTCATCACTGTTTTCCTGGTTCTCAAAATTCCAGTTAGAAACATCAACCTGTGCTTCCAAGAGACATCAGAAGTGAGATGACATGCTGTTTTCTTTCTCTCTCCATTTTCAATTTGACAAAGAAAACAGACTAGGCGTGTTCTTAAGTGAAGCCTTTATCCTGGCTACAATGAAGTCAGTTATGACTCATCTGTAGGTGTTTCTCTTCCTTGAGTCTTTGCTAACACACTTTGCCTATGGCCTGTTGAAACTTGCACAATGTTTTTCCTTGCTAAAACAAACCCTGGAGTGTGCTGTGCTGATTATGAAGGGTAGAGGTTTTAATGGAGTTTTACATTTTCATTTATAGTCCAGTCCCAGTGTAGCTGGTCTGTAAGGAGGGCAGGTTTTCTAGAGTATTAGTGACAGGTATTTTAGTTCGTATGGTGGCATTTTGGTCTTGGCTTGGATTAATGGTCTTACCTGGAATAAGTCTTAAAATTCCCTTCCATAAGGGTCTTAGATCTAATTTGCTCCAGGCTGAAGTCTGACAAACAGTTGCTCTTACATTAAGTTCATTTGGTAAATAAAGACGTAGTTAAGACTCCTTAGTCAAGTTCTGACTTAGAGGAGTGTTCGCGTAACAAAAAACAGCAGAACAATGCACTCTTACTCCTGCTGGTGGCCTCAGAGAGGCACAACATTGAATAGACCATTCTCTCTATATATAGTTTGTTTGGTTGGTTTGTTTTCCCCTTAAAAAAGGGTCTCTGAAGCATCAGATGAGGAGCAGTGGCAGCAGCACTGTGGCCACCAGGCTGCAGTAACAGAGTGGACCACACAAAATGGTCTCTGGACAGGATGTTTGAACAGTGTTTTCCATGCAGAAGCATTTTACCAGTTCCAACATGGACTCCCTTTTCTTACACCCTTTGGATTCTCTCTTCCTAACTGTTAAAAGGGAGGGGGAAGAGCAGGAGAGGAAAGGCAGCCAAAAACTCTGTTATCCTCCCTTTTCCCAAAAGTCATCTGATTTCCCAAAAATGCCTAATACAGACCAGATCTGCATGCTCCCCCGCACAGCCTGAGGCAACAGGATTGTGCAGTTTCTGGAAATTCCCTTTCCAGGCAAAAGCCAGCAGGCCCAGCATCGCACTCCAGTGAGGAGGTTGGGAAGCTGCATCCCACAGGTAGGGGGTGCTGCGATATTGCAAATTAGAGGTCTCATTAGGGGTGCACTTGGAGGAGTGTGTTAACAGGAAGAAAAAACAGAAAGAGAAAAGTGAAGGGAAGAGAGAAAACCAGACATGAACTGGGAAGAGAAGGTAAATATTGCAAGCCTTAGAAATGGGAAAGGAAAATCTTCCTGAGCATTACTGTCTGACAGCTAGAAGAGTCAGGACAAACTGCTCCCCAATCCCAAGGTCTTAGCATGATTTTTGAGGTGCTAGGAAGAATGGATTGGGTACCCTGGGGAGGTGGATGTGCTTTCTGTTTTAATTTGCTGTGCACCAGCATGGTGTTTGGAGACACCATGTGAATACCAAGATAGAGATAATCTCTCAGTTTTGTCAGTACAGAGCTCAGCACCCCTTCTTGATGCTTGGTGTTGCTGTATGCAGAAAGGAACAAAGATATAAATGTGCTTTTCAGGAAAAACATTTATGGGCTCTCCAGAAGCTGGGAGTTTAGGATCTTTGACCTGCTTTGCAGACACACAGGTAACATTAATCAATCACATTGATTTTTGTTGCAGATAATAACTCTAAAGTCCAATTCCTGCAAGTTCTCAGAAAGGAAGATCTGCTTTTTCCACATGTGGTGAGTTATTGAATCTCCAAGGGGAACTCAGGTTTGTTAATAATTTAATTTTATAAATTATGTGTTTTTCCTGTAGTACTGTACTGATTCTTAAATCTGAATGCATCTGTAGCGTCCAGAACAAGGCAGTTAAGTAGGGAATAGCACTTAAGACACTTGTGATCAACTCCTGTAGCATTACCAGCTCTTATAGAGCTGGAGAGGAGCAGGGAGCATGACTGATGTTGTGCTCTTTCTGTATGAAAGGCTACAGGAGAAAGACAAGCCCCACACAGCCACAGTGTTGGTCATTAAAACTTCAAAGCCAGGAGCTATGCTGCATGCTCTGTGCAGCCAAAGACTAGCTTTTTCACTAGGGACTGTGTGCGTATGTGGACAGAGAAGACTACTGCAATGTCATCTTCTTTCCTCTTTTCTCAGGTACCTTATCTTCTTCTGTCTCCCTGTCTGGACTGATTCAGCCTCCATGTATGGTGAGATCTTGTCACCCAATTATCCTCAGGTGTATCCCAATGATGTGCAGAAATCCTGGGAAATCCAAGTCCCTTCAGGATATGGCATTCGCCTTTATTTCACCCATATGGATCTTGAACCATCGCAGAACTGCGAATATGACTTTGTGAAGGTACTGTCCCCCATTCTCAAGTGAGAAAAAGACAAGAAGGTGGGTTAGAGCACAGAACAGCAAAGCTGTGTACAAAGAGATACTCATAGACACAGTCTTCCTGTTCTGAGCTCCAAGAAGCCCAAATGGCTGAGTGTGTTTGCATGAGCAGTCACTGAATTGAGCTTGCATCATAATCACATGGGCATTGTCTGCCAATTAACTATCCCGTCTATGCCTGCCTCCCCGTGTTTCTTTCATATTCATAGGAAAAGCCTTCCTAGCCATCACTGACACCTCCTTATTGTCAGGCATATTCTTAGCCAGTGAACCATAAGTATAAAGGCACCATTTTCTTAGGGCATTGCTTTTCTTTCCATGAAATTATTCAGCATTAATCCATGAGTGGACATAGGTGATTTAATGGAATCAGGAAGTGATTGGAAATAATGAAGGTTAAAAACCATCAAGAGATCTGTGCCCACTATTCATAGTGGGCACTCAGATAAAGTGCTGTGGTCCATTGCACCACAGTTTTCTATGATCTACACACCACAGATTTCTTAAAACTTAGAGACCCACTAGCTCTGCTCCATGTTGTCCCACAAGGCACAAAAGTTCAAGTATTTCCACACAAACAGAAATAAAACCATCCTATCCTGCAATACCTATGTGTGAAAAGGGGCAGTAAGATTGGGTGTAGCACCAGAAAGAGACCTTGCAGAAGGACCAAAATGGGACATTAGGATGGATGTGCTCTGTTGGGAGCTATAAGAACATGTGTCCTTTTGCAATAAACCAATGAACCTGCTGGACTGTTTTGCAGACTGTCAGTGATTTGCTTTGCCACTTTGAACCATGGTGTTGATTTTTTATACAAGTGGGCCAGAGGATGTTAACTTCCTGGATTGATTTGTATCCGAGAATTTAAGACAGGGACATGGCAACTCTGTCTGTACATACAGACTGGGGAACAAGCTACTGGAGAGCAGCTCCGTGGAGAGGGATCTGGGGGTTCTGGTTGACAGCGAGTTGAACATGAGCCAACAGTGTGGTCTGGCAGTCAAGAGGGCCAACCATGTCCTGGGGTGCATCAAGCATAGCATTGGCAGCCAGGTGAGGGAGGTGATTGTCCCACTCTGCTCTGCACTGGTGCAGCCTCACCTGGAGCAGTGTGTGCAGTTCTGGGTGCCACAGGATAAAAAGGATATAAAGCTATTGGAGAGTGTCCAGAAGAGGGCTACAAAGTTGGTGAAGGCTTTGGAGAGGAAGCCGTATGAGGAATGGCTGAAGTCACTTGATTTGTTCAGCCTAGAGAAGAGGAGACTGAGGGGAGACCTCATGGTGGCTACAGCTTCTTCACAAAGGGAGGAGGAGGGGCAGGCACCGATCTCTTCTCTCTGGTGGCCAATGACAGAACCAGAGGGAATGGCAGGAAGATGTGCCAGGAGAGGTTTAAGTTGGACATTAGGAAAAGGTTCTTCACCCAGAGGGTGGTGGAGCACTGGAACAGGCTCCTCAGGGAGATGTCACAGCCCCAAGCCTGACAGTGTTCAAGAAGAGACTGGACAACACCCTCAGACACATGGTGTGAATTTTGGGGTTGTCTTATGCAGAGACAGGAGTTGGACTTGATGATCCTTGTGAGTCACTTCTAACTCAGGACATTCTATGATAGGCATTTCACACCTGGGAAGTCAGTAGCAGGGAACACTCCTCAAGTGTTTTATAAACATAACGAAATTGGTTGTCTAGGGGCTCCATTCAGCTGTGCCTTGGCTGGCTGTCTTCCACCCTCAACCAGCTTGATGGATGACACAGCAGCCTTGGTCCCTCCTGCCAGCTATGTGACATAGCTGTGCTCTGGTAGATCTATCTGAATGTTGTGAGAAACGCATGCAATTAGGAGCCTTTGGTTAGCTACCTGTAAGCTGAAAGACTCAAGTGTTGGTAATTACACGTATTCGAGTAATGAGAGAACACCTCTTTGCATTCTTCTGCAGATTATTTCTGGTGGCCATGTTGAAGGCGTGCTTTGCGGGCGGAAGAAACCTCATGCCCCTGGCTCCTTGATTGTGGAGGAATTTCATGTCCCTTATAACACCCTCACTATGAGTTTCCAATCAGACTTTTCCAATGAGGAGCGTTTCACTGGTTTTGCAGCCTACTATGTTGCAGTGGGTAAGGTTGAAACATCCTCCTCTAGATCTGTGTAGTGTCCAGGCTGTGGGGGGTGGGGGGGTGGCGGTGGGGGGGGGGGAGGAAAGCTGACAGAGGGTTTTCCTTACAAGAACGCTTTGTTTAAAAGAGATGGCACCAGATGAGACTGCTTTCTAATCTGGCCAGTATAAATGCTGTATTAGAGATACCTTTTCCTTGTTGTCCACCAGTGTTTCACTTTCTCAACTTCCTCCTGCCCTTAGGGCCCTCTCACAGTCTTGGCTGATTCATCTTTTCATACTTGCAGACTTGGATGAATGCACAGATTTTGTGGAGGAACCTTGCAGTCATTACTGTAATAACTATATTGGAGGTTACTTCTGTACCTGTCCACCAAATTATTTCCTCTATGAGGATAAGAGAACATGTGGAGGTAAGAGATCTACATGACCTATTGTCAACAGCAAGAGTTAATTTAGACCAAGTGAGATATTGTGCATGGAAGACTATCAACCTTCTCAACCAGTTGTGACAGATCTACTTGGGGGAAAAAAAACCATCCCAGTGCAAATCTGAACTGACAGTAGACTGTGATTTGTGGAATTTGAACTAACATATTCTTAACATTCTTTTTTGTGTAAGAGAATTAAGAAACTGCTAAATGACGTTCTTTAAAGACTGTAATGAAGACCCTTCTTAGTGTACTGCTGTCGGTGAACCTTTTAATCTCTGACAAAACACGGCCATTCAATAAAGACACAAAAATGGCCAAGGGGCTGCCTGGCTTGAATAAAAAAAAAATGAAAATTCACAAATGGTGCATGATAAAAGGAGTTTAATATGAGGACCCGAGCATAAGAGAAAGGGGCCTAAACTGCAGGTGGAAGGTAAAAAGAAATGCCACTAGAAGTCTAAGTCCCTGGCTAATTAAATAGAGGCTGGTCCTGGTTTCAGGTTCTTGGAAAGATGCAATGTTGTGACATGGTTAATGCAGGTGACTGAGGAAACTAGAGATGTAGTGGTAGAGGGAAAGCTTGTCAGCTTCATACACGGACCATTTCCTTTCTGAATCCTATCTGTATTCCTTCCTTAATCCTAGTGAACTGCAGTGGAAATATCTTCACTGAGCCATCAGGGGAGATTGCCAGCCCAAACTATCCCAACCAGTATCCAGAGAACTCACGTTGTGAGTACCGAGTGGTTCTGAGTCCAGGCTACTTTGTGGCATTGTCCGTACGCAGCGGAGACTTCGATGTGGAACCAGCTGACTCAAAAGGGAATTGCCACGACAGCTTAACAGTAGGTCTGGTGCTTAGGGAGAGAGACAGGATGCTCTGGATCTCCCCTCAATCTCCTCATATTCATATCCCTGTGACTGCTTAACTTTGTTTTCAACTATATTGTCTTTTGAAGTTCTTGGGAATACATTTGAATATCTATCTATTGAATATATATTGGACTATTTCTATGAATACATTTGGTATTTCTCATTTCTTTTTGTTTTTTATTTTCCCAGCTTGTCTCTGGAAAGCAGCATTTTGGTCCCTATTGTGGCAGCAAATTCCCAGGTCCTTCAGAAGTCAAAACTAGGAACAACATTCTTGACATAATCTTCCAGACAGACCATAAAGTACAACACAAAGGCTGGAAAATACGCTACTATGGTGACCGTGAGTAAACACTCGGGAAAGCATTCTGTCTGCTGCTGAGTTAGGGAGAGAGCTTGTCCCAGGTCAGATTCATTGTACAACAGCATGTTAACATGTTCAGAGCTGCTGGTATTGAGTATACAGAGGATGCATGTTTACTATGGAAAATAATAACTGGGGAAAAAGAATTTGAGAGCTGGAAGGAGAGTAAATCTTGAACCAGTTAATCACTGTTTTCTACTTGTCTCTTCAAAGCTGTAACCTGTCCCTCAAGTGTCATCCTCAACTCTGTTCTTGACCCAAAAAAGGACAGGTATATCTTCAAGGACAATGTGAAGGTAACATGTGTTGAAGGCTACGAAATTGTAAGGGTAAGTTACATTGAAAAATTTATATTCTCTCTGGCCCTCTCAGCAGCTTCTCAGCAGCTTCCCATCAGGTGTTCTGAGCACCTTTGAGAACTCAAAGTTTTCACCACAGCTGTAGAAAATTAAAACTTCTTACAGCCACTGCAGCATTTTGAGGACTCTCCACTGAAGTGCCTGAGTCAGTTATGTTTCACAACCAGTGACTTACATGGATCATGTGTTCTTTTCCCTAGCAACGAGACAGCATCACGACTTTTCACTCCAGCTGTCAGAACAATGGTGAATGGAGCAACTCCCATTTCAGCTGTGTTCGTAAGTGACCCATCTCTCTTTTGTGGGAAGCAGACTGGAATGGAACCTTTAGGCTCCAGACCCACTATATCTCCAGATTAGGAGAACGCTGAAGGACTAGGATGTGAGCATGCTGAAGGGACAGAGGAAGTGAGCACTGACGACTGTACAGGGACAAGGAGCTGAGTGGTTCCCCATCATACAGAATAATCATATTGTTGGGTGAGGATGCCCCTTTAATTATATTTGATTGGTTTTATTTCTTCTCTGCAGCTGTGAACTGTGGTGATCCCATTCTTATTGAAAATGCCCAAGCTGTATATGTCTCCAGACTTCATGAGCCTCTGTACAAAGCTGCTTTCCGGTATCAGTGTGATGCACCTTACTATACCCTAAAAACTAAAGGGGATGGTAAGCACTGCCTCTACTACACAAACATATTTCTTTGATCAAAAGCCTAAGAAATGATACTGGCATTGTCATGGTGCTGGGATTATATGCCATGAGGTCAAGACTGTGAAAATGTTCTAATTGGTGTGGGGTTGCAGCAGTAGTTTTGTGTTGCCTTTGTGTTTATTACATTCTCATAATGTTTATACTTGGGCTGTTGACCTTAAATGCCAAGTCTTCTCCCCATTTGCCTGGTGTGTGAACTGTGGAGATTTTTGTCACATCAAGCACAGATTTCTGGTGGAGAAGTAAAGGACTCAATCTATCCGATGAGGTCCTTCCAAAATGGGGGCAGAAGCACCCTGGTGGGGTGGTGTACTTCTAGGGAGAGCTCAGAAATGTTTACCAAGCTGCACTTGCTTTGGAAAGCAAGGAGAAGGTTAATCTATCATCTTATACAATAATACTATTTACACTCTCTTCATCTTGATTGTATACTTATGGCACTATTTTTTCTTGTATTTTCCAAGGGGTGTATCGGTGCTCAGCCAGTGGAGAATGGGTCAATGAAGAGATGGGAACAAAGCTACCAAAATGTGTCCCAGGTACTACCAAAAACTGTGTATATGTATACATGGCATATGAAGACCACTTCTTCTTTTATCTCTCTGTTTTTAAACTGTTAAGCCTGAATGTACAGTTGATCCTTTCTATGTTGTTTGAATCATGTTCGACAGAGCATTTCTGAAAGCTGTGGGCCCCAAAGAAAGGTCAGATGAGGCAGCAGAAAGAAAGTGGAAACAAAAGTGGGCAACATAATAAGACATCTGGTGTAACAGGACCTCTTCAAGTATCAGTGTGTGTTTCTGCACCAGTTTCCCCACCTTCAAGCATGCACATTTTCAAGCTGTTCAGTGCTTTATATCTCTGTCTGTGTTGCAGGTAGCAAAAAGACTGTCAGGTCAAAAGAGATGTCCAACAATACTGGACTTTTCTGTCTTTGGTCCCTCCCAAGCTAAACTGAGAGCTGTAGCTTCTCTTCAAACCTCTCCCGGGGTTAGTGCCCAGCTAACTAGAGATGCAGCACTATAGGGAAAGGTCTTTCACTACTCTTACTGAAAGTCATAGCCTAAACCCTTAAGGTTTAATGTCTCCTTCAGTATTCAGCTACACTTACTGTGTCTGAAAGCTCAAGCAAGATCCTTGTCAATGACCTTTTCATCCTGTCTTCGTGTACTTGGGAGATGCTGAGGAGCAAAGTGCATGGATACTACTCCTGCTCCTGACTGCTGGTAGTTATGGTTTGCTCTTAACTTCCAGCTGATAGAGAGAATTTTAAATCCTATGTATTTTACACACTGTTCAGCTCACCCTCTTAGAGGAGGCAGCAGGCCTAGGACCTGTTCACTACTTCAAAGCTCCAAATTCTCATTGACAAAGTACAAGATCCAACTGATGATTCAACTCTCTTAACAGCTAGCTCAGCCAGTGACTTGGACTCACAGTATCACAGTATGTTTGGGACTGGAAGGGACCTCAAAAGATCATCTAGTCCAATCCCCCTGCTGAGGCAGGAACACCTAGGTGAGGTCGCACAGGAACATGTCCAGGCGGGTTTTGAATGTCTCCAGAGTAGGAGACTCCACAACCTCCCTGGGCAGCCTGTTCCAGTGCTCTGTCACCCTCACTGAGAAGAAGTTTCTTCTCAAATTTAAGTGGAACTTCTTGTGTTCCAGCTTGATCCCATTACCCCTTGTCCTATCATTGTTTGCCACTGAGAAGAGCCTGGCTCCATCCTCATGGCACTCACCCTTTATATATTTATAAACATTAATAAGGTCACCCCTCAGTCTCCTCCAAACTAAAGAGACCCAGCTCCCTCAGCCTTTCTTCATAAGGGAGGTGCTCCACTCCCTTAATCATCTTTGTTGCCCTACGCTGGATCCTCTCCAGCAGTTCCCTGTCCTTCTTGAACTGAGGGGCCCAAAACTGGACACAATATTCCAGATGGGGCCTCACCAGGGTGGAGTAGAGGGGAAGGAGGACCTCTCTCGATCTACTGACCACCCCACTTGTAATACACCCGAGGATGCCATTGGCCTTCCTGGCCACAAGGGCACAGTGCTGGCTCATGGTCATCCTGCTGTCCACCAGGACCCCCAGGTCCGTTTCCCCTACACTGCTCTCTAATATGTAATTTCCCAACCTATACTGGAACCTGGGGTTGTTCCTGCCCAGATGCAGGACTCTACACTTTCCCTTGTTAAATTTCACTATACAAGTGCACAGTGCAAAAGGCAAATTGTAAGATAAAGCTCAGGGAATTTACTACCCAAGAGATGGTTACGAAGAATATAAAGCCCGACTCTTCTTCTTCGGGACACAGCAATAAAAGACAATGTCAGGCAATGGGCACAAGTTGCAACAAAGGAAATTCTGACCATGTTTAAGGAAAAATGCTCTCCCAGAGCACAGGGAGTGTTGTCCAGAGGGGCTGGCTAATCACCACCCTTGAGGATGATCAGAAGTCACCTGTCAAAGCCCCTGAGCAACCTGGCTCTGCAGTTAGGAGAGCAGGGAGAAGGGCAGTTAGGGAGGAACAGGTTGAACTAGAGACATTGCGAGGTACTTTCCAGGCTAAATCTTTCTGTGATAATGTGAAATTCTTTAACAAACTCTGCTTCATTTTAATGGGAAGCTACCTACTGTCTATAGTTTCTTAATCTCTGACTGTATGACTTAGAGTTCAATGGAAACAAGGCAATGTAATAAGAAATCAATTTCCTAGCTATGTCAGAATGACCATCCTTATTTACAGCTTTAGTGCTCACATTCTGCAAAACATTACAGAACATTTTACTGAAAGAGCACGGAGCATCTCTGCACCCATAAGACCCACAGATGAGATCTCCATTAACTCAGTGCTTAAGATTTTACATACTAAAAGAATGGAGAGGAAAAATGGTAAAACATCGGTGACAAACCTAAACACTTAACCTGAGACTATCTAGAGCTGACAAAAAAAAAAAAAGAGCAGTGTCATATTTCTAAGAACTTAAGCAAATATTTTTTCAAAGACAATCCCTTCAGCTACAGGACGTAATTCAGCAAAGGAAAAAATTGTGAGCTTTGACATACCCAACACTGGCAGGGTGACATCTGCTTTCCAGAACAAGAATTTGAGAATTAGTATTTTCAGCCTAAATTGAAAGTTGATAGTTTTTCTTGAATGTTCTTGAATTTCTCTGTAAATACTAGTTTCAAACTCTTTGACATACGATAAACATTGGTTACCAGGAGTAAAAACTGTTTTAGAGGACACAGGAAGAAGGGACACAGAAAGAACCTCCTATTTGTAACTGCTAATTCTCCCATCTGATTCCTTTTTTTTTCTTTTGTTTCCAGTCTGTGGGGTGCCTAGTAATCCCATCAAAGAGAAAGCAAAGATTTTTGGAGGCACCCTTGCAGAAAAGGGCAACTTTCCCTGGCAGGTGTATTTTGATTATCCAAGAGGAGCTGGTGTACTGATCTCTGAAAGATGGGTCATGACTGCAGCTCATGTGTTGGAGGGATATGACAAACCCAACATGTATGCTGGAGTAATCAATGTTGGTAGACAATCTCTGGACCGTGAAGCCAAGCAGCTTATCCCAGAGATTTCATTCATCCATCCTGGATGGAGGCAGCAGCCCATAGAAACCAGGACAGATTTTGATAATGATATTGCACTATTGAAGCTGAGGGATCCTGTGAAGATGGGCCCAAACATCTCGACCCTCTGTCTTCCTGGTAAATCACCTGAGTATGAGCTGCAAGAAGGGACTTTGGGCTACATTGCTGGGTGGGGCCAGAGAGAGAGAGGAAGACTGCCTGTTTATCTTTGGAAGGCCCAGATTCCCGTGGTGAACATGGATAAGTGCCGATCTGTGAAACCAGAGGGCTCTGCTGATTCTAGTGCTTACCGATTCACTGACAATATGATCTGTGCTGGTGGTGGCAAGGACAGCTGTAAGGGGGATAGTGGTGGAGCCTATGCTATCCAAGATCCTCTTGATGACAGACGGTACTATGTGGCTGGGCTGATCTCCTGGGGACCAAGATGTGGCACCTTTGGTCTTTACACCAAGGTAATGCATTATTTGGACTGGATTACAGAGACCATGAGCAAGCATGAGGATGCAGAAGAATGGCAGGATTAGCTCTTTCTCCTTTCAACACAGTCACCCTTTCTAAATGTGATGGTTACATGTTTAGGCTGGCTAGGATCCTATTTACTCTGCATATGTAATGGGCCTACTCATTGTGTCTGTGCTCAGTGGAGAGTCAGAAATGTGTATCTGTCTCTCCCACTGTCATTGTTTTCTGAGAAGGGAAATTCTCTTTCTTCCACTCATAGTAGCATCAGAGGAAGATACTGTTCTGGACAAAGAGGCTCCTTCTGCTTCCTCTCATTTTTTTCTACCCCATTTTTTCCCACTTGGAGGAGACTTAGCCATGCCCCCCACCTGACAGGAAGATTTCAATGAAGACAAGAAAGAATAATTGTTGGTTCCCAGGGCAGGTTCAGAGCCTGCTTTCTGATCTATGTTATATATTTTCTGTATTGTTCAGAGTATCTAACAGCATTAAAGAATGTCCAAAGTGCTTTTTGTGCAATGTGCTATTGTGTGTGTATTGCCTTTCTTCTTCTCAGTCTAAACCTAGTTCTTCTTTTGTCATCTCTTGTGTGAGCCAACGCAGGCAGGTTACAGGAACAACCACAAGCCACGGATACAACACAAAGAGCACATTTATTTTTGTTACCTTGCTGACTGGGGGATCTTCAAAAAAGCATTTAAGCTTCTGGGCAGACATCACATAAGTGGAGATGCAGGTGCTGCAGAATTCAACCATTGGTTAAGAACAACGAGCCTGCTTGTTTTGGCCTCTATATAGGGATTCACGCCTAAAGGAATTTCAAGGATGTCTGATAAGGTGCCCTTAAGACTTTTTTTGACAGGCCTGTTATCTAAACACAGAGGTTCTGCTTGTGATTTATATGTTTTTCTACACCCCAGCTGCAGTTACTTGAGCGTATTTACAATTCTTCTCCACAACAAACTTCTGTTATTCCCACACACCTCTCTACCTAAGAGTCTTTTTGAAGTTCTTCTGAGATGATCCCGTCTCATTGACCAACCATTACCAGCAATGATACTTTGGACTTCTGAATAAAGCTGAGCAGAAGAGACATTTTCAAAATCCTTTCATTCATCTGTCCTTATGGCTTTATGTTTTCAAACTTTATTGTGTTAATCAAGAAATAAAGCTTGCTTGATTTAGGGAAGGTAGAGTTGTGGGAGAAGATTACCTGGCATATGTTAGGCTTGTCTTCTGCTCTAGAAAATCCTGTATCCCTCACATGTATCCTTCCACTAACATGGCCAGGGAACTGATGCAGATAGCATGTGATGAAAGATGAAGGAAGCTGGGTTTGGTCAGCTTGAAACGGAGGAAGCTAAGAGGGGAAGATAACTGCTATATCGAGTTACCTAAATGAGGGCTAGAGAGTACACAGAGCTAGACCCTTTAGAAAGGTGAACGGTGACAGAGCAAGAGACAATAGACACAAATCGTAACATGGGAATTTCCAGTTGGGCTTTTTTCCCAGGGTGTCGGTCAGCACTGGAACAAGTGCCGTAAAAGACTGGGGAATCTCTGTCCCTGGACATCTTTATAACTTGACCAGGCCAGGCCATGAAGCTTGGTAGTTAGTCCTGCTGTCACTCTTCCAGGCTAAGTTTTTCTGAGAGTCTGGGAAATGGGTATGTCCAGCTCTTGAGAGATTTCATATAGATTCCTGCACTCAGCTCAAGCACTTTCAATTTTTTGTAACAAGCAAAAGGTTGCTTTGTTGTTGGGCTGGTAAACAAGGATCTGGTACTACATTCCTGAGCAACTGTGAGCCACAGGATGTTGAATGCTTTTCACTTTTATATCTGTATGTGCCAACTTTAGTATGACGTTTTGTAGCCATTCCTTCTTGTTGCTAAGTGGACTCATCTCAGCTTTCACCTCTTGGAGCACAAAAAAGTAGTGTCCATCCCTGGTAACTAGTCCAGGCTGCAATCTTAGCCTACATTCGTCTTGTGCAAAGAGGTGACTATATACTGGCAAAGAAACAATAATGACAAAGTGGTGTCATTGTAGCAATATTTTATAACTTCACAGTGTGTATTAGAATTCCATAAAGAATACAGATGTGCTCAAACATTTGGGGTAGTCATGAGCAAAAGGTACTGGAAATCTTACAGACCGCTATGGCGGCCTATCAGAAAGCTGCTTCTTTGGTATGTGGTGGATACTTCAGCAACAGTGATGGCTCAACAAAATACAATTTGGGGAAAATGAATCTATCTTAAGTTCTGAAAAAGTGACCTTCGAACTAAGGTAACACATTTTCCTTAGCTTCTATGACCACAAAGCCACTCAGGCAAGCAGTGTCACATGATTACTTACTAGCTTACTGATTTATTCCAATCTTTTGGGAAAAGGACAAGAAGACAAATGCTGGAATCAATTAAGGACAGCAGAGAGGAGAACAGAAACAGAAATGTGGCTGAATGGAGACAGGAAAGATATCTATTTAGCTGGGACGACCATCTCTATGAGGGTCACAGATTCCTATAGGGTTTGGGGGCAAATCATCTATTCTCCATGCCTCAGCTTCCCAAGGTTTCCTAGTGTCCTGCAAAGCAGGAGATTCTTTATGATGGCTTCTCAATAATTTTTCTCAATTTTTACAAGGACTGAAGAGTTGGGTATTTTGTTGTTCTTATCACCTGTACTCACTGAGCATTCTAGAAATTCCCTGTTCTTCACCTGGAATACCACCCCCCTCAGTTGCATATGCCTCATTCTCTCTCCTCCCTCCCAGACCAGTGTTTATCCATTGCTTCTGTACAACTGGACATCATGGTTTTCCATGCTCTCATTGCCTCTTATACTCCCCTCTTGCACATAAATATGGGAAAAATCAACACAATTCTGAACCCTGGAGATCATGGATGAATTTATATCAGAAGTGCAATTTCATGTGGTATATAATCTCAGAAGTATATAAGAGATACTGATACCTGAAAAGATCTGGAGATGGATCATACAGAAAACAGTGCAAGAAGGCAACTATGACCTTACCCCCAGAGTTCCCCTATCAAGCTGTTGTAAACTTCAGTTCTCTCAGTGACTCACAAGAAAAAGGTAGGTTGTTCTGCAGTAAGAAAACTAGTCAAGAGACAACTCCAGAGAGTGGACAAGTGCACAACACAAGAGAGGTCATCTCTCTGAGTCAGTATCATTTTAGAGCTGCTGTCCTACAGTTGGAGCTTTACTTCACGTAGCATAAAAAAGCCTGTCTTCAAATTCTGGTCAGTAAAGGTGTCTGGGCTCTTTTCTCCATGAGATTAGCTGCCATCTTTCCTGTCTTTTGAATGTGGCATCACACAGACAGCTTATTTTTGCCTTCCTTGGAGCCACCTGGAGTCTCAGACTCCTAATCTAATGGCAATTTTGTTACAGGTGAGCAACTGCCACCACCATTGCAGAACTGGAGACACTTTAGTGGTAAGTAAAGCAATGCCAATTTAAAGTCCAGAAGTTGCTCTCGGTGATGGGGAATATTAAGTAGTTGTTAAAAAAAAAAAAAAAAAAGGAGAGAAAAACATAACACACCTGTTTTCTCCAGCAATTATTTTAATATTAATAGAATCTCACTAATGCAAATGGGCATATGTACACTGTACTCAGCACAAAGTACCACATCCTTCAAGAAAGTCTGCTGCCCTGCACAATAGAGTACAAAAGTTGACTGCAGTAGTCTGATGATATTGTCAGCACTTCAAACAATAACATGTTTGCTGTCACGAGAATTTCTTATCTTATTAAAGCTTCATCCAGTAATAAGATTTGGAAGAGCTAGAATATCCACAAAGATGTCCCACAAACTGCCAATGGTACAGCAGCTTTGGTAAGTTTTGATACTACCACCAAGAACTCATCAAACACTCTGGTGACTTTCAGAAGTGCTCATGATGAAGGTTACATGGCATGTGTGTTTGGAAAGCCTTTCAGACACCATCAAAAGCTTTAGATATGATTTGCTGTGTCTGGAAATTTATATCCTATCAGTGATTCTTCAGCTACTAGGACAGCAACACTGAGCGGCTATCCTCCCTTAATATCCCTTTGATCCAGTCCACATAGTTGAGGATCTTGGTGTAGAAGCCATAACCTTCAGCACAGCCAATACCCCAAGAAACAATACCGGTAGCCACCCAGCGACCACTTTCTGTGTCTAACACTGTGAAGACACTCCCACTATCCCCCTGGCAGGTATCCCGTTTGACTGTGAGAAAGCCAGCACAGAACATGTTCTCGGAGAAAACCACAGGTATATCTCTCTTCTTACTGTCCAGCCAACTCTGACACTTCTCTCGAGCAACCGCTGGTAGGCTTACATACTTCAAACTATTTGAAATAAAGTTTTTTTCCACACCAAAGCCGCTCACATAGCCCATGTGCCCATCTGCGTAGAAAGTATTGTTGCTAGTATCTGGCAGACAGATGGGCAGTACCATAGGGCCCAGGGTTACAGGGTGTTCCAGCTCCAGCAGGGCTATGTCCCCATTGAAGTTGTGCTCATCGTTAGGATTGTAGTCTGGATGGATAAAGATCCTACGTACAGGGTGGTTACCCATCTTGTGAAGCTCTTCTACCTTGGTGTGACCGAGGAAAATGTCAGCCTCCTCTGCTAGCTGGTCCAGGCTTACGTTGTTCCTGGCTGTCTCTTTGGGTAATATGGTGTGGGCAGCAGTCAGGATCCAGCGGTCACCTAGGAGCGCACCACCCCCTCGTCCATGGATGTGAGTCAGAGCCTGCCAAGGGAAACTGCCTGTCTTTGCTGACTTGCCACCCAAAATCCGCTGGACTTCAGTGACGGGACTGACCGGCTTCCCACACACTGTGGAGAAATGCAAGGAAGTCATGATCCCCTCCCTGCATGATGTCCTGGCTTTGTACTGACTCTAAGCATGAATCAGTAAACATCAGACGAAGAGTCTTTTACTGACCTGGCAAGCAGGCAGGAATTTTCACCTGGCCATCTCCATCCACCCAGGTTCCCTCAGGAGAGCAGGTGAATCTGTCTGTAGGATGAGAGGGAAGTAAATGAGACCCAGGGCTGCAGTCATGAGGTGGGAAAATTAGGATAGCACAGCACAGCACAGCACGGAATGGAATGGAATGGAATAGAATAGAATAGAATAGAATGGAATGGAATGGAATGGAATGGAATGGAATGGAATGGAATGGAATGGAATGGAATGGAATGGAATGGAATGGAATGGAATAGAATAGTATTTTCCAGGGGTTCCTCTCTCCACGGTGTCCCACATGCTGCACTCAACCCTTCCATCCCAAAGGCACCCTTTCCCAGGAAAAGCCACCTGTGGTACAGTCTGGAATGTCTCCCTCTGGATAGCATGTACATCCAAGCACCTCAGTTCCAAGGAGATCAGTAAAGCTCAGGCACTACTTCTGTAGAATCATAGGTGCAAAAAGAAGGCATGTGAATGGTTTTGAACTTTACCTTAGTTTTTCTGACCTGCTGCATAAAAATCAGTTTTTCTGTATGTATGTTATTTATCCCTTAGATGTCTCTGCTGCTGAACAATATTCCAAAGAGGTAAACAGTGTTACAGTGGAGTGGAGTACAAGTTTATTTATTTGCATCTATAGCAACTCAGGCTGGTGTAGCAAAGTTTTGTAATTTTGGTGATTCCTAGGCACCATGCCTCAAATTTCAGTGAAATAATGAAATCCACTACAGAAGAGTACATCACAGATGAGAGAAGATGATATTCTGCAAAAGTTAAGGAGAGTGTAGAGGAAGGATGTGATGGACTCAGGGAATGAAGCAGGGTGGGAATAGGCTGAGACAAGAAGCCTCAGGAGCTATGCTGCAGAGCCAAGGAAAGATTGGGGAGCCCCAAGCCTGGGGAGCAGAGACAATTCTAACTGGAAATCTAAGCAGGCTTTTCACACACAGATTTCAATGCCTGTGTGCGATTAGGACTCACCACCACCTGTTCCAGTGACAATGTGATAATATGGCTCATTGCATTGGTACGTGATCACTGACTGGTAGCTGTTGTTTGCAGGTTTGTTAACATAGCTGAATGCCCCATTGGTCAGGTCTGTAGGGTTGCCACAGTTCACAACTACAAGAAAGAAAAAAACAGAATAATCACAAGATAACCTTACCGCCTGCAGGTTTAGGCTCAACTTGGATTGTGGCCATGATGTCAAGGACCACTTAGTACAGTGGGCAGAGAGAGGTTGTTCTAAAATGGATCCCAGACCGGGATCTTTTGCTTTTAGATGTTACAACATTATAGGTGATGTTTTATGCGTTTTCGTAAGGGAGGAAAAACGTTAAAGCTTTTGCAAGTGGAAAAATGTAACGAAAGTCAACTGTGGACCTCTGCAGGTCCTTCCAGCCAGTATATCCATGAGTCTATGGCCACAGACAAACTGAGTTATAGAGTCTGAACTCATTATGTTCTTGGAGGGGGAAAGCCACAGCAGGGGGCATAATCCCTGTTCTCAGATCACTCACTTTCACAGCGGGGCATGGATTGATGCCATGTGCCATCAGCCTGGCAAACAGCTGTGAAGGATGGCAGCTTTCGGTTGCCCTGCATGGGAAAGAAAACATCTTTGTCGGTTGTAGAGAGCCTTACATTCCCTCCCCACATTAAAATCTTATTCTATCTGCCCATCTTTTCACTTCTGTCCAATAGTTGCCCCCCTGCAGTCTGTTCCAGTTGCTGTCCTCTCCCTTGGCTGCCTTCCCTCTATCCTGCATTTGCCACAGGCTACAAATTCTTCATAGCAGGCCAAGGTATCAGCAGCCAGCAACAATGAAAGTGTGACAGATCTGGGGTGCTACCCAGTCCTGGAAATAAGATGGCAAGGGAGGCAGGTAACATCTGCTGCTTCAAGTCTGAATTCATATCCTTCCAAAGAGATATTCTTGTTCACCAGTGTTTCATGGGATCTTTGTCTCTCATCTTCTACCAGGGCTTCGTGAAATGGTAACTGCGTGAGGAAGGGAACTAGGAAAGGATAAACCACTGGAAGAAAGCCAACAAAAGCAAGGAAGAAGCAGGAATTGCAAGAGGTTACCATGCATGAAACCCCAAAGGAAAGTTTTACTGAAAGATCAGAGACTTACACAAACTGAAGAGAAGCCTAAATATTACTGAAGGGAGTAGAGAAGGGATCTCACCTCCATCAGGTTATACCCAGTCTTGCAGCTGACAATGAAATAGTCCTGAAATTGATACACAGGTTGCGGGTCTCTGATGATGGTAAACTGATCTCGTGGGACAGGCTGCGGGCACCGCATTTCTTTTAGAGAATGGAATGGGACAAAGTGAATTGGTATTAACAAATGGTGTAGATGGGCTGTAATAGCCTCTGCATAAGAAATATCTTACTGTCCGAGGTGTAGTGGATCTTCCAGCCACGGCTGAACCCTGACTCATCGGTGAAGAAGAGGATGTCCACCTCATTGCTGTTGGTTTCAATGCTGCCAGGTGACTCCTTGCCACAGAATTCACCAATCTCTCTCCCATGTGCTTGGATCTGATGGGGAAAACAGGTGTCACAGGGACAGAAACACGCATGTGTCTCTGCCCCAATATTCCTATTTCAATCCAGACCAAGTTTGCCACAGTGCCTATGATGGTGAACAGGGCTGATTGTCTGACCCATTTTTGCTGATTTCTGCACTGACAGATCAGAACAAAGGGCTGACATGCCACAAGCTCACCTCCTTTATCATGGGAATCAGAGCCATCAATCCCTTTAAATCCTGAGATTAAATCAAAGGTAGATAAAACTGAAAGAAGGATGATTTTTTTGGCTCCACTCACAAGGGCTTGTGACCCAGAGCCTCTGACCTCAGGACAATGGTAGAGTGCATGCACTGAAGGAGGGACAAGGGAAGATCTCAGTCCTTCATACTGGGGCATTCTCCTTATACTGACCACATATTTCTCATCCAAATACGGGTGTACTCAGAATTCCTGTCCAAGTCTGGCAGCAGGGTTGTAAGTAGTTTACTAATTTCCAGTACCTTAAGCTGATCATAAGGGCAGTGGACTTGCTGGTGATCATCAATCTCAAAGGGTTCCAAGAACTTCAGGGAGATAGACAGGCCCTTTTGCAGACGGATGCTATAGTTACACTGAAGGTCTTCAGGATAGGGCTGGGGATACTCGGGGCTGCTTAGGTACCCAGATGCCTCTGTGAACAACTCACTGCTGCACTCCACTGTTATAGAGGGAGAACGTAGAGGTCACATTGTGGAGCTGTGACTTCTGCAGCCCAATCAACTGCTCTCTAAGTCACTTCTCCCACCCTATCTGGCTGAAGGGCTCCTTCCCTGGAATCCTCTGATCTTTCAAAATTTAAATTTACCTTTGCAGGAGTGGAGGTCACTCTGAAGCTGGTAGCCAGCCCGGCAAGAACAGAAGTAGCCACCCACATAGTTGTGGCAGACATGTTGGCACCGAGGCCTTTCGTCTTCCTCAGCAGCATTGTTAGGGTCACATTCATCAAGATCTGAAGACATACAGGGACGAGAGGAGGAAAGCATTAAACCTCTCTGCTGTACACTGAAAGTACATAGAGATCCATATCCTTGCTTACAGCTTCTCTTTATTTGTCTGACAAGGAGGAAAACTGATTGGAGCCACACAGGCTTCTTTCTGCATGGTGAGGGTATTGCCTACTCACCCACAGCTTGGTAATAGGCCAGGAAGCCCCTATAGGGAATCACTGTGCCATTGTCTTCATTGGAGAAATCAGAATGAAACGCCAAGTGCATTCTGTTCCCCTTAGATACAAACTTCTTTCTTCCTGGGTGATTGCCTGTGATTGACCCAAGCTGGCCACAGTACCGGCCCAAGTTCTTCTTGTCTGCTTTGATCTGTCAAGGTTAAGGGAAAATCACTGTAGCCTCATAAGATTCAGCCTGCTCCACGTATCATTACCCAGCCATGAGTTGCCAGTACCTGCTCCACCCATTCCTCTTTTTATCTCCTTCCCTTTCCTTTGTGGGAAGCATGAGAGGAGGTCTGTTGAATGAAGAGACTTTGCATATGCTGGCCACTAGATTCCCACCTCCAGCCACCCCTTGGCCCAGATATCTATACACATACCTTAACATAGTCATAGAAGCAGGACTCAGACGGCTCCAGGTCAAAATATCTGAAGGTCAGCTTCACCACATAGCCTTTTGGAACATGGATATCCCAGATGCTGATGTTATTGTTGGGATATGGCTTGGGATAGCCAGGAGATCTGATCTCCCCAAAAAGCTTTCTTGGCACTGGACTGGAACTGATCACTCCAAAAAAGAGGAAGGCCCACAGGAGAAAAGGAACGTGCCTGTGAACATGGCAAGTAAACTATGACATTTAACAAAATTAGGTCATCCAAAATCAGGGGAGACTTCACAAGTGACTTGTGAACTGTCTAATGGAATCCAAACACAGAAGGCCTAGTTGCAGGTACAGCTTCTGGCTTGGGTCACTCAGGAACAAGGACAGCTGAAATGAAGACATCAGCACCACCCAGGTTCCAGCAAGGCATTGTGACCCAGCCAAAGAGATTCATCAAACCAGAAAGCAATTTGGAAAACACATGGGTGATTTTCCTGAGCAACATCTGCTTGTTCCCAGCAGTCATGGGGCTGAGTCCCTTAGAAACGGGAAGTTTGGTTCCCCTTGGCTCTGGGCCAGCTGGCCATTTCTGTCTATTGCTAGTTTAGGACCTCTGCTCAGTTCCTTTGGTGAGGTTGTGGAGATCTCAAGCTCAGTTTGCTGAGCAGCAATCCTGTAGCGCCTCCTGGGCAGCCCTCTACCCAGTCATGCCTTGATCCCTCTCCTCCAAAAGTTGCCCCTCATGTTTTTTTTCTCATTCTGTAGGTCACCCCTCTTCCCCTCTGGGGAACGAGACTGTCAGTGTTCCTCCAAAAGAAGCTCACTGCGGACATCTCATGAAAATATCAGCCAGGATGATCCTTCTTCCTCAACCCTACATGTTAGCAAAGCTTTAACAGAGGGACAGTAACCATGAGTGTAGCCCCTTTGCCCTCTTCTCCTTTGTTGGAATCGCTTAACCCTCCCCTTTCCCTCCCCGCAAAGATGTGGCTGCGCATCCCCTCCCCAGCCGCCCCCACTCACATTTCCATGCGCTCGCCCCCCGGCCCGTCCTCCCCGCTGCCCCGGCCGGAGCTCCGGAGCGGCGGCCAGCGAGCGAGCCCGGGGGCCGATCAGGTAGGTGGGGAGAGGCGGGGGAAAGGAAGAGAAGCCCGGCCCTGGCAGGGGACCAGGCTCCCGCGGCTCGGCGCTTGCTGCCCTCTGCTGCCCAGCTGCTGCCGAGCTGCTGGTTCCCCCCCAGCATGCGAACGCGGGCCGCCGGGAGCGCTTTTAGGGGCCGTCACAGCCCGGCCAGGCAGAGCCCAGCTCCTCCTTGTGGGCGAGAAGGCAGGATGAACGACTGCTTGAGACACTTCCTAGGGTCTGATCTGCAATCCAGCAGCTGCTCTCAGTTTGTTCCCCTCAAAATTGTCCTCCTAGGAAGTCTCCCTGACTCCTTCTGGGCAGCTTACTGGTGTAGGAAGAAGATAATAAATTTTAGTCTTAACAAATTAAATTAATTTATTTAAATTAAGCTTAAATTAAGTTTAATTATACTTAAAAAAAACCCTCAAACTGTCATAGGAGTCAGGTTTTGTCTGTTCTGGTTTGCTGAAGAGTACTTCGGGTTTTATGAGACGGGAACTAGGAGCTTCTTCAGGCAATGCAAGAAACCTCAGACATTTGAGTTAAATAGATATTAATAAAAATGAACTAATTAATTAAAATTAATTAGAAATCAAAGCATTCTGCGAAGAAGTCCCTTTTCAAGAACCCTTCTTGCTGTTCTGCAAGCATGTTTAGGAGAAACAAGATAGATACATAAGGCTGTCAGTATTTAGTGTGGAAATGAGAAAAGATAGCAACTCAGAAACACTTTTCAGGCCTTTGTCAACACAGTGCTCAAGACACGTATGGTGTGCCACCAACTTTATACAGTTTAAAATTCCTTGACTTTAAGACTTTAGTGTAAGAGGTAAAACATAATTTTAGCATTTTCTCTTAGAATCATCTGTCATTTCAGAGAAACTGGCAAGTTCCTTGCATCTAAATAATAGGAAATAATTCACAGCTACAAAAACATGTTGAATAAAGATGAAAACAGTGTTAAAATGAGTGAAGAAAGCTTCTTTGGTAAGTTTATGGAAGTGCATTGAAGACTAGATAACCTGCTCATCAAACACCTTTGAATTTTTATCTGCAAAACATCACATGAACATCTAATTAGTGCCTCTATAGTAACACCATATGGTCCAAGGCATTGGAATTAAAATTAAGTGGGGGACATTACCCCAGTACTTCATATTGCCCAAACATCTCCTCTGTGTGGCGAACATACTTGGGCAGTAACACTGCTGTGCTGTGCCATGCCGGAGCAGGTTCTGCTGGCTTACTGTCCCCCCAAAAGAGAAGCTTTTACTCAGAAACCACATCTGGAAAGTAGCTGGCAAGCACCGGAAACTAATACTCACTGAGAGATCTGTTACGAAGAAGTCATTGGTGGGAAGTGTTCCCTGGCAAGGCACAGATAGACAGATGTGACCGAGAATAATTTATAAGATGATAATTTCAGTGTGTTCTTGACAAGGAATTTTATACCCAGGGAGCACTACTGGGAGTTCCCTGTGGCACTTTCAAGGCAAATCTCCCATGTCTTCATTTCCTCCCCCTGCCCCGATAACACCATCTTGGGTACTAGGAGAGTGCTTCAGCTGGTAAAGCAAGAGTGGTTAGTTGGTGATATGCCTAACTGGAGCAGCCCATCTCTATAACACGTCCCATAGACCCACCTGAGTTGAACCATACAGCTATGCCCTCAGTCCTCCTCCAGTGCTCCAACTGGTAGCATTGCCCTTCAGATGTTCTGTGCTAATCTTTTCTTTATGTTAGGCAGGAGCCATTTTTTCCTCAGAAGGATGTCTGTGCCTTTCTTTGCTTAAGGGCAAAATACATGTAGGACCACAGAATGCCAAAACTAGCACCTGTTTGCTGCCTACTGGGTTACAAGAGGACTGTACAATAAATCCAGACACTATCAGAGCAAAGTAGAAAAACTGTACATCTTCAGCATGGTCAAAGATGCCAACATCCTCTCATGGAGAGAGACTCCTACTTTGAATACAGTGTGTTGCAGCAGGTCATTGGAAACAAACCTGCTCTAAAGCCTCTGAGATCATCCTCTGACATGCAGACCCTGTCATCCACTGAGAAGGAGAAGGAGAAGATGAGTTGGATGCTTTATCCTCAGAGCTGAAGCAAGGAAGACAGAGAAATACCTCTGTTGAGCATTCTACAGCTATACCACCTGCCCTACAGTACACCAGGGCCACAAGCCCAGGCTCACCTGTAAACACTGAGCTGTCTTCCCAGAGCATTCCACCTTCAACTCTTCCGTTTGACTACCCATTGCAGCCTTTTGGGAACACCATAAGGCTTGAACTTCACACAGCCAGACCTGTGCTACCCAGTGGCTTACCACTCTTTCAAACAAATCATGCCACTCCTGCAGCTCTGGCTGATACAGAGAAGATGGGAATAGTGGAAGAATGGCGAGGAGAACTGTAAATACGCTCAAGCGATTGCAGCTAGGGTGTAGGAAAACACATAAATCACAAGTAGAACCTCTGTGTTTAGATAACAGGGCTGTGAAAAGGTTCATAAAGGCAGCTTATCATATATCCTTGAGATTCCTGCAGGCAAAGATCAAAGCAGTGTGGTAAATTGAGCCTGTGTGAATCCCTATATACAGACCAAAATGAGCAGGCTTGTTCATCTTTGACCACGGCTGAATTCTGCAGTGCCTGCATCTCTGCTTTTGTCACCTCTGCCCAGGAACTCGGGTGCTGTTTCAGAAATCCCCATGTAGCGAGGTAACAAAAATAAATTTGCTCTTTGCAATTGCATTCGTGGCCTCTGGTTGTACTTGTGACCTGCTTGCATTGGACTCACACAATGACTTACACCAAAAGAAGGTTCAGGACTCTAACCGTGGGTCTTTCCCCTGGTATGAGATAGTGAGCAGCAGCAGGATCTTGACCGTCTGTTTCTGTGTCTTCTGAATTAAGGGGCAAAGCCAAGTGCAATACCCCAGAAGGGAGGTAGTTCTGCAGCACCAGCCGTTCAGCAAGAGGCAAGAACAAAGTCAGTGTCCTCCCAATATCACACCTTATTCCCTGCCTCACGCTAGCATCCTCATCTCTCACAGGCTCATGTGTCAGCGATACGGTACTGTCGTGCAAAGTCACCATCTGGCTTAGGCATTGCACCTGCAGCATGGTTACAAATGAAAAAACAGTGAAATAGTGCTGATAGTTACTAACTGAAACCCTAGAATAGATTGGAGTACTATGCCTTGTGTTTATTATGACTGTGGACCACATGAGGTGGGTGATTCCTGCCTATGATGCTGGCAAAACTGGCTGGTTTCTGAATATAAGAGACTGTTATAGATATATGATGGCTGGCAACCAATCAGATGCAATGCACTCAGTATATCACATCATAGGCTTACGTGACAATTATGGAGGTGGTTGGCATGCTCCTGAAAGAGTCTGGCTAACAACCTGAAGACAATAGCTATCTATCACCAAACCAGAATGTAGGCTCAGAAAAGGAAAATTTGTACGAGCTTTTGGAGCAGGGACTGAAATTAGTTAATTAGTTGTTGGTCAAACAGACTGGAAGATATCAGCCTGGACATGGTGAAGTGAGCTTGGTGTTGGGGATCAAAAGCAGCTCAGAGGACTCTCATTGTATGGAGGAGTAGGAAGAGGGAAACAGTTGGACCAACTTCAGCTGGCATCAGTCAAAGCTCAGCCTCTTGCAACCTCATGATACAACAAAAGTAATGTAGAGGCTCCTTGTGGCAGAAGGAATGGTGGGTTGTGGAGGTCTGCATGGAGCAGTTAAATGACATGCCAGATGGCATCAATGAGATTCCTCATTGGGTTTGAATGTGTACCACCCAGTGATACTTTTGCACTGTGGCTATTGACAAGGTGCTGCAGCCTGGGATGTCATCAGAGACAACCCCGAAGAGCCAGAGGTTGATATTATAGGTACAGCTGCAGCTCCCCTGATCCCTTGCTTATCACATATTCTGAAAGAATGCTTTTCTTATGGTACTCACCTTTTGAGTTGGTCCCTGAAAAGAAGCTCTTTGGAAAATATTACTGTTTTAGATGAGCTGCTAGAATTAAAAAAAAAAAAAAAACAAAAAAAGAAAAAAAAAAAAAAAGAAGGTATTTTCTCTGCTTGGAAAGGGCCTGTGTTTTCAAAATTCGCCACCTCATGGTTCTCTGTGATGTCAGTAGCTATGCATTTCTGAGCACACTCCCCTTCAACTTTCTGTTGGGTGGCAACTGCAAGTTTCTTTCAGAAGTAACTCCCTGTGGCTGTGGGTTTGTGCACTTCCCATCGGGTGTCTTTAGCAGTCTCTGTCTTTGGCACTGGTCTGACTTTTCAGGGGACATCACCTCCTTTGTTTCTGCCCCTTGGTCTCTGATTATAGAGAGGAGTTGTGAACCCAACAGAGGTATGATGGCCATGTGGAGACACTGTCAGGAATGTCGGGAGTGTAGGGGCTAGAGGCATTGGCCATGTTTTCTCACACCAGGAGGAAAGCCTGAACCTTCCTCATCCTTGGGACCTTTCCAGGAGCGCAGTGAACATGGGGTTAGTTCTCTTGCCCCAACCTTTGGACTTCACACGATTACATGAAAATCCTTGACTTTGAAGGACAAGTTATTCCGGGATCCTGAGAAGAACGCAGCATCCGCAGGGCACAAGAGGAGGTGGCAGGTGTTGGTGATTGAGGAAGAACGCACAGCCTCAGTCAATCTTGCCCATTCAGGCAGCACCTCCTGCGCCCCAGTGGGGGCAGCGCGGGGTTTGGCTTCGGCGGAGGCAGCAGGAGGAGCGTGGGAGCTGTGGCGGTGCGGGCCGGCCGTGGAGTAACCCCCGGCCCGCTCCTCCCTGACTGACTCTTATTCTGAAATAAGCCCCCGTGCGGCCGACGGCCCATCGCCCTCCCCGCCTCGGCCCACCCTGGCGACCTCTTCTCCCCGCCTTCCGCTCTCCGCAGGCCCGGCCCCGCCGTGACCCCCCGGCCGCGGGAGGTCCCGACCCGCCCCGGCCCGTTCCGCCGCCGCAGGGCGAGAGGCAAAGCACAAGAAAACGCGCTGCTACGAGGAGGCTCGGCTCTCTCGGGTCTTGTTTCGTTTTCAATCCCGGAGCAGTTTTCACTCAGGAGCGAGGGTCCCGGCTGGGCATCCAGCCGGGCATCACTTCACTTTCTGGAACACCTGGACACAGACCTCGTCTTCAGCAGTCATGCGCTGGGGAAAGGGGGGGTGAAAGATGAGTTTAGGTTGGATCCTCCACTCCTTGGATGCTAGCTGCCGTTACCACAGCCCTGTTTGCCCTCCTGATGCTGCTCTTGCAGGCCACATGCTGCTGCACACCCTTCCTACCCCCGCAAAGCCCCAGTGGATCAGGCAGCAGGGCAGAGCAGGGACATCGTCTTTACTGAGCTGTGTTAACTTTTAAACCCTGGAGGCAGATATTTGTGTGAAAGGGTGGCTGCCCCTGTGGAGCTGGGGCTGAAGTCTGAGAGGAGCTGGAAGCTACACAGCTGGCTCAGGACCTGCAGCACCCACACTGTGTGTCGCCCCCCACCCACTGCAATTGGGATTTAGCAAGCTGCCCTGGACCCCTCCTCACCAGATGCAGCTGATCCCCTTCCAGCCAGTGCCTCCAGCCACGGTTCCTCTTCTCTCCCAGCTGCTCACACACCAGCTGATCACCCTCCCAGGAGACAGTGGTCTGAAAAAAAAGGAGGAGAGAAGACGTGATTCCAAGGCAAGCGGATCCTGGCAATACAAGTTTCCAGCAATGACACTGACTGTTCCTGTCAGACACATGTTCAAATGCAGTCCCTGATGTGTCTTTGGTGGTTCCTTGGGATTGATGCTCTCTATGGGAGGGTGAATGACCCTCTGGCTTCGAAGTGCAACAGAGTACTGCCAAGTGGCCTGATACTCTGTCTTTTCAGAGCTTTGCTCTAGAGGATAGTACCCTCTGGATCCCAAAGTACTGAGCTTCTGGCTGTACAGTGCTCTTCTCCTTTACTGTGAGTGATTTACTCAGAGAACCACTTATTCCTGGACCTGTGGGGACAAGCCAGCTTTGGGTTGGGCTCTCATCTGGTTTGTGAAACAAAAGCTGAAGCAATTCCCTGAACTTCTAGTGCCCTCCAGTGCACTGTCAAACTGCACTGTTTGGGCTTCTCACCTGGCATTTCCGTCCATCCACGGGTCCCAGATCTTCCTCAAACTGGACTCCCAGGTCAAAATCCATAACATAGTCCCGCAGGGAGGTGATCGTGCGGATGACCATGTGATCTCCTGTGTGGATGATCTCTTTATCGGGCTTCAAGAGGCAAACCAGTTTTCGCAGGACCACATTGATATCTGGAGGATGAGAGAGAGGGGAGATCTGTGGATGACTTGCACCCCTTCTCTAACTGCATCCCCACAGATCCTCCACTCGTAGTCAGGAAGCTCCAACCATGTCTTCTCCTCTCTCACACCACAGCACAAAAGTGATGGTCGCAGACAGAACGACCAGAGGGTTCCCAAAACCCCTCCTCCCCTCCCAAACTGCTGACATTTTTGAAGACAGACGGAAGCAAGAGGGAGAAAGGAGCGGAATGAAGAAGGTGGAGTTACCTAAAGCACGCAGGTAATTGTCCATGTTCTCCTGGGAGACGAAGCGGTAATAACCGGTGAGGTTGGGAGGCATCCCAGGGCAGAGGAACCGGGCCGATGGCGAGAAGGAGAAAGCAGCGGAACACGCACGGAGCTGGGACCGAGCTCGTTCAGCGGGCGTGCCGGTCCCTCTCCCGCGGTGCGGCGAGGTCTGCGGGGCAGCCCGGCTCCCGGAGTCCCGCTGCAGTAAGAGTCCCCGCGCCGGGGGGCGCGGAAAAGGCTGAGACTGCCCCCGCCTCCAGCATCTCCGCCTCAGCTGGAGGCGACGTGAGAGCGACAGGTTACCTCCTCGGGGGTCTGCTTAACTCTCGGCTGCCAATCAGCGGCAAGCCCGCCCCCCTCCCGCCAGCCGTTTTTCACGCCGTGAAGCCGGTAGCTACGGGCGTCCTCAGAGCAGTGCCGCGGCCCACGCCGCTCCCGCCCCGGCCAACCCGTCGAGGAGACGGCAGGCTGGCAGCTCCGCCCCGCCGAGCCCGGGTCGCATGGGCGGCGGGGTCCGGATACAGTCTGCAGACCCTCGCCTCGGCACCCTCTCGATCTTCAGGATCGAGCAGGACGGATGTTTCTCTGGATTTCCTACGCAATGCTTTACGATCTTCCCCTCCCCAGCCTGCTCCTCCCGCATCCCTCAGCAGGTGCGAGGATGCTTCCCGGGGCGAAGCACCGGCTGCCAGTTCTGAAGCGCCCACCAGACCCAGGTGTCCCCAGCCCTCGCCCCTCTCCGTGCACAGCCCAGATTTGCAGTGAGAAAGAAAATAGCAACTCCCCCGCACCGAGCCGCACCGCACCCCTCCGTAGCACCTGGCACGGCGGCCCCTCCCATTGGCTGCCGACCCCCGGCCCCCGCCGCGCCCGTGACGTCATGCTGCAGTGGCGGGGCGGGGCCGGGCGTGGAGCGGAGCGGAGCGGGGCTCGCGGAGGTACCGCGGCGTCCCTGCGCGCCGCCGCCGCCGCGGGAGGGAGGGCGTGGGCCGGGCAGGGCCGCGCCCGCCGCTGTCCGGTAGTCCCGGGCGGGCTGGGACCCGTCGCCGCGATGGGCGACCCTCGGCCCCGCGCCGCCGTCCTCCTCCCTCTCCTCTGCCTCTGCGCCGCGCTGCCCGGCAGCGCCTCCAACAAAGGTGAGCGGCGGAGCGCCGCGGGCACTGTCCCGGGCAGCGGCGGCGACGGGGCGCCCCTCTGCGACCCTCCAGCTGCCCCCTGCGACGGGGATGAGGGGCACGTTGGCTCATCCATCCGCCCCCGCGGTGGCGGTGCGGCTCCGCGCTGCCCGTCGCCTTCGGCTGACACGTTTTTGTCGGGGGGTCTCCGCAGTCCCCGGCGGCCCCGGCTTTCTTTGCCCCCTCGGGCGCCCTCATCCCATTCCCTCTCTTTACTTTCTCCATCTGTCTCCTGCCACTGCTCTTTTTTTGTTCTTTCCTCTCCTGCTAGCATTCCCCTCGCGTTTTCCCCTTTCCACCCACTTGTCTTGCTTTTGTTTCAGTTATCGCTATGTGGATTTAGGGTTCTTTCGTTTAGCATACTGAGACCCCTGTGGTCTCCAAAACACGTCCTCTATCTCCATCTTCCAATTCTAGTTCATCCATCTACAATCTGTCAGTAGGAATTATTGTGCAGTTTTATGTTAACTATGCTGGTTGCTTGTATAAAACAGCATTTTATGTGCTAAATATGTAAAAAAAACCCCCAACCCTAATGCCACAGCTGTAACGTTCTGAATGCAGATGTTCTTTGAACATGTAGAGCAATGGAGAAAGATGTGGATTTCTAGGTCTGTGTCTGTAGAGACAGGCATGAGAAATTCATCTGAGGGGAGTCAGTGTGTCAATAATCTGACAGTGTGGGAGAATCTGCAAACATGCAAGGGACTCAGGGGTCATCAGGGAATGTGACACTTAAGGGTGCCTTCTGTGCTTTGGATGAGGTCAGGCTACAGGGTGGGTGCAACGCAGTGCTGTGTGTATGCTGACATTGGCAGGGGCATTTATTTGTTCTGCTCTGGTGCTAAGGGGCCCAGTGGTGAGGCAAGGTTCCTTATGCTCTGGATTTTCTCTCTCCCTTGCAAATTTACACTCTGAAACATTTACCCACCTTTGGCAAATTATTTTATATTTACAGGAGCTTTCTTGGAGCTGGTAAGACTCTTTATCCTAAAAATATTCCCAAAATGTTTTTTGCATCTCCAGGAACTAATTTCCTGAGAAATCAGATTGTTGATTTCCAAGTTGCAGGTGGATGCAGCAAAGGATTTATCTCTCTACCACCAGCTTGTTACCCCAGCAACAGGGCACATTTGGCATTTGTAGCTACGTATTCCCACCTTGGTGCTGTGGTGCACAGGCTAGAGCCGTCACAGAGTGGAATCTGGTGGGGGCAATGGAGGGGTGGAACATGGGCACTTGCACACAGGAAGGATTCCACCTGCATACTGAGCAGGATGGATGTTTCTCTGGATTTCCTATGCAATGCTTTATGATCTTAATCAATACAGTGAAGGAGAAATGCCAGCCCACGCTCTTCGTGGCTATACCTGGCTGGGTCTGCCTGTTCTGCCCTGCTGGTGCATCCCTTCTCTGACCTGTCGTCCTGTCTGCTGGCCCACCACCTGGCTCCAGCAGCATCCCCTGGCCCCAGTTTGGTGAAGTGCTTTGTTGTAAGGGATACTGTTCCTTTCGAGTCAACACATCATGCCATACTGTTATGGTTTTAGAGGATACTGTGCTGCAGAGGATGAATTCACATATTGGAAGCAGTGCCCTTGAGGGGAAAGGCTTTGTATCCTACTTCCCACCAGCTCTGAGCCATGCTGTGCTCAAAATGTTGCTTGGTTGTAATAAATATTTGTCTCGAGGGGGTGAGAGAGTGGGGGATTATCTGGGAATGGTGGTTGTAACTAGGCTATGTAATATAATCTCTGAGGCCCATTTGGCAGGGAGTGGGCATGGGGGAGGGGTTTTTAATTTGTAATGATTTTTCTTCTCTCTCCCCTCCCTCTCCCTCCCCCCCACCCCTTTATTTCTCCCTTTCCCTGCCCCGGAGCCTGTGTGATGAAGATTAATTTGCTATTTCTGGGCCTGTGACATTTTTCAGAGCCTCCTGCTGGCTGCTGCCTCCATGCCAAGCCTGGCTGGGCTCCAGCCATCAGGATTAGCAAGGAGGGGCCAAGGGAATATGGTGCTCACCATGGAGTGGGGAAGGAAGGAGCAAAGGACTCTCAGAGTAGGTTATTACACATGTAGGATGACTGGCTGAAGGTGTGCCTGGGTACATGTGCGTAGATGCTGGGCCTTAGTCCAGAGGATGCTAGGCATAAGTGATAATGGCTACATGCAAGACTTGTCACCTGAGGACACCCCAAGGGAAAATGTGTCCTGCATCCTTTAATTATGGCTTCAATGAGCTAAAGGATTTAGCTTTTGGAATCTGTCTCCAGAATCAGGCTACTCCTGCCTCTCGATGTCATTTTTTTTTTTTTAACCGCTTCAGCTTTCCTGGGCACCCAGATGCCTCTCCTCACGTTTCCAATACAAAAGTAATGAGGAGACCAGAAGGAACACATTGTTTCTGATGAGGTCTCCCAAGATCCATGTAGAGTAGCACTGAAGAAAGATAACTTCTTTCTCCCAACCTATTTCAGACTTCATTATTTCCAGAGAAGAAGGTGGGGAGGGATGGTTGTTACCTGCCACGGGATGATATTCTGCTCTTTTCCTACTGAATCTGTTGTTGGCTGTTAACACATACCTGTGCTCCATCTCTTGCCCCAAACCCACCTCAGCAAACAAGCACAAACCCTGGATTGAAGCTGAGTATCAGGGCATCATAATGGAGAATGACAACACAGTCCTGCTCAACCCACCGCTATTTGCACTGGACAAAGATGCTCCATTGCGCTATGCAGGTAGGTAGGCAACAGCTGTGGGAAGGGTGGGAGGCAGGGGGAGTCTTATGAAGAAGCAGAGACAGGATGACATTCATCCCTGTGCTGGATTCCTTGTTCTGGAGGAGATCCCTAGTGAAGTCTGCAGGTAATTTGGGCACAGCTTGATTTAGGATGCTGTGAGCTGTTTCCCTTAGGGAGAGAAACTGAGGGTGGAGCAATCTACTTTTTGACGCAGTTCTGCTATTTCTAAAGATCACATGCACAGCTCTGTGTCTATGAGCACTGGAGGAAGCTGGAAGGGCACACTTGGTTGGCAGTGCTACATCCCTTAACAGTAAGCACAAATCCCTGAAACTACAGAAGAGGCTTTATGAGGGTTGTATTCTTGGTGCTTGCTTACACAGTGCCTGGAGCTTCCTCACACATCCTCCCTCAGCTTTGGGAGAGGAAAAGTTGTCACTGTGAGCTGAACTTTAGGATTTAGGTGACCCTATTGGCAGTGCCCTGTGGTACTGTGCGTATCCTGCATGCATGGGTGGATGAGACATCATGGTTCTTCATGCTTTGGCTGTCTATCTACAATATAAGGTGTTGAGAGATGCCAATGAGAAATAAGGTGCTTCCGCAGTCCTATGGCTGTGTAGCTCTAATAAATCTAGCTTGAGCCTTGTAACATCTTATCTTTCTTGATGCTGGTCAAGTTTCCTTGCCATGGGAGTGGTCTCCAGTAGAGGGCAAGCTGCACCATTAATGGCTGTAAGACACAGAAAGAGGAACTCCTAGGGAACCAAAAATTGCTCAAAATGAGAGGTGATAATGAGGAAGAAAGATGATTGTAAATTAGAAAAGAAGAAAATGTGACAAAGGGAAGCAAGGGGGCATAATGCGCTCTCCTCATTGCTTTTCTTTTCCCCTTCCTCTCTGCCTTTGTGGGTATTAGGTGAAATCTGTGGCTTCAGGATCCATGGGGCAGGGGTACCTTTTGAAGCTGTGATCCTGGACAAAGCTACAGGTGAGGGGCTGATCCGGGCCAAGGAGCCGGTGGATTGTGAAGCACATAAGGAGCACACATTCACCATCCAGGCTTATGACTGTGGAGAGGGACCTGATGGAGCCAATACCAAGAAATCACACAAGTAAGTCCATGTAGTCATTGCTGCATGTTACCAAATATGATCTGTCACAGAAACGCAAATGAAAATTGCTGTGGGAATGCTTCCTTTAGGCAGAAGTATTTTTCTCCAGCCTTGATACTATAACTCAACATGTCAGTAAGACCTAAAGACTGAGTCACATGACTGAATACACTAGAAATGAGGGCTGCTTGACAGTTGTGTCTGAGGGTGGTGTTTTATGTTGCTGCATATAGGCAGGAGGTCCAGATTACATGATCATTCCTCTTGTTCTTTCTCTGGAGTGGGAAACCATTGTCTAAGCTCCTGTGTGCCAACATTGCTGCATTGAAACCAAGGTCTCTTTCCTTATGCCTGCTTTTGATGGCTGGAAATCAGACTGGTGCACTTCAGGGGTGTGACTTACATTGAAATTTAGGTGGTGCATGGCTCCTAATCAGCCAATCAGTTCTTATTGATGTCTCTCTGCATCAGGGCCACAGTGCATGTCCGAGTAAACGATGTGAATGAGTTCGCTCCTGTCTTTGTGGAAAAGTTGTATCGTGTGGCAGTGACTGAGGGAAAGCTGTATGACCGCATCTTACGTGTGGAGGCTATTGATGGAGACTGCTCACCACAGTACAGCCAAATTTGCTACTACGAGATCCTGACTCCCAATATTCCCTTTCTGATTGACAATGATGGTAAGAATCGGCACCTGCCATGAGCACGTCACTCCCCTTTTCCTGCTTTGCTCCCTCTCTGCCAGTCCCATTTGCTGGCAGAGCTGTGCTATATGAATTTTCTAGCACTGCTGATCTTTCTCTCCTGGTGCAGAGGTCCAGCAGCCATTTTGTGGGATGCTGTAGCTTGTTATAGAGTGGCAGTACTGGTGGAACTCCACCCCTTTTTGGTTGTTTTTGTAGTTGATCAAAAATAAGAGCGATTTCTAGAAGGAACATCTTTGAGGAGACTGTCTTTCCTCTCCCTTCAGCTCTTTGTTTTGCTAACCAGGTAACATCGAGAACACGGAGAAGCTGCAGTACAGTGGAGATCATCTCTACAAATTCACAGTGACAGCCTATGACTGTGGAAAGAAGCGGGCTTCTGATGATGCTCAAGTGGAGATCCAGGTGAAACCCACCTGCAAGCCCAGCTGGCAGGGTATGAAACTTCCAAATACAGTTATGTCTTCCCTTTGCTTTTGCTGAACTCAGTTCTACTCATTGCGTTTGTATATACACATATAAATCTGTAAGCCCAAATATATGGTTCAGTTCTGGCACCAACCCATCAGTCCCATCTAAGGGGATAAGTCAGTTGCAAAGCCACTGAAAGACAATTCTAACATTGGAAAATCCTTCCTTGGATTACTGTGAACTGCTATGTACTTGAGACTGTATTCAATGTACATTGTTTTTGGAGCTGTTTATCTTGGGGATATTTGGCTTTTCAGAGGTGCTATATGCCTATGGGTTCACCTTAGTCAATAGAAATAAGGGAAAATCAACACAGCTAAATATCTGTTCTGCCTGATAAGAGAAACTGACAATCCAAGGAGTACTAGCTGTGGAAGTTGAGAATTTGGACTCTCTGCATCTAGGAAGTCTTCCCGTGCACTGATGCCAGCTGCATAAAGTTTTTTCAAGATGGAAAGGACCAAAAATCTCTGGTTCTGGGCTAGTAAATAGATGCCGCTTGTATGTGTGCCAGATGTTCTGGCCTTGGGTCCTTGGCTGGACTTAACCCCTATCTTTCACTCTTCTTCATTAGGCTGGAACAAAAGGATTGAGTACATCCCAGGTGCAGGCAGCCTTGCACTCTTCCCCAGCATTCACCTGGAGACCTGCGATGAGCCTCTGTGGAACATCCAAGCCACTGTGGAGCTGCAAACAAACCATGTGGCCAAGGGCTGTGACCGGGATAACTACTCCGAGAAGTCACTACGCAAACTCTGTGGTGAACTGATTCTTTCCTGGGCCAAGGGCAGCTGTGCCACAGCACCCTGCCCCTTCTCCTAGAGGGGTTCACAGTGGTAGCTCTGTGCCTCACACAGCAGAGATGCTGGGGGAAAACATTCCTCGCATCTGGTGTGATTGGTGGGGCTGGGAGGACATGTAGCTTGCATGCTGCATTGAGGGGCAACGAGCACCCTGCCCATATTTATAAGGGTCTCCCCATGCTTTCCTTGCTGGGAAGCCAGAGGTTTCTGTTCACTGACACAGTATGCAAAACCTGTGGGACTTGCCTCAGCACAGATGGAAGAGTCACCAGCCTTCTCCAGGCAGGACAAGGCCTATAGGCAACTCCTCCTCTGCCTGTGCTCTAGCACCCTCTCATCTGTTCCCCAGTTCTCAGGCTCCTTATTCTCCCATGCTGACATCCCTGACTCCTTCCCTTCTCCGTAGGTGCTGCTTCAGGAGAGATTGACCTGCTGCCAGTGCCTAGCCCCACGGTGAACTGGACCGCGCGGCTCTCGGTGCACTACAGCCAGGACAGCAGCCTCATCTACTGGTTCAATGGCAGCCAGGCTGCCCAGGTGCCTGTGGTGAATGGGCTCAATGCCCATGAGGGGCTGAGTGACCACTTCACCCTGTCTGTATGGATGAAGCATGCTGTGGTCCCTGGCAAAGGCAGGCGGGAAGAGGAGACAGTGATCTGCAGCACAGTGCAGAATGGTGAGACACTTTTCCTGGGGTGGGGACACTTCTGCCCAGTGCTTCTAACTTGTTAGAAGGGATTATCCCAGTAGGGGGAAATCTCTTGTGTTCCTGAGGGGGATCTGGGCAGGGGAACACAGCTTCTTCAGGTGTCACTTTTTCTGGGAGCAGCCAAGCCCACTATGAGCAGTCAGTGTAGAGTGCCAGTTGTGCAGGCTAGTGTGTGCTTCTGGGCTCTGGCTAGTGAGACTGCTCTAAGGCATGATACATAACTCACTGTACTTGTCCCTGGCAGAGGATGGCTACTCACATTACTCTCTGGCTGTGCATGGCTGCCGGATTGCTTTCCTCTACTGGCCATTGCTGGAAAGTGCAAGGCCTGTGAAATTTCTCTGGAAGCTTGAGCAGGTGAGGAAGCATTTGCGTCTTCCCCATGTCCCTTCTCCTTCTGCCTTTTGCTGATCTCTTCCTCTGCTGTCTGATGTAGGTCTGCGATGATGAATGGCACCATTATGCCCTTAACCTGGAGTTCCCCACTGTCACACTCTACGTGGATGGTGTCTCTTATGACCCTGCCCTCATCCATGACAATGGCCTCATTCACCCCCCACGGCAGGAACCCTCTCTCATGATTGGAGCCTGCTGGACCGGTGAGTGCCCACTCCCTGAACCAAGCTCAACCCACATGGGAAACAAGAGAGTGGAGGGAGATCCAGAAGAGGTTGAAACACTGCCCAATAAGAAATGATGCAAAACACGTTGCAGCCATCTTGCTTCCTTGGCACCAAAGCCAATGTGGCTTTTTCCCTCCTTATGGCCCAAACCAGCAGGCCACAGTAATAATAGCTCAGGGGCAAGAGTCATTGGCAGCTTCATGAACAACAGCAGTAGAATATGTGATGGATAATAGGCTTTTAGGCAAGAGGAAAGTTGAAACTGTACCTCATTCAGGCATTGGTGTTTCTATCAAAAGTTTTCACTAGAGTAGGCAGTACTATTTGTATTGCTGGTTGTATTGATGGGGATATCTGTGTCCTGAGGCTCTCTATGAAGAAGTCACAAGTCATTCTGTAGAGGAACTGGGTTGGAGGGCAAAGATAAGGTCAGGAACATAGTTAAGCCACTACCAGATCAAAGCCCATTTTATGGAGATGCAAGACTGCATTTCCCAGGTCTCTCAGTTCCCCTGCAAGACTGAAGCAGGACAGAACTAAAGGAATTTGCCTGCTGCTTGCCTTCAGTCCAGCAGAAGTTTCTAGCAAGATCAAATATTTAGTACTGCTTCTCCCAGGTCAGGGATCTTCCCACAGCTCTGTGTCCCTCTATCAACTTTTTGCAAGCAACAAATATTAATCAGCTTGGGACACCCTCCTGGAACCATCTGAGTTTCAAAGGGATGTTGAGAACATGGCTTGTTGCAAACATGGTTACGACCATGTTCCATAAATAAGAATTAATTCCCAAGTGATTGGAAAAGGATGAAAAATCCCCTATGCTTTCTCCCTTTTATCAGTTACTCAGTACAATCTCACCATCTCTTCATGAGGGGAGCTCTGCCTTCTTTCATCTGTGATGTACTGTCTCTAGGGTTGAAGGGTGCATTGCTTGGCATATGACTCCAGAGCTGTTCTTTTGGACTGACCAATACAAACACTTGTGTAGATCCTTGCCTGACCCTGTAACTACCCTCTTCCCATGTCTTATTGCTTGTCTGAATGTTCTTTTGCAGAGGAGAAAAACAAAGAGAAAGTCAAAGGAAATGAGAACTCCACTGATACCGTACAAGGTAGGGAAAAGAAAGTGTATAGTTCTCTTCCCCTCTTCACCATGTATGACTATCACTTCTTGCATGGTGCCTTCCTCATACAGTTCCCCCAACCCTGTCCTGCTACCTTCTGCCATCTTGGGAAAGAAAACCCTTATTTGGCAGTTTGGTCCTTGATACCTTGGCATCTGTGGAGCATGAAAAGGCTGACAGGAGTACTACAGCCTGCTTTGAGAGACAGAGTATGCTTTCCATGTGGAGAAAGAGTCCTCATGCCTGATCATTAAAGTTGGTCTCTGAAGAACACAATAGCCATTAGAGACATCAGGAGATGTCACCTCATCCCTAAATACATGTGTAACATATAGCTTATTTTAAAAGCCCTCACAAGAAGCAAAGTGAGAAGGGGACAAGAAATTGTTTCCATCTGGCATTCAGCAGTTGGGCAGAAACTTCTCTACGCTACCCACCATTCACTTCCCTAGTCTTTCTGTTGGCCTGTTTTTCTCACTTTCCTCCATCTGAAATTCAAAAAATTGTCATCTCCTTACATCAGGATCCCCCATCTTCTTGTTGTCTTTGTTTTTCCATGTCCTATGCACACCTCTGTCTCTCACTACCTCTCCTAACCTCACTGTTGCCTCAGTGTTGCTTTTGTTGCCTTGGCTTTTCCATGCCCCATGCACCCCTCTGTCTCTCTCTACCTCCCTTAGCATCTGTATGTCCCTCACACTGTTGCTTTTGTTGTTTTTGCCCTCTTCCTCACCATGTCTCTCACACCGTCCACCTCCCATGTTTCTCTCAGGAGATCCTCTGTTGATACACCACTACTTCCATGGTTACTTGGCTGGCTTCACTGTGCGCCCTGGTAGCTTGGAGAGCCGGGAGGTTATTGAATGCCTGTATGCCTGCCGTGAGGGGCTTGATTACAGTGACTTCGACAGTCTTGGCAAAGGGATGAAGGTATGCCCATCTGCCGAGCTTGCATGGGTCTCCTCCACGTTCCTCCCCAGCCTTGCATCCCAGGACTTTGCCTGCTTCCCCACCTCAAGCAACTCTCCACTTTTCTCCTTTGTGTTTCCCTTAGCGTGGACTCTTTGTGTTTGCCAAGGAACCTTGAGTATTTTCTTCTCTTCCACCTGCAGGTTCATGTGAACCCCTCTCAGTCCCTGCTTACCTTGGAGGGTGATGATGTGGAAACCTTCAACCATGCAATCCAGCATGTGGCTTACATGAATTCACTGCGCTTTGCTACCCCTGGAGTCCGGCCACTCAGACTCATGACTACGGTCAAGTGAGTGGACAAAGCAGCACCTCCGGATAAGTTCAGCAAGAGGGTTACCTCTCTTTTGACTAAAATAACACTCCTTCACCATGTATTTTAATTCTAATTGATGGTCTCCAAATGGGTAAAAGTCTTCCTGAAAATAAATATTAGAGTATCCAGTATCCAAACAGTTACTGTAATCCTGGGTCCCAGGATCTGTGCAGGCAGCAGGTATGTGGGCTGGTTTTCATTTTCTCTGTGGTGTGTGTGGGTATGACCAAGTCACCTGAAACCCAGTGATGTCATTCCTACCACACCTCTCTGTCTTGCACAGCAGACTGTAGGGAAGCTTGAAGAAGACTACCAGAAAAAGGATATTCCTTTCACTGGCAGAAATGGGCAGCAGGTGTTCTTTTACGATATTGCTGGTGGAAGCTTGGGCCAACTGATGCTTTCTACTGCTCTCCTTCAGGTGTTTCAGTGAAGAGTCCTGTGTCTCCATTCCTGATGTGGAAGGTTATGTTGTGGTGCTACAGCCTGATGCCCCCCAGATCCTCTTGAGTGGCAATGCCCACTTTGTTCATCCTGCATTAGACTTTGAGGCTCCTGATGGGGTCCCCCTCTTCCCCAACCTCCAGATCTCCTGTTCTATTTCTCACCAGGTAGAGGCCAAGAAGGATGAGAACTGGCATGGTACCGGTGAGTGGAATACAGAGTGAGGTATAAGAGACAAACTGGAAAGACGTACAAGAGTTGCTGTCCTGCAGAGGAAGTAGAGCCCCTCATTACACTCAAAATAGGAGAGAATTTACAAATATAGAAGCAAGGCACATTGTCTGTCAATATGTAGGCTAATCGGTTCTTATCCTTTTCTGCTCCTCCCTGTACTTTTTCTATCCACACAGTGCCTTTGCTTCACTCTCTTCTCCTTTCCCAGGCTGCTCATTCCTAATCCCTTTTACATTTTACCTACATTTCCCTTTATTGAATCCAGCACTGGACGGATGTCCTGCCTGTTACCCTCTCTACTCCTGCACTTACTCAGTCTCATGCTTCCTTCTCTCCTGCTTTCCGTATTTCTCAGCTCCTCCAATCTCTTCCTGCATCACTTATTCCTGTGAATTCCCCAGTCAGTTTCCTCACACCCTGTAATATCTTGTCCCTTAATTTCTCTCCATCAGGCTCAGATTATTTCTCTGCACTCTACATTCAACATGTACTTTCACTTCTTTGTATCTCTTCTGTTAATGGTATTTTTTGCTCATAGTTTTTAATTTAGCAATTTTGGCTTTCCTCATACAATGATGGGTTTCTTGACTCAGAACAGGTTGGTCTTAGCCCTGCTGAAAGCAGTTAGTCCTTGAATCTTTTAAAGAAGATCTCGACAATTCTAACCAGCAGTCTTGAGACAGGGCAAAGCTTTCAAAAACACTCAGGGTCTGGGAACGTGTGATAGAGCTGTTCCTAATTTGCACACTGTCAACAGAGTCCTTACAGCCAAGATGCGTTAGCGTGATCCACTCTGACAATATTATGTTGTTCCAAAATAAAGTGACTTTATTATGTGCATAAGTAATGTCATTAGAATCAGGGGGACTCCTTCAACAAGTAATTACACTGTCAGTGATTTTACTCAAGGACAGTGCTAGCCAGAGAAAGAAGTTATTCCATATGATGTGAGCACTTTTAAGTAAGTTGGTACCCCTGCTTTCATTGATGGCTGTCTGACTTTCTGGCCCTGTCTTCTTTCTGCTTGCACCTCAGTGACAGACACACGAATGTCAGATGAGATTGTGCACAACCTTGATGGCTGCGAGATCTCATTGGTAGGAGATGACTTGGACCCAGAGAGGGAATATCTGCTCCTGGATGGGGCACTGCTGCAGCAGCGGGGTCTGGAGCTTGTTAACACCTCTGCCTACCTGACTATCACAGGTATGTCCTCTCCTTGGCTGTCTAATTACGCTTCTTTCACTGCCTGTTAGGCATTGCTGGGAGTAGCACTTAACCCAATGTTAAAGATGTGTGGGTGTACTCCGTGAGACTCTGAGGTGTAACCATTTGTTGAACTCCTGGCTTTTGGAAGCCCCAGGCCACTTCCTTGGGGAGGTGGCTCCTCTGGTGCACAGTACTAGGGCATGGTGTCTGAGCCCTCACCCAGGCTTATATCACTCTTCCTTGACTTACTCCTTGGGGTCACATGTTCCCACGTGCCAGCACTATTTTGCATTACATGACTGGAGGACAGCGTATTCCACAGGTTCAACTGGTACAACACTATTGTACTCTCCAGAACTTAACAGGGCTGTTGCTCTTCATCCTTCTTTCCCTTCTACTTGTTTTAGCAAGCAGCGATTTCATCAGGTCCTTTGCAGCCAGCTCCATCTCTGCTCATGTCCTAAAACTAATGAACCCAGCATTGCCTTGGATTCCTCTGTAGCTGCTAGTTGCTACAGGGTTACGATTCCAGATGACTTTGAAGCAGGAGCCTCCTCACCCCACACCAGTTCTCTCTTCTTGTCTCAGGTGTGGAGAGCATTGCAGTTTACGAGGAAATACTACGCCAGGTCTCATACCACATCAACCATGGCGCTGCTCTTTATGAAAGAAAGTTTCATCTGTCCTGCACTGAGATGAATGGACGCTACTCCAGCAATGAGTTCACTGTTGAGGTACAGGATCAATATCTGCACATATAGGTGCTTGTGCCTCCATGGTAGATGGGAATACACACAATGTAGAATGTACCATGAACACATGATTGAGTCTCTCTCGCTCTGGTCTTTCTGCAGATGAATGTCCTCCACAACATGAACCATGCTGCTCATCCTAACCACATTCTGAATTCCCAGCAGTTCGTGCACCGAGGCCATCATTTACCCCCAGAGCTATCTGGGCACAGTTTGGCAAGCACCCACAGCAACCCAAGTATGTAACACTATCTTTTGGGTTTATTCCTTTGCTGTTTTTCTGATATCCTGGTAGAACAGGCAGAGGATTCCTTTCAGGCTCCCTATACCCATTTTATTGAGTTCCCATTATACTGTCCTTTCCTACTTATCATTATCAAATGGACTGCAGTCTCTGTCAAGTTGTGTTTTAGAGCTTGGTGCAACAATCTTTCTCTTTTGGTGTGTTGTATTCTTGATGTAGAAGCAGTCTGAAATCTACACCTAAGAAGGCCTAAAAAGAACAACTGTAAGCTGTTACAATTTCATTTGCACACCTTGCAAAGGTGCTATGTGCGCTTGGGTAATGTAATTTCAGAAAGAAGCTTCAGCAGCAGGAGGGAAATGAGTATCAAGACTGCCACTGCTCTGAAAACAAAACAAAAGATGATGGAACCAGGTGGTGGTCCACAAGGCAGAAAAATACAGGAGATGGCACCACGCAGACAAGATGCTTCTTGCCCCCAAAACAGGAGAGAAGCCTGAAAGCTAGACTAGATTTATTGGTTTGTGCTGGCAGCCACTGTGCTACAAGCATGACCACAGTCCAGCTGGCTCCTCCTAAGCTGTGAAAGCTCTAGGACTGTTACAGAGGTCCCTGTGTTGCTTTTGGCCCCCTGATGTAGGGAACATGGAAAGTACCTCTGGTGCTTGTTTTTGCTGCAGCTTCCTGCAGCAGCTGATCCCAGGCTGGTCCAGTTCTGCAGCTGGCACTGAGCCACTGCAGGGACAGCCCATGTATATTCTGGGAGAGCACCAAAATCCAGCCTTTGCCACTCCCTTCCCGAGCTCTTGCCGACTGCAGCAGAAACGTTGTCCCTGCTGTACAGAACTACCTAGAACAAATCCGTGGAGAGCCCAGGTTTTGCAGAGGAGGGGGTTATCTGGGGCCTCAAAGCTCAGCCTGCAGGGCTAGAACAAAGCAGTGGAAGTTTGGCTCAGAGTCTTAGGTGAATTTAAAGTTTTCTTCTACGGAGAAGCCAGGCTTTGACCATGGCACTAATTAGAAGGCCATCATAGCCCTCACCTCTGTCCCACATGCGAAGCAGACTCCTTTTGGCTTCCTTCTATCTTTACTGCTTGCACGGAAATTACACCCTCTAAAAATCCTTGTGCCCTTAGAGGCTCTCTCCAGCACACATTTCTCCTTTCCAAGAGGGGGATACAAATTGCTGCTGTGCAACATTTTCTGGTGACTTCTGTAGATAAAGATGTGCAGGCCAGGCTGACATCAGAGGACACCAGGGCCTAGGCTTCCTGGAAAACCATGCAGGCCCCATGCAGATACAGCAGCTGAAGGTGGGAACTGCCTGTGCCCAAGGGAGCAGAAAAGTCAGGACAAGTTCCTGCCTAAACGAAAAACCCAAGCTCTGCCCAGAAACCCCAGTTCCTGCAGGTCAGGTTGGAGATGCATGTTTCTGTGACAGATACTAACCACACCTTCTCATTTTCTTTCTCCAAAGTGGTTCCCAGTGCTGCCACTGTCATCATTGTGGTGTGTGTGGGCTTCCTGGCGCTTATGGTGATCCTTGGCATCCTGCGCATCCACTCCTTGCACCAGCGGGGCATGGAGCAAGAGGTCCCTAGAGCTGCTGAAGGGGGGCACACAAGCACTGGAGGCAAAGAGGGTGACATGTTCTGGGATGACTCGGCCCTCACCATCATTGTCAACCCCATGGAGGTGAGGATTGGCTGAGGCTGGGCAGCTGGGTTGCCAGATCCTTCTTAACCTATGTCTCACCTCCCCAGTCCTACCAGAGCTGCCAGGAGAGGGCAACAGAAAGCACCAAGGGCAGAGCTAGTGAGGGCATGGAGGATGAAGATGACAGCACCGACTCAGAGACACCCGACTCCCTGGACAACAACGATGTGGATGTCTGACACATCATTGGCAAAAGTGATGGCTCTCACCCCTGCTAGGAGCTTTAAAACACCAGTCCAATGGATCCCCCCCAAAACATATGGGTGGAAGGAGGAGTTGTCTTACTTTGAACTTCTTCCTTCCCCAACTGTGTACACACGCGCTCCTCCCTTATTTGTCATCTCTGCCTCCCATGTTCTTTCATCTTCTGTCATTCTCATTGTGGACATTCCCCACATTATTGACCCCCCCGCCATGTGGCTCTCTAGAAACATGTGTTAGGGCAATTGCACATGACAGTGGCACAGTTCAAACTACGATGAGGAAGGAGGGACTTGGAAAGAACTGAAATTTGGAAGGAGGAGCCAGCCATAGGGCTCAGAGTGGGGTCTCTCACAACCCCTCCCCAGGTACTATATATATATATATTGTATATTTTTTCAATGTTGTTGTTTGAGGTTTATTCTCGTTTCATGAAAAAAAACCACTGCAGCTTGTGTCGCTTTGTAAAATTGTCGATACGCCTAAACTAAATGAATGAAGGTAAGAAGAATGAGGAAACAAAGTGGATTTTAAAATAAATGGATTTCAAATAAAATGTTCAGGGCTTCTGTAGTTTTTCACTACAAGCAGAGAAACAGCCAGTATAGCCTGTAATGTGAGACTGGAGATTGTCTAGAGCATGTATTTACTGAAATCACTGCCTTATCTCAAGGGCTTCTTAGTATATGTGTTGGAACAAGAAAAAACACAACACCCATAACCCTACCCCCCACCTTTTTAAGAGTCAAAATACTCTTCGTAAACACCATGTAGCCCCAGAACACAGGGCTACGAACCCACAGAGGAACAGAAGGCCTATCAGCCTGTCACAGGCAAGTGTAATGCAGCAAACTGAATTCTTGATTACAGAAAAAAATAAGGCTCTTTCCATACACTTAGTGTATCATCAACAGAAACAGGCCAAATCCTCAGATTCACCCATCTTTTCACATGATCTGCCTTCTTTACCAGTATAGAACAGTACTTTCACACTAGGGTGTCTAGCTTGTATAATAGCAGAACAGCCTCAGTACTTCTGAGGGAAGGCAGTGTCCTCCTCTTTCTGTTGGAAATGGAAGGGATGGAAAAACAACAGATATTGGCAAAGCATGTCTGTGAGCCCAGTAGTAGTTGTTCATGTAGTGCTTCATAGCAGGTTGTGCTTCTTCCCTTGATGTACTTGGTCTGATTAGTCAGACCCTGCAAGACAAAAAGAGGCTGTCAACTGCCTGACACATCTTGGGGCAAAGGCTGCAACATGTTATGGACCCAAAGGAAGATTCTGCCATAGGACATTGACTGGTAGCCAAGGCTGAGGAACTCTCCTTTCAGGCAAGAAGGCAGCACAGCAGGTGAGAGTGTAAAAGCCCCTCTGAGGGAATTAAAGGTCTCAGCATGAGATCTCTGCTTGCTACAGTTCTCTCCGCTCCAGCCTGTCTTCACGTCCAACTGTACCCACATACGGTTGTGACTGGGTGCAAAAGAAGTGAACATGCTAAGACCGTCTAAGATACTCTTACGCTTTCTCCTTTGTCTCCTTGCCAGTAAATTCCATGCCCTTGTTTAATACAAAGAACTTAGAGCAGGCACTGTCAAACCAGTGCCCTGACACCTTGAAACACCAGAATAATTCAAGTCTCCAGAAAGAAGAAAGGCAACATTTTGCACATTGGAGCAAGAAACTTTGCACAAAATAGTCTTATGTCCCAAGCATGCTATGCCTGACCCAGTTCTGATGTGCTATGAAAAGCAGCACCTCTCAGAGCAATGAAAAAAACTGAGTCTCAGGACCATGAAGTCCCTGTATCTCTAAACCAGCCTCAGCCAGGTGCTACAGCATGCTCACAAGGTGGAAGAGGCCAAATGTATGATGAGTTCATAGGTAGCCATCATGATAGCTGTGTTTGGGATCTGGCGGATCAAGTGAGCCAGGAGCCCTCGGTATAAAGCCAAGGGTCCCTCTTCATGGACCACAAGCTGTAGAGTCTGTATAAAGGAACGGTATCGTGACCCTTCTTCTCGCAACCGTGTCCGAATGACCTCTGGAGAGACAAAAAGGGAAGTGACATTAGCAGATGGATGCTATAGGCATGGCATCTCCCATTGAGGGGAAAAGAAGCAAATAGAGCGGACCCACTCACCATGTGGATATGCAATGCATGAAGCACATGCTTTGGAGACAGCAGCAGCTCCCATTAGTCCGAAGAAATCATGGCTGTTTGGTGAAAGTGTGAGTGGTGGGGAAAGGGAATGATGGCTGTTTCTCAGCTGCTGTTTGAGTGCTTCATAGATGACGAAGTGTATGATGGTCTCCGACACTCCAGCATAGGAGGCAGTGATACCACGGTAAAATCCACGAAGGCCTTCAGTACGGTACACATGCATGGCACACTGGAGTGCATTGCTGGTCATCTCCCCCTTCATCCTGGAAAAAGCAAGGACGGTTAAAATGGCATACTGCTCCACTGACCTAAAATGCTTTTGTGAACACTATGTATGAGTCTTCCCCAGCATGCCTTGAAGACTATGTTCTGATGGCAAGTTACACACCCCTACCCAACCCCATGCCCAAACTAGTCCTGATCTGACATAGAGTGGCTCTGCACTGCTAGCCTGCCTTACCTGGCTTCCAGCTGCATCCTGGTTTTCACTAACCAGATAGGGTTGGTGAGTGTTGAAGAGGTAATGCCTGGAGAACAGAACAGGAAGACAGCCATAAGCACCAGGATCACACTGACAGTTTGTGAGGAGGTGCTGATCTATCAGCTCTCCCACTTCTGCTTGGCAAGCAGCAGGCATTTGCAATTTGAGAATGACCTTGAGGTCCCATGGGAGAAGAGACATTTAAGGCAGACTATTTAATTCTCCTCCTCCCCGATTCCAGCCTTTGTCTGGGGGTAATTAGCTCCTCTGCCTCCAACCCTACTACAGGCTCTGGTGTTACAAAGAGGCAGGAAACAACGGGCTAAACTTGCAAGAGTGGAAGACTTTGTTAGAGAACTGGGATATATCAAGAGAAATCATTCTGTGAATGGTCTAAATTACACACTGCCTTCTCCCTTTCACAGCTGAATGGAACTCTTTTCCTGATAGCAGCTGAAGGGCTAAAGACTAGATCCATTACTTGAAGAGATGAGCCTAACAAGAATGAAGAGTGAGAAAGTGGTTTGGTTATCCAAGGAACTCACTGTTCCAGGTGTGGAGGGAGAAAACTGCAGAAGAGAGAGCAGGACTGATGGAAGCAGCAATGGGGAAGGAATTAAATCCATTTACACTTACAGACAGAAAGACCCCTTGGCTCTGATTTGAGACAGAAGAGACTCACCTGCACAGGCTGCTGATAGCATGTGTACTTTCTTGGACTCTGGTACAAGGACAGCATTAAGCCTCTCCTTAACACCAGAATAGGCAGCAAAATATATAGCCCTGGTTAGAAAGAAATACAGAAGAGGTTACAACTCATCTATGAGGATCAGAGATGGCACTGCCATGGGAGTCTCACCCCAACTTTTCTTACTCCCAGCACAGGTTTGTCCAATGTGACATCAGACACCATCTATACTAGACCAACAGCAATCACCTTATCTTACAACTATGATCAGGAAGTCCAGAAAATGTCTGTGTGAGGCAGTCCTGTGGCACAATGAGCACATGGCTCAGACTGCTTTCAAAACGTGGAGCAATAGCTGCCATGAAGGTCCTTTAAAAAGTGTATAGGATGAGCTATCCTCAGGGAGCAGTACTCACCGGGAGGGTGCAACCCCAACAAGGTTTGGACCCAGACCTCGGAACAGGGATCGTATGCCTTCCTTCTCAAGGATGGCCCTACAGAAGGACATAAACAGAGAAATCAGTAGAATAACTAAGCTGGGGGCTCTGCTGTTCTTCAATACTTCTTGTATCATCATCTCCTCACCTCCCGTGTTATCCTTTTCCTGCCCTACTCTGTCCTTCACTCATTTCCTCCTTATCTTGCTGACACCAGCACTCTGGGCCTGATCAAACCACTAGCTGAGAAATTTCTCACAGTCCCAAAAGCTGCCTTGCAGACTTAAGAGTTCAAAGCACAGATCAACTGCAAGAAGCAGACGTACCTGTGCTCTGATAGAACTTCCTACTGCACTTGTGGTTTCCAGATCCTCATCTCAAATGTTACTTCCCTCTCTCTCTCTCTACCTGATGTCCAAACCTTCACCTCGGTGGTCCTAACATGCACACTGCCCTATCCTACTCACCTCATCAACTTGAGCATTCCAGGAGACGGTGGAGTGGGGTTCATCAGCCTCACACTCATCCCTGGCAGGTGTATCTCTGAGAGGCATAGAGGGCGCAGTGTCAGTTGGGATGACTGCAGACGTGTCTTCACCACTTCCAGGGGACATGTCAGGATGGCTCCAGCTGTGCCACCACATCTAGGGCATAACAGAATATATAAGAATGAGCCCTGTGCAGGAACAGGGCAGTAATTCTGATCTTGCTCGTCCACAACCTCTCCCCTCTAGGACAGAAGGTTAGGTCCCCCAGCCTGCGTCACACATGGCCTCCTGCTCTGACACTGATTAATGTAATAATGGCTTAGCTTGTGACTTTTTCTGGCAGCCTCACTCTGAAATCTCACTCAATATTTGAGACAAACAGTCCCAAGTCCATGGGGACTCATCAGTCCCTCAGCTCAAAGCTGCTGATCTTTGAATTCAGAATTTCCCAGAGCAAACATTTCTGCTGCCCAACCTTGCTGCAATGCCTTCTGCTGAGATCACCAGGCACTGTCCCTCACACCTCCCCACAGTAGCACTGGCTCAGAGAGGGGCAGCACAAAATTCTCCCACCCCTCGGCCTGCTTGTATCTTCAATCCATAACCTACATTTGCAAGGCTCTGTAAGCAAGATCTGTATTTTCTACCAACAGTCAGGCTCACCCCCAGCTTGAATTGCTTACTAAAAGCAGACCCTGACCTTCAGCAGACAGAAGCTATTTTTGGAACTCATGAACCAATCAGCCTAGTCACATCCCAGTAATGCTGAAAGGACCTGTATCTCCGTTCTCCCTTTCTGCCACCCAGGGACAAGTCAGAACCAATACGTTTGGTTCTCAGCCCTTCAGATCCTTGGACTCACAAGTCTGTTATTCTAGAGGATGCTCAGTACCTGAAAGACTGTTTTGAGATGAATTTGCATGGAACAACCATGCAAGAGGCTTTGATGAATGGACAGTTGCTCATATCTGGTACAGCCAAACTCACTTCATTTCACAACAGATGGAGTCTTAAAAAAAACTCGCTCTGCTCCAAAGACAGAAAAGCCAACCAAAGCACTACAAGATACCAGAGGACAATCCAGTGTATCAACAGAATTACATATGATAGCATAGGACACCAAAAGGCCAGATTTCTGAAGAATTATTTTGAAAAAGTCTATATAGCTCAGTGCACACATATATTGCTCTCACAGCCTTTGCTCCTAGGGCTTCATTTACTGTTGCCTGTTGGTTAGGATTAAAACAAAATAAAATAAAAGGACGCCTGGATGCCTATTGCAACGAAGCCCAAGAGCTTAAGATCCGGCAGCTAGAAGGTGATGCAGCTACTGATACCAGCAAGTAGCAACTAGTTATGCTACTCCATTACACTCATGCTGCTTTGTCAAGCCCTATGCAGATATATGCATTGGTGATGACTTGCAGAGCAGCTGATTAGCAGCAATTTCCCTCGGGAGATACGATGAGTAGTGGGAGTCTGGGATTAGGTAAAACACAACCAAAGAACTCAGCTCAGGCTCAGAAGACAACAAAAAGCAAAGCAGTAAACGTCTCAGCTCAGGTTCTCTGCACGAACAAGCTCCTCAAACACAGACACCAAAACAGTCTACACAGCAATCCAGGAGTCACATGAAGCAGGACCTTCTTTTATAAAAGCCATGTTGATTCTTCCCACGTAGAACACATTAATTCAGGGGTCTAACGTTCCTGTTCTTGACCATGGTTTCTACTAATTTGCCTGATACAGGCTCCATACTCACAGGCCTGTTGTTTTCTTGACCAGAAGTGTAGTTTCCAGTTCAGGAGAAAATTGAGTACAGTGGTGACAGATCAAGATGTCTAAGAAATCTGAATAGAGCAGTGTCAACTTCTTATCTAAAAGCTGAGGAAAAACTACAACAGGACAACATTTAGAGAAGCAATTGCCTGGACACAACTTTATGTAATGTGTTCATAATATCTCATTCCTCCAAGAAGTCCCCACCTGAGCATGGCCAGGATATGAAATGGAACCCACACCTCCAGTAGATATACAAATTTCCTGAGTTAAAGTTTCTCAAGATACTGATATGTATAGATAATAGAAAATAATTTTAAAAGCAACAGTAAGAGTTAAAGAAATTGTTACTCCTTAGCGTGGTGGTCATTTAATCAAAGTAAGAGAGTCTGAGGTGAGGGAGGACCTCTAAGCCACCATGGTTCAATGGCAAGACTAAGGAAGATTTTTCAGAGAGCAGAGAACAGTGACTAAACAAAGCTAAGGAAATAAAGTGTACCAGTTCAAAACTAGAAGAAATCTCAACTATGATGTCTTATCACATAGTACATGATGATATAGCTGCTCACAATATATGAAAGGTAGGTCTCAAAAATTCTTCTGTATGAGGAGAAATGGAAAATCACACACTCTCATCACAAAGACATGAAATGTTTTTCATTCCAATACTAATGAAGGCAAAATTAAACAAAATCTAGTCGGAACTAACATTTTAAAATCAGCAGGCACAAAAAACCCATGGCCATGGATATTAAAAATAGCTGATTGAAGAGACTTCATACCTTCAGATTTAAATGCTTAAGAAATGTTAGGGGCCTGTGGAAAAGTCCTAATATCTAACAGGATTTTAAAAAAACACTCTATTTGTAGTAATTTATGCTGATAAGTTATATGGCCTGAGATTCATGCCAGAATAGAATTATGGAATCAGATCACTATAAACTTAAAAAACACTTTGTAGTAATCAATGCAGGGGAGGGCTATATATAATATTTTTTTAAACAAAATGAAAATAAATGCCGGATTCTACAAAGTTGTAACATACTTCAGTTCTGCAAAAAGTGAGCTTGATATCTCACAAGAACACACTTAGAACCTTAGCACTCTGTCTACAGTATAGATGCTAAATGGATCAAAATCAGACCACAAAATCTCAAAAAGAAGGGAAAAAAAAGTAACCCCCCACTCTTTCCCTGCCCTGAAACCAGTTGTCAGTAAAGAATCAAACAGCAGTGCTCCAGTAAGAGTCTAGGAAAATCACTTATAGACTAGATGCAACAATCTCCCATCTTTCCACCAACAGGCAGGAGGTAACATTTTACTTTTGATAAATTCCATTGGTGACAAAGATTGTCACAGTACTGAGCAAAGCTGCAGTGACTGGCAAACAATGAAAAACACATGGACCTAAGCAGTCACCAAGGGTCCTTATGCTGGGCTTAAGCAGACTGGTTTAAGAAAACAAAAGCCCTGAAGTCATTACTCCGGAAGCAGGAACAAAAGCAATTCCTGCAAAATATGATGAAGAACAACAGCTGACAATCAGTACAACATGTACTCCCAGAGCAAAGTAGTGGCAAAAAGATCTTACTTTCATATTTCAAAAGAAAAACTGGAAAGTTTGAGATGGCAGAAAAAGAGGATTAGTTGAGAGAAACACAAAAAACACTATTAACATTTTTTAATGATCTGAAAAGGGTGTGAGAACATGCACAGAGGTGACAAGATTTTCTGGTAATTCACATTTTAGCCCTTACTCAGGCTAGCCAAAAATTGAGATGGCTTGAAAATCATCATTTAAGAATAGCAAAGCTAGGTCAGACAAATCTTCAGTTAAACCAGGATTCTGCCTAGGACACAGGTAAATAAAGATCACCTACAGAAAAGCAGGAGAAATACTAGTGTCCACAACACTCTCCCAGCTTCCTGCAAATTTCAGCTCAGGAACTTTGTCAGCCAAAAATGTTACATTGTATTTAGTAGCTTTCAACACTTTATTTTTCATTAATCTTTTAAAAATGCTTTCTGGACTCATAAAAAAACTTGTATTTTTTAATATCCTATGGCCAGGAGTTCCACAGTTTAACTGCACACTGTATTAAAAGCTATGTTCTTGCATTAGTTTGGAACAAACCTCTCACAAGTTTCATCTGATGATCCTCAGTTCTTGTACTAGAACATATCAAGCAAACAACTGTTCTTTCATCAATGAGATCTGTTTAATTAGGTGAAACAATAATATTAACTATATACTGCAGAAATCATTTGAACTTCTTATTAATCTCTTGTTCATCTTATCTCCCAGGTTTTAATTAATTGTAATTCAAGGATTACTGCTTAATGGGTGAGGACACGATACAGACTGCCAAAGCTCCCACTAGCAACACTCCTGTCACTAGCCAAACTCTCTGTTTTTCAGGAGCCATAGTGGAAAATGAAGGTGACAAAAAGCTTAAGAAAAAAGTTAAGAAATATGAATAAATATATTTTAAAAGGCTAAGATGCAGTGACTATATAGTTCAAAGAATAAATTAATAAAAGAGAACAATACAGATAAAATGACAGTGGCAACAGAGAGGGTAAGTACATATACAAAGATCAACATAGCACAACAACTGCACTAGCTGCAGAAAACTGGAAATCTGCTAATTAAGGGCAACTAAATTATGTGTTTTATTGCACATGATATAACGCAGACCTCACCATCAGATGGACTTCAACAGGCTTGTGGAATTTGGAAAGGGATTAGGTGGCTCTCTGGACAAGGGGGTTCTGCAGTTACTCAGAAAAGCCCAGAGGATCACAATATCTTCCGGTTTAGGACATCATAAACTTAAAACTCACTGTTTTGAGACTTAAATTACACATGTTTCTTAAAGACAGGAAGGGTGAAACGCAGTGCAAGAATGGACTTGCTCGAGGGCACACTGCGAATTCACAGGCACTGCCCTGACGGAGCTCTAAACACCCGGCCCACCAGAGTCAGCCACACTATTTAAAGCCAGAGAAGACATGCAGGAATCTCAGCCATGCGATGGTGGAAGGCTGGCTCTTCTGCTAAAGACAAGGATGCTCCACCATTTCCTCCACTGAAGAGGCCCTGTGGTGCCTCTCATTCCCTCGTTCGGCACCTTGCTTCCCTTGCCCGCCATCTCCGGTAAACTCAGCCTGGATAATATACCAGGTGAAGGCTCCCACGTCTCACAGGGAGGCTCCCCTTCCCTTCTTCCCGAACTGCACAGCTACAGGTTCACCGTGGCGGCCAACGCGCCCGCATTTACAACTGGCACAGCAAAGCCAGCGCGGGTGAGGATTATGGGGCACAGGCAGCGTCTGGCCGTGGGGCAAGGCAGAGTGTCCTCTTCGCCAGCTCTCTGGCAGCTGCTAAAGGATGTGTGCCCCACAGTTCCCGGCACAAAATGCGGCCGCGACCTGAGGCCCGGCCGCAGCGAGCACCGGGGCAAGCCGTCGCTGTAGGCCTCGCTCCTCAGGGGCGGGCAGGCCGCCCGCAAGCCAGGGCGGCAGCCGGAGGGGACACCCCGGCCCGGCAGCAGGCGGGAGCACAGGACGGGTTCGGAGCTCCCCGGGGAGAAGGCGCTGTAGCCGTGGGGGCCACGCCGACCCGGGAGAGGAAGACGGCCCGCGGGTCCGGCGAGGCCCCGCGCCCAGGGCAGCCTCGGGTCTCCCCCGGCTACGTGTCCCGGGGCAGAGGCCGGCGTACCCCGGCCGCCCCGCGCGGGAATACTCACCCTCCGGCGAGCAAGTGGAGCAACGTGCTGTGCTGCGGCATATCTCGGCGCTCTGCACCGCCTCCCGAACCCCACCACCCCTGGGCCGCCATCCGGCCGCCCCGCGCATTGGCTCCCGGTCGGCCGGAGGAGGAGCCCGGGAGGCCGCTGGACCGGGCCCGGCAGTTGCGTAAGCTGGGTTGGGGACGTGCTGCGGGGCCGCAGCTCCTGACATCCCGGCGTGTTCCGCCTGATGGACGGTGCCTCCCTGCCGTGTGTTCTCTGGGCTGAACCCAGGCTTCGCTCCTGCTGAGATGCACTCCCTGCTCCGTGCTTTTTGTGCTCTCGTTTCTCTCCTTGCAGATTTTAGCCTGCTAATACAGCTCCTTTTGGCCCAGCCACTCAAGGCTCTTTCATTAAAAAGACCCGAAAGAAACCTTATCTTTGTTTTGCAAGTGGGGAGACCAAGGCCGAAATGGCAAAATAGTGTCTTTGAGATCAGCTTGTGGAGAAGTTGATGGGTCCAAGAGCAGAGCCTAGTCATTCCTGAGTTTTATCCATGCTCTGTTGGGACCACAGATGCTTCCTCAGATGTTTGGTTTTATATTAAAACAGACCAAATATTTCAGACAAAAAACAAAACAACAAAACCAACTAACCAAAAGACACCACACCCACACCCCCCAAAAAAAAACCACAAAAAACAAAAACCAAAAACCACAAAAATCTCTGAACAAAATAAACCCATGATTTTGAAGTTCGAAGGATCAGTATGTCAAGGATGGGGAATATTCAGGCCCAAAGGATCCTTTGTTGCTTTTGCAAATGAAAAGTTTCAGATGGTGTCGCAGTTCACAGAATATCATCTTCCTTGGAAAAAAGCAGAATATACATCAACATCATGCTATTGCCAAAAAGGCACACATTGTACCAGTTTGTATGGGTAGAAGGATAGTCTGTAGGTCAGATGAAATAAGCTGTCAGATCAACTCTATTCCTGTGACTTCTGTACTCACAGAACTGAGTGACACAAGACTTGAGTGTCCAGTGAGCAAAGCTGCAACAACTGGCAAATAAAAAAGTGCATGTAACAAAAAAACTGAGCAGTCATCAAGCCTCCTTATGCTGGACTTAAACAGACTGGTTTAATAAAAACTTGTAATGCTTCTACAAAATAGGCAAATGTGGGAAAGTGAACCCACAGAAGGGAACAACCCACCTGGGTCATCCAAGCAGGGGGACTGAAAAAATTGCATTGTGTAGGAATTGAGGGAAACATGGCAAATGACTTCAGGCACCTAGAAAGATACTTCAAAGAGGAGATTAATAATTATCTATGGTGGAGAAGAAAAGAACTATCAATAGTTCATGTCACTACATGGGCAGTGATGGGAACACTAGTAAAAAGATTGGCCTTCTGGTCTGTGAAATGGAAAAATAGATCAAAGATACCAAGAAGTTGCAAGTATTTTTCACTTGTCTTCACTGTAATTTTGGCTAGGTGAATATCTTAAATAGCACAAATGACATGTGGGCAAAAAGTCATTCTACATTTCTAAGCACTTAGGCAGAGTCAATGCTTTCAGACCAGTTAGGCTTGACTAAATCAATCCTGTGATGGCTGGAGAACTGGCTGAAGAAATGTCAGACCAACCAGCTGTTATCTTAGAGATCTCTAGAGAATGAAGAGGTTCAGAAGGCTAGAAAAGGCCAAATATATTGACTGTTTAAAAAGATTATATCAGGAATTACTGGCTAGCCAGTGTTACTTTATTGCCTCCTCGTGTGATAACTGGAACAAATGAACATTAAGTAGACAACTCTAACTTTTAATTTGCCAAAAAAAAAAAAAAAAAAAACAAGTCAAACCAATATTTCACAGTAGACTAACAGGCCTTGTGGATAAGGATGTATCAATAGATATTATATATTTTGACTTTGGTAAGGATTTTTATTCTATTTCATCTGACAGTCTTACAAACAACCTAGGAAGCATGGGAAACTGAATCTACTGAAATCACTGTGAGCAGAGTCTGATGCTGATCAGAAAATTCTAAGATAGGTATTCCATGGTACACTGTCTATCTGGAGAAAATCATCAAGAAGGAGACCTGCAGAGATCTGTTCTCAGTGTGGTATTAATAGTTTCTTCAGTGATTTATACAGTGGACTAGAAAGTGCGCCTATTAAATTTGTAGATAACACTAACCTGAGAGGGGTTGCAATGTGTTTGGAAGACAAAGTTAGTATTGAAATGGTCTTGATCAATGAGAGAAATGGCCTGAAAGGGCAGAACACCATTTAATAAAAGCATGCGTGCACTTCTGCACTTGGAAAGAAATAATGAATTTTACGAAGTTAGGGTGGGGAATAGCTTGGCAGAGACCTCCATTTTGTCGCTGATCCCCATCAGGCCCAAGACCTTCAGCAGAGTACTTGGCTACCATGAAACTCAGAGTGGATGCAGAGCCTAGAATAGCCTTTTACATTTTGCTTTTCTTACCCCTCCAAGAGTTATTGAGGCCCCCTTATGTTTCACTTCTTACTGCCAAAATATTTACACTTTGCATGCAAGGGTCCATTGACTTTGCTCCTTTTCCTGCTGACTTTAGATAAGACCCTTTGCTTTCTACCTGCAAACAGAAATATCTGTGACTTCAGAAGAATACTTATCTACTGATAGCTATTGCTGTGGCTGTCCTGGATGCTCTGCCACCACTGCCACTTCTGATTCCTTTAGTTGAATCAGAGTCTTTTGGGACTGTAAAGGATAAAGGGGGCCATCCAGCTTTTCCTTCTGTCTCCTTTGCTCTGGGTCAAAGACCTAGAAAGTCTCACTCTGTGAGGTCCCCTTCTGTACCTTCAGGTGATACAGTACCCATGGTATTCCTAGGCAATGGCAAACTGTGACTGAGCCATGGAAGATGCTTTCTGAAAGCTTTGTACAGGCTGTCTTTCAGACTGGTGCAAATGATACTATGACATTTTCAGTAGATCAAAGGATTGCCTAGTGTTGGAACTGTTTCAGTTATGACTGCTGTTTTGCAAGAGTCATGGTGAGCCTGAAGGCAGTCAAGAGCCAGGGAAAAGAATCTGTCTTCTCAGGAGAAGAGGGGAAGAGAAGAGATAATGCCTTTTTTCTTTAGTGTGTCTTGTCCCTGAAGGCAGCAGTGATGACCCTGGGTGTGTTCCCCATGGTGCCTATTCTTGCTGCTCAGACTGAAGAAGGGAGACTGTGGGGACTTTCTTACCCAGCTGGCTTTCAGAGTCCCTGTCCTGAACCAGTAGGGCTGGCTGGACTGGTATCATAGATTGGTGTCATGAGCATAAGCCAAGACCCTGATACAAATGTTTATACATCAAAACTGCTTCATCTTGACCTCTTCACTGCTCAGTCTCTGATGGCTTTTGGATTTCTGTCCATGCCTTATCTCAATGCCTACACTCCACTTCTCCATGTATCTGTGCAGACTATTGTTTTTCCTAGGAGCAGCATTTGTTGTCATCACTTAAAAGGATGAATCCTGTCTGCAATTGCCAACCTAAAGATATAGAAATCCTTTCAGTTTTAGGTCAATGTGCTCATATAACAAAGAGTGTCTTGCAAAACCTAATCACAAACTACAGACACTACTGACCTTACAGCTTTAGACCTTTTGAAGCCTGCTCAATTAGTTGAATCTTGATTTAACACAAATCTCAGGACTGTTGGATAAAGTGTCCTTCAGCTGAATGTTGCTTATTACACGCTAAAAGAATTATGTAATGCAATATGCAAATGTCTAACCAATTGGTTCTTTAGGGTGTGAACATAGTGATTAGATTTTGTATATAATGCCTTTTACTTTTCTTGCTGGAATGCTGTCTTTATTCCAGCATCCAGACTTGCGCAACTCTGTAATAAATACAATATCTCATCTCTGTGTGGTAAATTGGGCTCATTTCTATGCACACTGAGTAAAGAACCCTGTTTTTTGGGACAACACACTGTTCATCTGTTCTGCTTGAACATAATTCAGGATTCTGTCAAAAGCTTCTTCCCTTTCTCTCTGTCTTCAGGTGCTCTTGCTAACCCTTATCACACTGAGTATATACAGGATTGCATCTGGTAATAGTGGGTTAATCTTGTTTGTCATTCCAGGGGCTTCATTCTGGAAGGGTTGGGTTAGTGCACTCCTAGTCCCAGGATGACTACAATTTACAGGCAAGTAGGGAGCAGTATCATAAGGCAGACATCTTGAAGAGTGGAATGTATTGTGCCAGTGTTACGAAGCATGTGTAGCCTTAGTCTCCATGTGTAAGAATGGTTCTGTAAATGTATTTTCCAGTGTTGCCATCTTAATGCAGCTGCCTGCCAGATGTAGGGTGCTTCTACTTCAGTACCTGAATGGATATCTGAAGGTTTCAAAGTGAATCTTCCAGTGATCCCTGCTTGCTGGGCTTTGGTTTTTACTGCAGAACAGTCTTGGTGTGCAAACTAGACATCTTTCAGGTGGCACTGAGCTAGTAGGTGTGCTATACAGATGAGCATACCTCATGCACATCCACTACTAATTGGTGGGCAGTCCATGGGACCAGGGAAGACATAATCCAAAGTAATGTTCCCCAAACATGTTTGGAGTGTATGCTGGATTTCCAGCCCTGACTCTGTGACTCCTAATGATTTTCTCCTATTGAGCCATACTACTTGCTAGCACAGAATGTGCTGTAGATGTCATATTCGTTTCAAAGCCATAAAGAGAGTAGTAAAGAAGACATACTGCCAAAGAATAGTGTCTAAACAGCACTAGACATCACCTTTGGGTAGATAACCTGTATCTGGTAAGTCTGGAAAGGACCCTGCATAGGAACATATTCCTTTTGAAAAGGAGAAGATGGGATTTGATTCTAAAACCAGTGTATTTCTAGCACCCTAATGTCACAGGAGGCAGTTCACCTCATGCAAACCCCTCTTTTTGCTTTTGCCATTCTCTTACAAGCTATATAGAAATGAACTCTGATTTTCCAGGTGGCTTGCTCTTCCTTTGGAATCACACGTGTAGAAGGATGAAAACTGTAAAGGAGTTGACATTTCTATGGCTTATCTGGAGCTATCACATACTTTTCAGTTAGACACAGGCACTTTTAACCCATTACCACCAGCTGCAACATTTTAGTGATGCCAAAGCAAATACTTAAGTAGCCGTCCACCAGCCAGGTGCATGTGGGCCATTCACAACTACTACAAGAATCTCTCATTCTCCACGTGCCTTTACAATGACTGTCTCCTCGGGCCAGAAACCCATAACCTGCTGTAGGGCAGGCTGCAGCTACTGTTAGTTCAAAACTCGTTTTCATTATGCATATTGATGCAGTATATGCACACACAATATACACGCCGCTTTGCTCCAGTGCTGCCGTGCCTGTCCTCTCCGCCAGCGGTGCTAGGCCAGCGCGGGACCACACGGCTCAGGAACCAGCCCAGGAGCTGCGGGAGAAGGGCGGAGAGAGACCGGCGGCCCTGCAGCGATCAGAAGCACAGGGCCGGGCGGCGGGCGGTGCCAGGGAGAAGCGCCAGTACCGCCCCCATAGCTGCACCCTGAAGAGCTGAAGCCGCCCGGGCGCAGCTCCAGCTGCATCAATATGTCTCGTGTTTCTGCCCCACGGGCCGCGGGAGGGACTCGAGAGGCCGGGCTGGGGCCGAAGCCGGACAGGGACAGGTCTTCAGACGCTGGCAGCCTAAGGGAGTCTGGCCCTTTAAGGCGCTCTGGTGCGGCTCTCCCTTTAAGAGCCGGCCCCGCCCCCCCGCACCGTGAGCCTTGTGAGCTCCGGTAGTGCCAGGTACGGTGTGGGGGAATTGTTGTTGAGCCCCTCTCGGCCCCCGCTTCTGCGTGCCTGGAGTGGGGAGTGCCGGGGCAGGGCAGGGGTCCTGCTGTCCGGGCGGCTGGCGGGAGGGGCAGCGGGGGCGCGGGACTCATTGGGGAGGCCGCGGCCTTGCGTCCTGGAGAACGGGTGTCCTCTCCCGGGCCGGGCCGGCGGCGGGAGGGCTGGGGCAGGGCAGAGAGAGCTCAGGGAGATCCCTCGGGCCGGGCCGGCGGCGGGAGGGCTGGGGCAGGGCAGAGCGAGCTCAGGGAGATCCTGCTCCTGGCCCATGGGGTCCCGCTCCCCGGGGCGGCGGGAGGCGGAGGCTTTTCCTGGCTACGCTAATTGTGCCTGCCCGGCCTACGCTCGGCTGCTCTGGGAGTCGGCGGGCGAGCTGGCGTTCTGGCGGCATGACTGGAGTTGTCTGGTGTCCCGCGGCAGGCTCCCAGGCCCGCAGGGGAGGGGGGGCTGGTGGGTGACAGTTGAGTCGGGGCCCGGCACCGCGCGTTCCCGGTAGTTGGTCACTCCGTGTCGCGTTCACCCGCTGTATGTACCGCCCCGGGGCCAGGTGCAGCCCGGCGGGCTTTGGCTCCCTCCCTGACTGGCGCCATGGCCATGAGGGAGCTGGTGGAACCAGAATGTGGGGGCTCCAACCCACTCATGAAACTGGCCGGCCACTTCACCCAGGACAAAGCCTTGCGGCAGGAAGGACTTCAGGGCCCACTGGCCTGGCCCCCTGGGGCTCCCGGACCTGCAGCCGTGAGTGTCATTGGTTGCTCTGCTTACTGAGCTGGGGCTGGATGTGGGGCCTGCCCGTGTCTGGGTAGGTCAGCATGGGATAGGGGTGCACTGGCTGAAGGGGGGTGTGGGGTGAGCAGTATGAGGGGTCTGTGGGTACAGATAAGTGCAGTGTTGCCTTTTTTTTATGGGGAAAGGGATCACAGGGTTACTCGATTTGTCCTGCGGCATTGTGAGGTGAGGGCCTGTTTGTGGAAGCTGCATTTATGGGCACTCAGAATATGTTGATGGCTGTGGTAAGCTGTATTCTTTACCGTCACAGACCCTAACCCAGAAAGTGGTGGCATGGGGGGTTGGACAGTATCACTTAACTTATTACTGCTCCTTTAGTTTCTACATAAGCAGGCAGCTACTGCAAGAAAATGCTGACAGCCTACACTCAAGGAAAAGAAAGGTGTAAACTGAGCGGGTCACAGGGTGTGTGTGGAGAGGGATATGGAATCAAAGCTGTTGGGGTAATTGCCCACTATTTCTTGTAGGTATCCAAACCACTGGGAGTAGCCACTGAAGATGAGGTAAGACTAGATTGATGGATCTCCTGACTACTTTTCTCATCAACACTGTTTGCTGTTTTTCCCCTTATCTGATATTAATATTTCCTTCTGACAAGCCCATTTGTTTTTCCCATGCTCCGTGGCTTTGCCTATTCCATCTTCTTTGCTATGTTTGTAATCCTTCTATGT